>NC_079311.1:21660603-21995038 GCF_023638135.1 Falco biarmicus | reverse complement strand
ACAAAAATCTGGTCCTTGATGCTTCAGTTCTGAATGTGAAATATTACCTACCAGCTGGTAAAGTTGTGAGGCTCAGCATTTTTTTTTTCTTTAAGCAAGGAGGAAAAAAAACCTAAACAAACAAAAAAAGGACTTCTGATCCGAGTGCCAAAGTAGGGGGAGATATGTTATTGACCGATTTATACTGGCTGAGATGGTACTTGCTTTCTACTTCTTGATCACTTGCTCTTTAAGTAAAATGAGGCACAGAGTTGTTGCTGAGACGAGTGGGAACAGCATTTTGATTTGCTGGTTTAATTAAAAAATGATAAAGGATTAAAGGTAAGCATTATGCATATCTATGTATAAATATTTCCACATTCGACTGTAAAAGGGAGAGATCGCTTTAAAAATCGTTTTAACTAAGCTTTGTCAAACACACACTCATTTGCGGTCACTGAGGCCACCTTGGTGCAGATCACTTAAGTGTATGTCTTAATCAGTTTCCTGTACAGTCAGTAATACTATATTTAACAGACCTAACAATTGTGTGACCTAGGAGTACATTAGAACTGCTTTTAGAACTGTTATCTTGATAATATTTTTCTAAAGGAAAAAGACCTTTTTATTTCTTTTCTTTCTTTTTTTAACCTATGGAGTTTAGTATTTTCCAGTAAACATTTGTGTTTGTAGGCTGTTGATTTTTAACAGAAGCTGTGTTGTGGCAAGGAAAAATGAGGTTTCCCACTTCCCTTAGTGCTCTCTCACCCCTTCCACAAGAGATTAAGCGGAACGGGGGCAAAAGATAATATAGGAGAGTCACAAAACTTCAAGGATCTGGTTTAAAGCCACGAAATCCATGGAATGCAGCGAAGAGTGAATCTGTGAATCTTCCTTTTCTCCCTTTCGTGCCTAGGTGGTGGTCCAGGGGTTAGATTACAACATGTGCTCCAGCAGCTAGGCACCACTTCTAAGACTGTATTTCCTGAGCTTTGTGGATTTAAATCATGTAGGTTTTGTTTTTTTTTTTTTCTTTCTCCCCCCCCTCTCCCCTCCTTTCTGTGGACGTGACTTTTTTAGGAGAGACTATGGATATTGGTATCCAACTAGATTAAAGATGCTCGCTATAAAAGCATCATGGTCATAGCCTCCGGTTTAACAAACTTAAGAAAAAAATGGGGCAATGGTAAATGATTTCGCTCCCCCTACCTTGCTCCCTTTTTATTAGTTGTATTATATTCTGGTAAAACCCAGACAAGAAATATTTGACTTTCCCCCTCATCACAGGACAAGGTGGACGTGGACTGCAGGTTGTGAACCTAGATAAACCTCGGGGAGGAAGACAAGAAGAGTTGAACTTAAGAGAGCCCAACGGAGATAAACGAATGTCCCCACATCTCCAAAGGAAAGTTCATCGGATTTTTACTCTAGAGATCTCATCTTCAGGATGTCATTGAACACTTCCACTGCAGGAAAAGGTGTGGATCCAAACACGGTTGACACTTACGACAGTGGCGATGATTGGGAAATCGGTGTTGGGAATTTAATAATTGATTTGGATGCCGATTTGGAGAAGGACAGACAGAAATTTGAGATGAATAATTCTACTAATACTACCAGCAGCAGTAACACCAGCTCCAAGGATTGCGGGGGTCTGGCTTCCAGTGGGGCTAATGCTACCTCAGCCTTAGCTGATGGCCTAAAATTTGCTTCTGTTCAGCCCTCTGCTCCCCAGGGGAATTCCTCTCACAAAGAGACTAGCAAATCAAAAGTGAAAAGGAGTAAAACTTCTAAGGATGCTAATAAATCTCTGCCTTCTGCTTCCTTGTATGGGATTCCTGAGATCAGCAGTGCTGGCAAGAGGCAGGAAGTCCAAGGGCGCCCTGGAGAGGCAACTGGCATGAATTCAGCACTGGGTCAAAGCGTGAGCAGTAACCCAAACGGCAATAATAGCACCACCAGCAACACCACCACCATTGCCTCTTGTGGGAAAAGCAAAGAGGAAAAAGCAGGTAAAGCCCCAGGCAGCAGAGGCTCCAAGCGAGATAAGGATGCAGGAAAATCCAGGAAGGACAAGCAGCATGACCTGCAGCAGGGCCACCCCAACGGCAGTGGGGGGTGGCAGCGGCCAAGCTCCCCCTGGGCACCTCTATGGCTTCGGGGCCAAGGGAGGTGGTGGTGGAAGCAGCAGCCCCTTCCACTGCACCTCCTCTGCTGTGGGGGAGGTGAGCAAAAGTACCCCGGATTCAGGGTTAATGGGGAACTCTATTTTGGTAAAGAAGGAAGAGGAGGAGGAAGAGAGCCACAGGCGAATCAAGAAATTGAAAACAGAAAAGGTAGGACAAAGCTCCTCTCCATCTCTCCTCTTCTGTGTCTCCCTGTGTGTTTGGCTCCTGTGTCCTTCTCTCTGCTATTTGTGACATGCATCTGTTCTTCCTCTTTCTCTTAAAGAAAAAAAACAACAGCCCTGAGACCTCTTTCCTAGACAGAAGACACCATGTTTTGAGTGTGCTGCTCTTTCTTATGATTTCCCCTCCCTGTCAGACCTGGAGAACCTTTCTGTTAAGTCTGTTCCTTTTGATAGCGCTCACCCAGAAGGACAAACCCTGCAGTGGCCCTGACTGAGCTGTCACAGGTTTTAGTGGAAAGCAGCGGTGTTGGTACCAGTGGGATGGCACGTGTTTGCAGGCTGGAGATCTGTGTGTTTGCCTAGAGGGGTGTGTAACTCAGGCTCCAGGAGCAGCAGTTCTTGTATGTGCTGACACTTTACCACAGCACCGCTGGGCATTCATGGCCATTCCTCGCCCAAAGTCTAAAGGGACCCCTCTCCCTTCTCCTCTGACCCGCTGTCTGGAGTTGAGATTGTGTTTGGGGGGTGGGGTGAGGAAGCAGGAGGTGCCGTTACACTTTGTGGAGATGCAGGATGCTTATCATGCTGGGGGCTCCTGTGGTACAGCAGCCCAGAGGCCCCAGAAGCTGGTGTAGAGAACAGGGTGGAAGGAGCCAGCAGAAAGGCGGTGCCTCTCCTCTTCCTGGAAGGAGGAGGCTGGGAGGAGGGGAATGCACCTTGTGCTGAGATGCAATGTGTGCAAAACAGCTTTCGAAACAGAGGGGAGCAGTTTGTCTCCTGTCTGGGGGACATTTCATAGCTGAGCCCCGCTGGCTCTTGGATGTGAACTGCTTGTCTGTTGAGTAGTTGAAATGTGTGAAAGAAATCAGATGGGGGTGTGTGTCTTTCTTCCTTTCTATTACATTATGAAGGATGCTTTCTGTAAGAATAGATGGCCATGACTCTATTCTCTGGGAAGGGTGGAGGGAGAACTTGGCTTTTGTTAAGCGCTGGTTCAAGGAGGTTTTGGTGTCGGTGGGAATTGTTCGGTCTGTAGGGCAGACGGCGTCTTCTGGGGGACCTGGGTGTGAGCATTGGTCCAGGGTTATGGGTCTGATGAATTCTACAGGTTGTTAAGCAAAGATAACCTGGTCTGCCTGAAAAATAAAGCAAACCAACACCCCACAAATGAACAATCTCAGGGTGTTAGATTGTGACTTTATTGTCAGCTGTTGGTCTTAAATTACCTGATTTTACAACTTCCCAGAGTGAATGTTCAGCGATGGGAAAACTTTCGGGTTGGTGTTAACTGTATGGTATGGTCTGCAAGTGTCTGGGAGGGCTGAAGGTCTCAGGGAAAAGTTACGTCTTTTTATGACCCGTTACCAGCTTTTTTGTATTTTGGTCATGTTCAAATTTTTGTAATGTTGAAGCTGACTGGAGGATTAGATTTGGGTGTTCGTGACATCAGATATTTGTTAAAACACGAAGATAATTTCAAGGGCTTCTGTTTAAGGCAAGGAACAAATTAAATTTCATATTGTATGTGTATTACTGCTTTTAAAGATAGCGTATCTACGGATGAATTTGAATGAGCCTTGTGACCTTTTCTAAATGCAGATGAGAAAACCAGATTGCTGTAATTCATGTGCGTATGTTTGTGCTTTGGTTTATGGAAGTTCTGTTCGCGGTGGAAAGGTGTCCTAAAATCGCAAAGTCTCTTTATTAACTTAGTACAGTAGGCATTTACTTCTGTTGCCAATAGCCTTCAAATTGCAGTTCTCTAATCTGTTTTAACTATCTAGATAAATTGCCCTAATCCGGTCTTCACAATGGCTGTGGTTAAAGAGTCAGAGCCATTTGATTGGATTCAGTGGCTGCCTGGAATGTGGGAGGTACTGCCCTTTTGCAACCCCCTTAGCCTTTTAATCTCTCAGCCAAATGTTCACATTCAACAATTTTGTTTAGCTGGCAATCTGAACATTTCAGTATCTCAAAGGCTGCTGTCATGGCAACAGAGATTAGAGGGTGGTGTGGTTTCTCCCGTTTTTGTATTCTTTTCACTCTCTAGTCACACAGGAAATTGTATGAAGAATCCATATACATGCCAGTAATGTGCAATGTAAATTGGATGGCATGCAAATGCAGAGCAAACATGTATGGAGCGGTTCAGAGCCAGTAGTACACTTTGTTGCTCCAGGAGGAGGTTTGGAGCTTGCATTTCCAGTAAGACACTGTTGTTGGCACACACCGACTTTAATACAGGCTTCACACATTAGAGTCCTGCAGTGGTGGCCACTGTCTGGCACAATGATGTGCTTGCTTGCTGTCTTAAGTAACATCCCTTGGTGTTTCTTTTCCCAAACAATGTTCCGTTCTAGACGTACAATAATAATAATAAAACTCATTGCTGACAATGGCTGCAACCTTAAGCCTACCCTGTGGCACTATTAATGGTACTGAAGTGTTTTATGTTTGTTGTTCTGGCTTTTTTCCCCAAATATTTAATAATAATTAGATTTTTTTAAAGGGGGTTTTGGATTCCTGAAGTATTCTTGCTTTGACTGTTTATACACTGGAACATAGATGCTGTACTTGCACAATGTACCTGGTGTCTGTAGATAAATGTATAATTTTCAAGCCTGCATATTAAAATCAGTTTCCGGTTATCTTAATGTTAGGAAAGACGTCTCATGAATTTGGATGTTTCCTCATAGGTACAGGTGAGTTCATGTCTGCTGATTCAAAATCTACAGGTTGTAATCTACAGAAATATAATACTGCATTTGTTTACTATTTGTGAAAAGCTTGGAGCAGATTCCCGGGAGTTGTAGTCACTGTTTAGCTTTCACAGCATGCTTCAGTGTCTATTTTTGGTCTATTTATTCTGTTTCCTTGCTGCATAAAGTCATGTAAAACATGATAAATTGGATCTTATGAAGCCTAATTAAATCAATGACTGTGTTCTGCTGGCTCTTTTATGCAGAAACCGCAAGTACGTTGTAAAAGTCGCCACTCCCCTAATATGTGGATAAAGTCAAAGTATGCTGTAATTCTAAGATGTTTGAGCTGTGTTCGTGCAGCCCATTTTGTGGTTAAGCCACCAGTGACATGTCTGAATAAGTAGCTTTGACAGGTAGGCTAACCACTCCTAAGATTTTTGGTGTTAAAACCTGTCTCCATTTTCCATTTCTCATTCATACTGTTTTTAGCAGTTACTGACTGTCAGCATGAACTCTTCATCTGTTTTAGCTATGTTTTTTGTATTTTTAACAGCTGTTACATTGAAAAGCGTTCAGAGCATCTGCAAGAATTTGCGTTTTGTGTGTTGCAGGGAGATTTTGAGATTCGGTCACAATTTACTCTGAGATATGTGAAAATTGTATTTGGCATGTGAAAATCACTGTGTTTACATGACAATAATACAGAAGGTACAAAGCTATAATCAGAGGTGTCTACATGCAGTTTTTAAATGAATCTGTCCAGTGATACTCCAGGATTGAGTTTTTCTCTTGTATTGACTTATTGCTTCCCATTAAGACAGCATTTCACGTCTTCAGCAAATTAACATGTTGGCTGGTATTGTTTATTTTATATTCACTATTTTTTTAATAGCGGGTTTGAGGGTGTTCTACACTTCATCAGGAAACTCCGTGTGCATTTTACCTATTGATGTAAATCATTTAAGTACATACTTTGATTAATGATGTTATGGAGATATGCTTTTCATGTACTTTTCTTGCCAGCCTTGTGTGTAGTTTATTTGCTGTGAAATAAAAGGGCAGGGAGGTCACTTGCTGTAATTAAAGAACAAAGTCTATTGTTGTTTGACAGCAAACTGTTTTGAAAGCTACATAAGGGATTTAGCTGTTAAAAACATTGATAACTATGGGTGTCTAACAATAAGCACGGCTCAAGGTTCTTAAAGTTCTGTAGTGCTGTCTAGTAGTGTGACGGTGCTTTTTGAGCTGGGTGAAGAGGTGTTGCCCTTTGGCCGGGGAAAGCTTTCCGTGTGAGCCTGCTGACCTCTGCCAATATGTACTGCCAGATCTGCTATTGAATTCCTGTGCAAAGCAGGAGTTAGTGTAGCACAATGGAGGCTAGTCTAGAACGTTTATAAAATAAAGTAAGGAAGCTGATAACCTTACTCGGAACTACTGGAAAAATAGTTCACTTTGGGCATTGGTAATTTTACAATTTTAATAACTTCATAAATATCCAGTAAAAAGGAAAGGATTGATTGTCCAGATGTCATGAGGTTAACCATGTTCTCCGTGTTAAAGGGCTTTCCTGCAAGACTGTTTTAATTATAGCTATATAAAGACTTGTTTTTCCAAAGTAGCATTTTATAGTCCAATAAATGAAATGTATGTTAAAAGTGCTAAGCAAAATCTCCCGTAACCATAGAGGTGTTCAATAACCAGATTCAAGTAACATGGAAAGTACCATCTGTTCCTAGTTTTCAGCATAAAACCAGGAATTGAATAGCTGAGATTTGCTCATATTTTTTTCGACTCTCTTTCTTTTTTTTATTATTATTATCATTATTTTAAAAAAGTTCACCTGGCACTTTATAGAAGCTTTCTGAAATGCAATAATACAGGAGAGACTATGAAAACACATGTTCATGCGTACAGTTAACCAGTTCCACTTTCATTTAAAGAGATTTCCAGAAGCTCAGTCATTGAAGAATTTATAATGGTGAATCATCTCCTGCAGGCAAACACAGTAAGGGTCAGTTCTTCAAAGGTCTTACTCTTTAGGTAGAACCTGAATTACTCTGTCAATTTTTCCCTACGAGGTAAAGGAAGGGGGGGCGGGGGGGGCGGAGGGAGAGGGAAAAAAAAAAAAGGCAGCCTCTCAAAGGATAACTTTAGCAAGCTCTTATCAGTCACCTAATTGCATGTCACAAAACCACTGACTAAAATTTTCCATGCAGAGACTTTTCTGCTCTTCAGAGAAGTGTTCTAGAATTGTTGATAGAGGAAAAATTACTCTTTTAAAGATAACTTAAGTTCTGAACTGTTAGGCAATGAGATTCTTGGCTGGAGCCTGCGAGCCCTGGATAAAACGCCGTCCGGCCTTTGTTTGAGGTCTTTTACTGAAGCTAATGACTGGTCTTGTGCCGCCCTGAGATAAATGACATTATCTCTGAGTGGTCTGACAGGAAACAGACATGTTAATGGTGAAGCTGCGGGGAGGATCTGCTGTAGCTCTGACAAAAGAGTAAAGCTTGGACCCCTGGTTGTGATCATTAACACATAATGCATTCCAGCTTCTTCTACCAGGGCCTTGATAATTGGAAAGCTATTTTATCGACAACAATGTAAATCATAAATCTGAAATATGCAGTTTTTCTTGCATGCTAAAACTCGTGTCTTTCCCCTGCCCCGCCCCAGAAATGAATGACCTCCATAGTACTGGTGCTTGTGGGAGATTCAGTGGCCTGCTTTCTGTCAACTGGACCCATCCTTTGCATGTTGAGTGCAGGTTTCCCGTTACTTGCTCAGTGTTATCCATGCCATTTGCGTTTGTCAAAGTAGGCTAAAAGAGTAAAAAAATAAAATATCTGTGTTTCTCCACATCTTACATGGTGTTGCTGGTACATGTGCTACTGAGCACATCTTATAAGCGTCATCAGGAATATGGTCTTGGAAATACTAACATTTCTGCTATCAGAAATACCACTTTTACTTATGTTTTGGATAAAGACTTGTATATTTTGGATTTCCATCACCCATACTTGAAAAAAGGTTAGATTACTTCCACAGCTACTTAGGCAGCTTTGTGTCGCTGCCACATGTTCTGCATTTCTCAGATACAGTACTCAAATTTTGAGTGGTATGCCAGCTGCATGTTCCATATTTGTGCCTTGGTGTACAATTAAGATTGCAGAATACAACCAAGTTTTAGAGTCTTCTTTGCTTTGAGCTAAGGTACTTTGTACAGATGATCCAACAGCCAGGTTATTCTTCACATATTATGCTTAGCAATGTACCAGCTTTATACTGTACTTGTATAATGTTCTAATGTACATGGTGATATGTCACTGCATCTCCTGAAAGGCTGGAGCGGTTACCTGACAGAATTCTTAATTGTGCTTTATTTCTTACAACAGAAATACAGCCTCCCATGAGTCCTCACACAGGGTCACACCTGTGGATCTATGGATGTAGTGACTTCAGTGTAAGGGCTAGCCATAGTTTTGCTAAAAACTAGTGTTTGGTGTAGTGCGTTTACGTGTCAAAGAGTTATTTCTTAATAATAATCACAGAAGATGTGTTGATCTTGTTAAAAATTCTGGTCTGTACACAACATTCCCTGTTGAGTGAAAGACAGCAAAATGGTGTTCCATGAAAATTTATGATGATCACATAATTACAGAAAGTAAATATTTTTTTTAAATTTAGAAAAGTTTGTTTATATTTTTTTTCTTTTCAATTTGACACACACCCCCCCCTCCCCCCCCCCCCCCCCCCCCCCCCCCCCCCCCCTTTTTGCATCCTAGTGTTTCTGCCCAGTGGAGCTCTTCTGTGGTGCAGCATTTCACTAAAGTGAATAATAATACAAGCTATCATTTTTTAATTTGCTTTAAAGTATGTTTGAAATGAGATAATTTTAGTAAAGATAATTACCAGGTTTCTTATCAGGACTTAAGGGGTTTTCTTAAAATGAGATTTTAAATTACGAGATTTTAAAAATTATTATTACATTCTTGAATTAAAGCCAGTTTGCTGCAGGCTCTGAGTAGCCATTTGGGCAAATATGAAGATCAGACTATGACTTTTGGTTGTACTGTAGCCAGGGGTTTCAGTAGGCACTCTCTGTTGGGTTTTTGCTTTTAATTCTGACTAAATGGTCTTGGCAATTGGAACAAAGCCTTTACATTTGAATGAAAGGTTGTAAAACTATTCAGAGTGACTGGACTGACAAGCACGCACTTTGTAAAACAGCCACACCCCCCCCCCCTTTTTTTTTTTAAGCTGAGAGAAAATTCAGGGGGCTGGGAGTAGGTAGTTTCTTCTGGTGCCCCTTTTTGCACATACATAAGATATATGTGATTTTATATCAAAGATTACTTGATTAAACACCTTACGTGAGCATGTAGGGTAAGTTGCATGCAATGAAATAGGATTGATGATTGTATATATATAGTTTGTCCAGCTCTAGCATAGCTATGGTATTGACTAAATTTTCTGCAGTCTTAAGCCCATACTGCAAGTAAAAAAGTTGCATTTTAGTGTCAGAAGCTTAGAATATGTCGTCTTTTCCTGTAAGTTGGCAAATACTGCTAAATCTCAAACAAAGGGATCGACTTTTCTAGCATCTACCTGTAATGTCCACTGAGGCTATTCAGATCAAAGCCATCGGAAATTAAATGTGAAGCTCTTTGTTTCAGTAACTTTGAAGTGAAGACATGCTATGTTGAATTGTGTGTCCTTTCTGATAAATCTTCCTCAGCTATTTTGACTTACAAATCTTAAGAAAAAATAAATACCAAACATTTGGGTTCCTTATCTTCTCCTATCATTTTCATCCAGTTTTTGAGTCTTCCTACCCTAAATCTTATTCCAGGGCACAGACCCAGCTTGGCTGAGGTGTTCAGTCTCCTGAGAATCTCTACCAAATAGTAATGTAAGAAAAATGCCCTCATGGGGATGTTTGAATCATATGCCAATAGTGGCATGTGAACACAGTTTTTGCAGTCAAAAGAGCAAACTGAAATCTATTGATTGTGGTTACTTGGTGTTTTCAAAACAGTGGTATTCTAGTTGTTGAATTGTCTTGTCACGTTAACCAAGAAGCAGATGGCATTATGCCACAGAATGTATTCTTACTTAAACGAACTTTAGAGGTTTTGATGTGTTTTCTTTTCCTCTTATTTCCCTGATGGCTTCTTTTTATTGAAGAGTAACATGAGGAGACCTGGTAGCAATTTTATTGCCTTCCCATAACAGTTTGAAGTAATAGCTTGGTCTTTGGTTGCCAGTCAAATTTCTATCAGTCAGCTTGATTCTGTTTTTTATCATGTGGCAGTGGAATATAAAAAGTATGTGTTTGTAGTTTGCCCTCAGAAACTGGGTCTTTTTTTCATGCTTCAATTAGCAACAGAAGACTAAGCTCCAATTGGTCACACTTTTGTAAACTACAGCTCGCTTTCTACATTTTGATAAAAGAAAGCACCAAGTTTAGACTCAGTTTCTCAGGATATTTTGAGGCACATCTGGCTGCCTTAACTATGTGCACTAGATGGTTTGATTTTGCACACATTTAGTCATTTGCATTAGCTATTGAATTAATACAGTGGTTTTGTCAACTTGCCCTCTCCCGCCCCACCCCCCCATTCACACTGCTCAAATGCCACATATATTTGATGAATTTCAGTGATGCTGTTCTGAACTGTGGTAGGAATAAGTCATTCACAAGAGTGGTACCATAGGTATCTGTTACATAAGCATAACTTTTTACAGTTTTCACTGCTTCCCTCAACCAGTAAGAAGAGTTTAAAGCAACTTGTAATCTTTCTCATAGTGCGTAGGGCCAGACCAAATTATTTTTGGATTTCCTGTCACCTCCTTGGCTGATTTCTGCGGATGGCTTATGTTAAAAGCAACAATAATGTTTGAATTGGAAGGGTTTGGTCTTTGGGTTTTCATTCTTTGTGGAGAACTGTTTATTTGTGTGTGGTTCGCCACACTACATGGATAGTACTATCAAATCTGTGCTTTATTATAGGCTTATAGCAGTGGAGTAATGGCAGTAGTTGCATGCTTTGGGGTTTCATGTTCTTGCCAATTCTTCCTTTTTAAAGGAGGGAAATGAAACTAGATCTCTATCTCTGCGACAAAAGGTCCTAGAAGAAAATACAATTAGAAATGGACCTCATTATTCAGTGGAACTTTGTTTTGCTGCTAGGAGTTTCAAATCTGATTTAGTAAATGTCCGGGGAGTTGTTCAGTTAGCTTGCACTGATGATAAAGATCTAATATTGTAGGAGTATTTCTGGGAGTATTGAACATATTTGACATAAAGTTTTACTGGTTAATTTTTGCCTTGGGTTTAATGTTAGAGAGTATATGTTGAAGTGCACTAGAGTTTTGCTATTTAAATGAAAAAATGCTGCTGCAAATGGAGAACAATGAAGGTGGTTGTTACACACCCAGTGTTAGTAAGAATTAAATGCATGTTCTTACCTACTTCAGCCAGTAGTAAGGTGCAATGTCATGTAATGGTGTTACTAGTTGCTGCTTAAGGACAGGATTGTATACATGTATGTGTGTATGTATATCGATATATATAGTCATATCTATGAGGCAGGTGTGTATGTGTGTGTGTGTGTATATATATATATATATATATATACACACACACATACATGGAAGAAGAGTTGCTACTGTTTTATAAATATAGCACCTGAGTTTTGGCTGATAATCTGTGTTTACGTTTCATGTCCAGATCCTTTGACAATCCTTCCTGTGATGTTGCACCAGATGCCAAACACTGAAGGAGAAAGCTAGCAGCTGTTTCCATTACAATATTGGTACATTAGCCTCCACAATTTATTTTCACTTTTATATTCCCCTCCAACCTTTCTTAATCACCCTTTAAAAGGAATTTTCCCTTCTGCCTCTGATTTATCTGTCTGCAGGGTTCTGTGTTATTCTTAACTTTAAAAATGAAAATCTGTGTGATTCCCAGCCCCCCACCCCACCCCCCAAGAGCTTGATGCTTTGACTCTTGCTCACAGTGGGCAAGGGGTTACAGCCCTTTCTCGACTCAAGTAAGTAGTGCATTGTGTTATATCTGTGTAAGCCCTACTTGAGTTGAGTCCAGGTAACAAAACCAGGACCTGTATGACCAATTTGATTGTCGCCACTGTATAATTTATAATTTTTTGCACACCGCTTGAATAGTGTTTTGTTCATTCTTACTCCTTCCTTCACCATCTCTCTGAAAATAATATTTCATGGCTGTATGCTGTTATTGCTGAGATATGACTAAAAACTGCATGCAGTACAGTGAAGCACATTCATTTTCATCTAGTACCCGTTTATTGCCTTGAGCACTGTAAATCTGTCAGCTCTTCACGATGCTTTCACCTCTTTCTTCATTTGCTCCAGCTTCTAGTTTGACAATGTTCCCCTGAGGCAGAATTCTAATCTGCTTCCAATTAGTTGCAAAATGTGACTCAAATTTCCATATTATGGCTGCTGTTTTACTTGCACACACACATCTAGAAACAAATTAATGCTCTTGAATAATTTTTTTGAGCCTTCAGATTTACACTGTGAGGAAAAGTTGCCAACTATTTTCAAACTACTTCCAAGATTTAAATTTTTCCTCAAACTGAAATATTTATTTTAGTTTTAAAAAGCCTCTTACTGCTTAATTTTTACAAAGCCTTTTCAGCTGGTTGGTAATTATTTAAGATACACTGCATATGTATAAATTTGAAAAATGATCAATGCCTACAATTAAGGTTAAAATTGTGTGTGATTGCTGCGCCGGTTCAGGTTATGAACCATTTCTTTTCTGCAGGGCTAGCAGAACTTCTTTTTTCTTTTTATCCTTTAAATAATTTTTCAGGACAAACATACTTATCTGCCACCTGTCTGCCTGCCACCTATTATCTGCAACTCCAGAAGTTATCATTTGGCTGGGGGGAGGGAGACACTCATTGGGTCTCTGGTGACTCTAAATACGTACAGCTATTTAGTATCTGTTTCTGTGTGTCTGTATGTTTCTGTACTTGTGTGTGCATGCATGTAGATGAGTACATGGGTGTAACTTCTAAAATATTTTACATAAATTGGTTGTAAAGGATTCTTCTGTAGTGTTCATATTCTTAGGAGCAGTTTCAGTAAGAATATGGACTTTACTGTTGTATGCATTGGGGAAGATGTGAAATACAGTGTGGAAAGTGTGGAAATCTGGAGTAAAACACCGTGGGGAGGACTGGAATCTAAACCCAGATGGGAGTCTGAACTTCAGCCCTTGTTCAGGCAAAACTGGTATCAGAGGCTCCATGACAGTTCTGCTTTATTGCCTGTGCACCTCAATGCCTTATGTCTGCAGTTGCCTATATGGAGAAACACGGTGTATTTCATACAAATATACCAGTAACTAAATTTAGAGGTGCAAATCTTTAGTGGAGCTTAGCACTCTGCAGCTTGGCAGATTGATGTCAGCAGCCATAATAGACTTTAAACAGGCTTGCAGAATTTCATTGAAAGTATATTGCTGAAGTTGATATTGCTAAGTACTTGTCATTTCTAAATGAGATTTACACCTGCAAATTTAGCTTTTCATTTACAATAATTCACTATTTATAGACACATTTTTTAAAAAAAAAATCATTGTCTTCACCGCCCCACATTGAGGTGGTAGTCTGCTAGCCCCCTGTTGTGTCTATAAACATCTGAATGAAGGTGAATACACACACACTGTGTTTTGGTTCATAATCCCTGAGAACTTAACTTTCCACCAAGAACAAAAATGTAAAAATTGAGGTAAAGGAAAATGACCTTGATGTTATCTTGTTTTCTCTTGGGTGGGTGAGTGACTCTTTTAACTGCAGAGATGAGAAACCTAACACATACTCATTTCTCTACAGGTTTTGCTTACTCTGGTAGACTCCTGTGATTCACAGCATAGTTTTATAAGGAAACAGTATTTGGAAACATTGTGAAATGCTGCAGCAGCATGACATTTTTTTTCTTATACAACATCGAAGTCTTCGAGGTTCAGCTCTGTAGCCATGGTGAATTGCAGTTCCTGTGATTGTCAGTTGTTGAGAAAAAAGTATACAATTAAAGTCTGAGTGAAATGCATGTATTTGTAGCTTACAATAACTGACTTAAAGACATCCAGAGTGTTTAATCAGGCCAGCACATAAAAAACCCCCCACACATTCACCCAGATGTGTACACACACACATACCCCCAGACTGCTTGACACCCACACATTAATTTTTCAGGCAAAAGCCACAGTGCTTCAGAGAAGCATTAAATGCTTTTGTTGATAGCTTATAGTTTTATAAACTCTAAATGAGCTTATTGCCTTTTAACCAGCACTAAATAATAGAAGAACCTATGAGCCTCCACATTGGACAGCAGCCAAAGGAAGGGGGGAGGACCAAAACCAAAACCTGAATGGTTTAATTGTAGAGCAAATCATTTGTTTACAGATTAAGACCTATTTGGTAGCCAAATCCTATGGACAAGGAGGTGAAAGAATGAGGCACTAAGGTACAGGAAATTAGCTTTGTATTTTGTGACTAAGTCCTGCTATTTTTGCCTCCTCCTAAAGCAGAGGAGGCAAGGAAAAAATGAATTGTTTAACAGCAAAGACTGCTGAGCAAAGTGCACATGTTAAGTAGGAACAAAAGGGTGGGAGAAGGGAAGTGTTGGTGCACTTTACATGCTGACAGGAACCTGACAACTAGAGCTGCTTCCAGCTAAGAGGCACCAGTCGGTGGCAGAAGAGCTGCCCTATTTTGTTTTCTGTCTGAATGGAGTGGGGGAGAAATGCCTCTGTTAATGTGAGCAAACATAATACATTTTCTTGAACCTCTCTCCCTGAAACACAGTTTGGCTTGCTCACAAGAACACCCCCACCCCCACCCCGCCTTGTTTACCCTCTCTTTTCCTCCTCTCTCCTTTTTAAGAGCAAGTTCTTTAAACGGGTCTTTGTTTCAGTGTCATAATTAATTAGTTGACAGTTCAAATGGTTGAGAAGTGCTTGTGGTTCCTGCTTTATTGTTGTACAACATTTTTTAAAGACCCACTTACTGGTGGCCTGTAAATTTGAAGATATCGTTTTCATGAATCATTGGTTTAAAGATCAAAGTCAAGAAAGCATTACAGTAGATGTGGAGTAACCACCTCTACAGTAAAGGTTGTTTAAGCGTCTTCATTTGAACATCTTCTCTTTCGGTAATTTGTAGCCTTTCAAAACATTTATCTTTTGAGTTGAGTTTTCTGTGACTTCTTTAACTGAAATTTCCCCACCATCACCATCATGAAAATGAATTTATGATGTCTGACTAGGGAAAATGTATATTATGGGAAAAAAAGGTCGTGGAAGAGGAAACGTTTTACTTACACAGAATGTCCCTACTGCCAGTAGTTTGGCAGGCAGAGCCTTCTTGGAAAATGTGTCGTAATTGTTTGAGTGAAAATTGGCTTTGATTTCATCAGAATTATGAACCTTCTGAAGATTATGTGTGGCCTAGTAAAACTAGTTATAAATATTCCATTCTCCATCTTCAGTGGCTGTAGTAACTTTGCATGAGAGAAGCAGTAGGCATAGCTGAGTGTGGCAAGTTGTGTCTGGTCATCTGAAGTCATTATAAAATATGCTTTTAGTTTGGTCCCCTTTAAATTATAATAAAATGGACATTGAAGTTTTTTATCCCTTTGGCTAGTGGCAAGTTTATGTATAGAAAAATCAAAAGATGTAGGAAAAAAGAACTTGTCGGCATTCATATTTGGAATCCAGTACAGGAATAGGAAAGTTTTTAATATATGTTATGTTGTATAGTTTCTGTAACAGGACAACGAGAAAGTTAATGAGCTTTAGGTGTGGCCTTTGAAGACCTTAGCAACACTATGAGTTGTTTCTTTTCATATTGCTTGATTGAAATTTACTGACTATATAAAATGATACTCTGCCTACGTATAAACAACCATAAAGAGTATTGCCAGTAGTTTGTGCTATTAAAAATATTACTCTCTCAAACTGTAGTCTACTAAGCAGTAACCCGAAGAATAGTACTCTTCTTAATAGAGTGGGTTTTTTCTCTGTATTTAGCTTCTGCTGTATTTCCTGATCCAGAAAGTGAGCGAGAGTATTTGGTGAAGTGCCTGTAACTATTCGCAAGTAACAGGCCACTTCCCCTGTTGAGTTTAGAGGAAGAATCTGGTTGCTTTGAAATGGGTAGCAACACTAGCACTAACATCTCTGCAAGCAGAATGCTGCCTTGGAAGATATGTAAGAATTGGGTCTGTTAATACAGGCTAATTATATGCATATTTGTGTACATTTATGTCCCTTTGTTTTCTCCTTAGGCAGTGAAATGACTGTTTCCATTGGAACGTTAAACCAGTCTGTTACCTGATATCTATTTGGTAAAATGAGCATTGACATCATATTTTAAGTGATTGAAAGCAATGTTCAAAGTGACCTTTAAAGAACTTTACATGATGTTCTGGTATTGTGATTTTGTTCACATTGTACTTTAGACTTGTATAATGTGACTGGCAGAGCTACAAAACCGGTCTGTAATAGGAAATTTGCAATAGGAAATTTTAAGGCATAGCGTCTGAGTGGTAATTTTTTTTTTTTTTTTTTGCATCTGCCTACAAGTATGTAATTTTATTGTTGTTACTGCTTCTAACAGATACACAGATGGTCTTTCTTATGTTTATCAACTTTTAATTCTTTCAAGAAAAGCCATGCAAATACAGTATTATTCTCAGAACTGAGTGGAGGATGAGTGGTTTAACCTGCACTAACAAATTTTCAGTATCTTGTGGGAGACAAACTTTTGGTGAGCTTAAATACAGAGATCAGAGTATATTTTTCTGTCCTGTTTGGCCTGCATTTGTATGGCCTGTGGGTAGTTGTGGTTGGATCTTGCTTCTGTTGCACAAAGGAGTCACTGTGCTTACCTACTTTTGCAAAAAAAACTCACCAGCAGCTCCACAGATTATGACTGTGACACCTGTGTTGTTCATTCTCATACTTCAAGCATTTTCTGTGTTTTGAGTTAACAGAAGGTCATCTGATGTGGAAAGTGAAAGTCAGTATACCAGGTTTTCCAGGTAATTAGGCTAATCTGTTTTAGCATTACTAAATTTGTAAAGCATTTGCTAACAGATCAGGCTATGAGCAGGGAGGAAATACTAGTTACTTGGAGATTAGTTGACTCTTCTTTTAAATTTCAGTTTCATTTAAAAATAAACCTGTAGCCCAGTTTAGAGATGAATTATTGCATTCATTGATTTGTCTATGAGAGCAAAGCATCATTACAACTCTTTTGAGCAGGGAAACCTAATTTCTTTGATTTGATTTAAGTCAGGTTGCGCTTAGAGGAACCAGTACCTCCAAGACTTAACACCTTGCAGAACACTACAGAAATGCTTTGATATCTTTATGGGCTTGCCAGTGTGGAAGTGGGCTATGGTAAATCTTGTTTTCTTGATTTCCAGACAAAAAAAGGTCACATTTTAGCTCAGTTCTCTCATGAAAGGTTTTGCACAACTCTCTTACAGAAGAGTGTCTGCAGATGTCTTGGCTGCACTGTAGTCTTTGCATCTGGATGTGTAGTGAAGGCTGTATCTGTGAAATGGGTGTGAATGGAGCAGTGCCAGGACAAAACTGGTAGCTCAGTGCGAGAGCATGCCTCAGCCTGCAGGTATCAGTGAAACAGTACTGTTGGAATCCCACATGGGATTACATTTTGAGTTTGATTTGCAGAAAGCTAGCATCCCGTGTGGGATTCTAATGGCATCTAACTGGAATACTACCAATACTCAGCCCTGATAGTACTTTCTTATTTACATAGGCGATGTGGAGGGAAAGGCAGCAATCTCCAGGACAGCAGAGGTGGGGCTGGTGATGAATAGCTGGGCTTGATACCTCCGTTTCAGATTAGCTCCATTTCAGTGGTAAACAAGACACATGACTCCAGCCTAAATGTATTGAGTTTATTTGGGCATTTAGATTTTACATTAGCAATCCCTGGTTGACCGGAGAAATTTATTAAAAAAAAAACAAAAGCAACAAACCACCCCAAAAACCCCACAAGGTGAATGAGCACTGAAAGTCTTTTTACTTTATTATGTCACATTGCCTGCTTTCTTCATGAAGGCCATCACTACTTTATGCATAATTCTTTCTCATTTTCACAAGATGAGTGAATGTTCTTTCTTTTGTTTGCATTTTAATTTTACATTGTAGTGCCTTTTTAATTTCCCCATCTTGTGCTGTATTCAGTGTTAGCAGAAAAGATGGAATTTAGGCAGAAAATTTACTCAAGACCCTCCTGTTCATTTGACAGATTGTATATGTAGTCAAATCTCGGGTACCCTGGTGTACCCTGTCAGTTCCCCCTGTTGTTTCTGTGGACTTAGCAACCGCTTACCAAAGAGAAAAAAAGTATTTCCAAATTAATAGGAAAATGTGTCGTGAAACCACAAGAATGCACAGAAGTCCTCCAGGGTAAGCTGTGTATCTGGAAGAACTCTGTCAGGGCTTTCCTTTTTAAAATGTTTTCATTAACCTGAAGGGGTGGTGCCTGATTCAGGTAGAAACCTGATTGCTGAAATATTTGTCTTTGCTCTCCTGTCTTGGAAGTCTCCATCTAGACCTCCTCTTTAGCAACATTTGAAACTTCTTATCTGGCTGTCTGGTGGCCAGGTTCTCTGGACGTAGCTAGGAAGAATATTGCAGATAGCAAGGACAGTTTTCAGGCATAGTGGTAGGAGCCAGAACTAAGTCACTTCATATGAATGAAGGTCACTTACATAAGATGAAAATTTACCCTTCAGTTCTTAGGCGAAGCTGTTTTAGGGGGTGAAGTTTGAGCAACATCTGTCTTCTGGTCATGTGGAGGGATTTTTTTTTTTTCCCCCCTCTGTTTCCAGGCTTGCCACGAGATTCTGGAAAAGTTCTTTTGGAGCTGGCACAAGACAGGAACAGCCTTGTCTTTATGGTGCTCTTGAGTGCTGAATAATCTTTTGAGGATCTTCTATTGGTCCGGTGGTTGCCCTGTGTACCTGATGAAATAGTTAATAGTAACCTATGGAAGTAGGTAACCATATGATCCTTGTGCAAGTGATGTAATTTGGTAGGTTCTGTGCTTATGTGCAAATTTATGCTGTTCAGGGAGCCAGGTAGTGCTGTCACTGTAGAAATGACAAACTGTTGTTCTGCATTTAATGCATGTTACCTAGCTTTCTGTAAGATATCCCACAATGAGGAAATATAAAAGCACCTCTTTGGAGAGAAAGGGGAAGCAAGAGAGTGTTAGCTGTTGGCGAGGGAAGGGCAGTCTCTTCACTGAACCTCTGTTGCCCACCTGGAGTTGTGACATAGAGCAACTCATGAATCTTGTCTTCTCTGTCCTTCTGTGGCCCTAGCCAGATACTGCAAGTGCTGTGTTTAATGCTGAAATGTAGCTTCTCAGTAACCAATATAAATCAATGAACACTTTGTATGAACTCATTCCTTTTAGATGTGGTTTCATGGTGCAGAGGAGCCTATGGCAGTAACTAATTATCAAAGTATGTCAGCATTTTCATATAGATGCTTATGCTTGTAGTAACTTGGATTTCAAACTACTTTCATCTCAGCAAGAGAATCCCAAGAAGCACAAGAAATGTATATTGGCTGTTACAGTACTGGGGGGTGAAAGGAAAACACCACCTTTCCTGGTTATGGTTAACCTCTGGTTGAACTCTTGACAGCTTAAACTGGCACCAGCCCCATTTCTCCTTTCTGGAGCTTCCTCTTCCAAATTTGTACATTCAGACACCGTGGGAGTTATTGTGATGATGACTGATGCCATTTACAGGACAGTGGAGGGCTAGCCTGAGTGACAAGGTGTGAGAAATGTGCTTTAGGTAGTTGTAGAAAGAGACAGAGATGTTTAATGTATGAGGCAGGTGAACACAGTAATGACAAAAGAGTTTCTAGACTGTTTTACTTTGTCTAACCTAATTAAAAATCCAAAGAGTTGTATTAATAAGCCACTGATACGTACTGTGCAGAGATGTGTAGTTGCTTCCATATAACTGGTAAAATTAAGAATCCTGCAAATGTTGGTACTTCATTACTTTGAGTAGTAAAAATCATAAGCATATATGGTGGTGAATTCTTGTATGCCTTATCTTCCAACTTGCAAAGTGCCTGAGTTCTTCATGTTCTGCTGTGAGTGCATCTATCTTAATTTTTTACTTTGTCAGTAGTGTGCTTGAAAATGTGTGCGTTATTGGCAAAAATGTTTTGGTGTGATGGGTGTGGCTGTAAATCATGTGCATCTTGAAAGTAGAGGCGATCTTTGGTTTGACTACAAAATCTGTGACTGATTTAGGGGATATTAACATTGCCTTTGATTATGAAACCGTTTCAAAGTACAGTGAAATAACGTTTGTTCCCAAGCTGTTAGGTTTCTGAAAAGTCATTTGTGTATCAGTTACTTAATGATGTTTATAGGATCAGCATGTTGTTCAGTAAGCAAATTCCCCATGTTAATTAAAACATGAGTGTTATAATCTTAAAATACAGTTGTCTGACATTTTGAAGGAATGGCTTGTGTGCTACTCTGTGCCACTGTTACAATGGGTTAGAAATCAAAATCTAGTCACGGGTATGTTTTCTCTCTAATGAAACTAAATGTAGAGACCTCTTCCCTGTGTGCCGCTGCTGTTACAGTCAAAGGTGTTGTCAGTATTAAAATTTGAATACCTCTTCTTCCTCAGTCATCACTGCTGAATAAACTTGTTTTTGATTGTAACTTTACAGATTAGTAATTCTTACTGCCCATATTGCTCTCCAAAGGACAAAGGTAGCCTAAAATGGCTGCAGATTATGATGTATGGCTGTTCTTGTGAAGCTGCAGCTGTGAATCTCAAAGAGGATGTAACCATGCAGAATCGCTCTTTTAGATGGTCATTAGCGCGGCATAAGTACAAGCCTCTTTTGCAGAATAGCATTTATTCTTCACGGTTCTTCTACTAGTATGTGATGGCAATGTCATTCGCCAGGCATTGAATAACAATGAATGTTTTATTGAAGTACAGTATTCTGAACTAGTGCTTTTTTAAGCTGTTTAAGTGCTTAATTTTCGTTTGACTGCTCCTTTTCATGCAAATGTAAGTGTAGCAGAAAAAGCCAATACATCCTCCTCCCTTGTGCTCCTGTGATGTATTGGACTAAGCTGAAGGCTTGTGTGTGGGAGAAGGAAACATAGCTTAATTTGTCAAGAGTTATCCACTGGCATTCTATCCTACTCCAGTTTTAGTCGTCTGTTTTCATTTTGCTTAGAACAAACACGTTCAAAAAAAGCAGAAAGCTTTCTGTGTGATACTAAGGAAAAAGTGAGCCAATAAACAGGCTCTTCCTTGCCCCCAAACAGATGGAAGACCAAATTCCAGATTATTTTTCTGTGAATGTAAAGAGGAATTAGGTCTAAATATTTCAAAGCATGGTTATTTCATTCTTCTTCCAAGGATCTCAAAGCACTTGGAATCATTACAGGTTCATTTCTGAAGGGCTGATTTTTAATGTGGTTAACACCTCAAACTATGGTAAGATTTTTGAGTAGTCTAGCACCTACTTCTGCCATTATGAGAATCTGAGGGAAACCCGTGTACCCACTGTGCTTTGTTCTTTTGAACATCTGGCCTCTTGTTCTGATTTGTGAGCTATTTTGAAAATCTGGCATCAGTTCTGGGTTTTAAGTTCTAATTAAATATAGTACACAGTCTGGCCATAAGCTTCACAATACCCAGAGGAAAGGAAGGTGGGGGGTGGGGGGAGCTATCCCCACTTTATAGTCAGTGAAATTGAGATGGCGAGATCATAGAGTTATTGAAAATTTCCAATATATTTCCATACTGAATAGCTCCATCAAAAGTGGCTTTTAGAGCCTAAATTCAGACCAAAAGAAATGCAGCTGTGATATCAACATTCCTAGGTTTTAGAACCACAAAGCAAATTGTTTGCATTACAAGCAAGAAAATCAGCCATACTATGCCATAAGCACTGACTGTATCCATTCCTGTATTATCATCGGACTCTTTAACATGGTTTGGGAAAGTGAAATAATAATATTCACTTGTTTAGGGGCAGAATAACAGATGCTGTATTCTTTCTGTGGAACAGTAAACAAATACTCCTCAGAATTCAAGTGCCATGGCACTGATTTTAATAAAATGCATGGTGAGCCCCTTTTAATTCTGAACAGTATTGAAAGCAAGTGGTCAGTCTTTAGTAGATACTCAAGCTAATCCAGTCTGTATTATCTTAAATAACTGTAAGAGTGAAGAATTTTCTGTGTCATGCCTATCAAGAACAAAGAAGCTTGTGTTTATCTGATTTGTTTTGCCTTTTTTTCTCTGTAGAAAAGCTAGGTTGCAGTGTAAGAATGTGTATGAAGTTCTTTGCTTATATTCAAAGATCCACCAATTGTCTTTGTATCTCAGATGTCTGTGTGTGTTTCTTCCAACATTTTTGTGCGTGCTTGTGTGCCTTTCTTCTTTCTCTGTCCTCTACACAGAAGCAGTATGCATCTTCAGGTATCTTTGATACAGTCTTTTCTACTTGGCCATTAGTCATATTGATTTCCCAGTGACAAAGGAAGACTTGTTCTCAATGCAATTTTAGCAGTACAGTGTCAGCACCTGCCACATAAACATTGCTGACATCAAAGAGGCTTTGCAAAAATGTGTAATTTTGCAAGAATACAAACAGAGTTGTATTTCAGATACAAAAAGGGAAAGTGCGTTGGTTTTAGTGTCCAAAAGGAGTGAAATTCCAGAAGCAAATAAAAACGATGAGAAAATCTAACTTCTTCCCTTTTCAGTTACCTGAAATGCTAGTAATAATACAAACAAGGTAACTTCATTTTTAAGCTGTCAGTATCCCTTTAATGTAATGGAGCATTGAAACCATTTTCTATGTTTTCAGATGGAGTAGCTCCCTCAAAATTGAAAAATAAGCATGCCATTAATTTCAGTAGCTGAGAGTAGTGTTTTGAACCAATTTGTGAGTAGGCTTTGAACTGAAATATTGTGTTATGTATTGAACTGTTGTCAACCAGTGCACTTCTTATGTTTTATTGTAGTACAGTATTAGTTTTAACCCATTTAAGAGTCAGTCCAATAAGAAGGAAAGGAAAGGTAGCAGCGGTGTAATAAGCACTGGTTTAATTTTTACAGCACAGTACGTTATAGAACTATAAAACTGTGTGATTAGCTAAGTCATTAACACTGTCTTAAAGCAAGTAAGTGTTTAGAGCCTGACACACTTAATGCTGGAAACTGTTCTAACAGTGAGTTTTAAAAGTAACCAGTGTTGCTTGAAATAAAGATTCTGCTGCTGTGCATCATCAGGAGCTCTGTATTAGGGTTATCATCCAATTATTATGTTCTAATGCATTCCCTGTTTGACAGCACTCATACCTATATCACATTGACACTTCCTTGAGAGCTGTGCCATGTAGAACCTGCAGAGCATTTCTACAGAATCACCACCAAAAAGAAGTTGGTTGATTTAAGTTCTGCCCTCCACTTTATAAAAGGGTTTCTTTTCACTTGCTGTTTTATCCTGCTTTTATTGGTAGCAAGTTAGGAGGTATAGTAAAAGCCAGTCTGGGAGTCATGAGAGTCAGTTCAAGTCTCCACTTTTCTAATAGGATCCCATTGATCCTGGCACTATGTTAGTTGTTTGCACCTCTAAATTAAAAATTCTAATTATGATTTGAGAGATCTGTAATTGCCTGGTCGGAGACATCTCAGAAGTCTCAGATTTTTGTATACAGACTGCTCAGTGCTTTCTGAAGAGTATGCCTTTAAGTTGGAAATTTAGCAAATCTTGACCCAGTTTTGAATACAGACTAAAAATAGATAAACAGTCTCTCTTTTCAAATTTCCTAGATAATAGAAGGCTACTCCTGTCAGATTTAACTCATGTCACTTGGTGCATTAAGTCCAACATTTGGTATTAGTTTGTATTAGTTAATTTAAATTTCAGAATAACTTTGGAGAATGTTTGGAAGACAAATTTTCCTGTCTCAGCCAGCTGAACAAAAATGAGGCCTCTTTATAAATTTAAACTTTTCAGTCAAAAATAATATGTTTTTTCTGTTATCAATTGAATCACTTCCTTGTTCTATGATGTGCTTATGAAGTTGCTGCTTTGGAAGACATCTACCTGATAAATGTTTTCCCAGGTTAGCTCTTAAGCAGTTGACTTGCAAAATCACTAGTCATGATAGAATGACACAGAAAGGCATAGAAAGAGAGAACACACTGAAATGAAAAACTTGACATGTTTTGTGATGGCTCTCACAGCATGATGTTCTTTTTGGACATGTAAGAGAAACATAACCTTTTCGGACACATACCAGAGAGAATCTTTTAAAACAGTGGGTATATTCCCAAAACACGTCTAGGATAAGAGAAACAGTATTTCTAAAATTGTTTCAGCTGTTAAGCTGCCAAGTGATAGATCTTTAAGGACCTGGTATATTCCAGGCATTGCTTTCACTATGGGAAAATAAAGTGCAAACCTAAGTGAGCAAAGGACTCTCACACAGCATTAAGCTATCAAGCATCAGTGTGAGTGTAAGATGTGTGTCTTACCGCTGTGGCTGTGCTGGCAGGATGGTTTTGTGAGAGTTGTCTGTCCCCTTTGGTGTAAAGCATACACTTAGCCTGTGGTTCCACCACTACAGAAACCAATTTCAAATTTAGCTGTCATTGTCACACAGTCCTCTGGACCCTGGATAGCTAGCTGGCATATCGAGGTTAGTCCCACCAAAACTGTGTGAAAAAAGTTGTTGGTTTTTGGCTTGTTTGGCTGTGTATTGTTTTGGCCAGGTATGAGTTGTCCACATGTTTAGCTGTAGAAAGACATGGACTGATGCAAGGCTGTACCCTTAGGTAAAAGTGCCAGTACAGGTGTTCCTGAAGCAGTAAAGCTGTGGGAGCCAACATGCTATGGTTACCTGAGCAAACAATCTGGGCTGACGTCTCTTTGCTCCAGCGGTTTAGTAAAGGGGCAGTTCCACAATACGAATCTGCTGCTTGAAATGCTTCCTGCCTGTGTGTCCTTCCATGTGTGATTTTGACCTTCTTAGCTGTGTCAATTTGACTTAACAATACGCCATCCTCCAGCAGGGTATGTATGTATGTGTAATATTCCAGGTAAAAACAAGTGAAGGGAATGAGTGCCTGGAAGACCACAGCAAAGTGGAAACTGTTAAAACTGGCTCAACAAGTAATATGTAGTCTGGAGCTGTGCCTAAAGGTGTAATTTTCACATTACTGGCTCTGGGGCAGCAGAGACAGTCTAGAAAGTTCCTGCTTCTTGCCCCTTCTTTGCTCAGAGGTTAATTGCTGGCATTACCGGAGATTGTTTATATAAAGGTAGCTCTGGAAAGTCCCCACAAACAAAATCTCTCTTCCGGATTGCATACCCTTATATAAAGTATTGGTAGAACTGAATGCAGGTTGTTTGCAGCCATGCTGTAAGACATCTATTTTTAGACCCTTGAGTTCCAGACAGGGTGATTGACGCCTAGACAGTGATTGAACCAAGCTTAAAAACTATCCATTTAATACTGCTGTATTTAAAGTGCCAGCAACAGGTTGTTTGAGGTCCATTTCAATAGGCATGTTTACATTTGTACAGGGGAGTAACTGGTCCCTTTGGAGTTATGCTCATGTCTTAGTTTCCGTTCATTTATATCTAAGAAGAGTTTAACCTCTAGTCAATAATGCAGCACAGAACTCAGTAAGAAAGGCACAGTTGTGGCATTGTTTTTACACATTTGAAAACAGAAATGAGCATGTAGATGAGTTGGTAGTATTTCTACTTTAGTTTTTCTAAGTCATTAGTGAGATGGAGTAAATGGATACCTTGAAGGCTGGTTAATTTGTTTATATAGTAAATAGCTCTAGTTTTGAGGGAGAGAAGAGCCATCAAACACTTCTTTGCACGGATGTTCATTTCCAAATGTCTGAATAATGATTGAAGTTGTATGACGGATACATTCAGGAAAGGAACACATAGAAGTTGTTGCCTTTATCCAGCAAATAGAGCTTTTGCAGCCTTTCACAACTTCCCATATGTTAATAAAAAACATTTTCTGAGAAATTGGCAGCTTTGTGCTTTGTAGCTGATGCCAGCTTTTTTCATGGACCAGTTCAAGGCAGAGCAAAGGGAAAAATGCCTTGTTTTAGTGCGTGAATTACTCTGACAAGCTTTCACATTGCCCCTCCTCTTATTAATATTCTTTTTGATGTGAGCTTGTAAAACAGAGGATTGGCTGTTAATCTCTGGGATCTCAAGGGCTTTTGGCAGTGGCCCATAATTGATGTGTTCACATGGCTGTTGTCTGACTACTAATGATTAGACAGCAGTGTTATCTCCGAGCTAAATCAGTGTTGCTTATAAATCACACTTGATAAACTGCAGTTTCATTTCTTCAAAGGATCTGTACATGTCTATATAGTTTGATAGAACTGCCGGAGTAATTTCACGATTTTTATGACAGCTTAGATTAGGTTTATTTTTTTATTTCAGGAAATATTTATTGAGGAAAATATTTGAATTTCTACTAAGCATGCAAAAATATTTCTTTTTGTTTGTCTTTGTTGTAAGCTCATCATGCAGTGGATAGAAAAGAAAGCCTATTAGGGCAGAGCAGAGAATAGAAGGTACAAGTAACTGCAGAATTTAACACATGAAAAGTGAAATACTTGGACTACTGATTTTTTTTTTTCTTCATTTGAACAGAAAGGGAGCTTCATTTGCAGCAGGTGTTAATCACACTGTTAGACTATAAATGTAGTCTATGAGACAGTGTGGGAGAGGAGGAAGTTAAAGGTTAGATGGATATACTGAAACACAAGGTGTTTCAACAATGGTGTCTGGGATTTTCTGGGTGAAATTGGTCCTTTGCATGCCTCCATTCTTCCACAGCAAGACAGGAATGATAAGCCCTCACTGAAACTCTGCAAATGTGAATTTTTGTCTGTGGCTGGGTGCTCAGAGAGCATGCTAATGAGGATCCCAAGGTACCAAGGCAAAATCAATAGGGAAAAATGTCTTCGAGGCAGGGACATGAGAACAGAGATCTCAAGGTGACCTGCTTCTCAGCCACAGAAAGGACACGACTTAGCTGTCTGTTCAGTGGTCTGTAATCAGATGATTTGGTGCTGATAGTGTAGATGCCTTCATGAAAGAGAATTAGGAGGACACTAAACCTGGGTTCCTCCTCTCTGCCAAAAGTGAATGATCTCAGAGCTGAGGCAAGAAGGTAAGTAAATTTAGAAAGGTCTTCTGTGATGATTCCAGTTCTTATATTTGCTTTCATACTGTAAGCTTAGTCCTTCAGTCTCATTGTCAAGGATTATCAGAGAGTTTGCATCAATACCATGTTCAGTTTAGAAAGAAAAAAACCCAAACCACAAGAAACAATTTGGAGGGAATAGGTATTAGCAGTTTCCTACTCACAAGGATTATTTTCCTTTTAAAAAGCTTCACTGTACATTTATTATCTTCAGAATTCTTTTAGAGCTCTTGAAAAATTATTTGAAATACTAATTACTTCTCTCCTTGGTGAAACAAACACTACAGTCCAAATTCTGCCCATAGTTATGCTTCAGTGGAACTACTCTGGATTTACACTTGTAAAAGTGTACACCAGTTGACAGGAAAAAAATACCTATATAAATTGGCTTTCCCTAACACACTGTAAACACCTCAAACTGCATTTGAGAATAAACATTTTATTTTTGTTATGAACTATAGCTATTCAACAGCAGGTGGTTGCAGGGATAGATACATAATAATGCTTTGGCTCTTTTTTTCAGTTGAGCAGTGAAAAGAAAAGCTGAAAGGTCATTTTAGAAGTGTTGCTAAATAATCGTGAATGTGTGTGTCCCATTCTTAAAAGTAGTAATATTGTCTTGTTCTTTAAATAAAATTAGGACATGGTATCATACACTTGGTAGAGTTTGCTAATACCATTAAGTTGGTCTAAGAAATCTGAAGAAAAACTGATACAGGTTCCTATACCCTACTGAAAAGCCCAAGTGGGAGACGTAGGGCAGTAATACAGGAATATATTACACAAAGATGCACCTGTCTTGGTTAAGAGACCTAAGAGCTAGCTAAATTAAAACTTTTAGGGATCTGTAGGTACTGATAAATAGAGGGCCATGAAGTCAAATGATGGATTTTCAGAACATGCTAAAATTGTCATCCATAAGAATCTAGTTAGGCAACTAGAAGTTTTTGGTATACATAGGCCATCAAGGAAGTTTAGTTGTGTTTCTGAGGATTATAGAGGTTCTCTGACAAGCTTTTGGAAGCTTGTTTTTGTTTTTTTTTTTTTCTCAACAAAAATGTATTGCATTGAGGAAGCAACAGCCTGAATCATAATGTATGCAACGTTGCACTCACAGAGTAGTTGGCAAATGGGTAAAAGGCAACAGAAACCTCATAATAGGCCACTGACATGCAGGAAGTCAAAGAGTTGCAAAGAAGCCATTTCTTTTCTGAGTCTTGTTTGCCACTGGGTTATACATTGTGGATTCCTGGAAGACCTCACAGAATTGTATTGATTTGCTATGTCCCTGCACTCCGGAATGGTTGAAAAGGCAGTTACTCCATCGGACCACAGTCGCATGATTGACTAACAGAAACTATCCTTTCATGATGGAGAACTTCTGTGGTGGGGTCACAGGGTTGTGGTGTGATGTGCTTGGACATTGAGAATGAAAACTTGAAATGTAGCGGTTAAATGCATTTAGTCATGGTGCAATTAAATTATCTAGTCTATTCCTATATACAATTAAGAGTGGGAAACTTTCCTTGGTCAGATGGTGTCTTGATAGGTCATAGAGCAAGCATAGCTTCATTCCTGGGTCCAAGTCTCACACCTGTTAGAAATAAACACTGGCATCTTCAGGGTACTATTTGTTAGTAATGCTGTGAGACTTCCATAAGCAAAGATCTTTTTTCAGGCTCAGAACCCTGAAAGGTTGAATGTAGCAGAAGCTTTGGAAGAAAAAGTGGTGATTGCCAATGGAAAACTTTTTTCTTTAAAACAAAGAGCTTCTAAACAGTTACAGAACTCAATAGAGCAATACCTAACCCTTACCAGCAAATGTCTGTGCCTCGATTTTTGTCATATTCACTCGCGTAACACCATCTGATGCTGGAGATCAGATGCACATTCTGTCTAAACACAAACAGTTCAGAGAAATGCCTTTCTTGACTGGAATACAGTGTGTGTTGCTGGACAGGATTGGTATCCTGAGTGAATTTCAGTGCTTCTTTATTCTGTATTAAGGCTTAGCAAAGCACCCAGGCTGACTGAAGAAAAGTTTGAAAGTGCAGACTGAAAACCTGACCGTAAGAAATCAAGTTACAATGGAGAAAGGTGTTCTAGAGACCTATGGACAAAATTATCTCAATGAATGTGATTTTCTTGGGCTGAAAGAGAAGAAATGTCTTTACTAGAAACTTGCAGGTGGCGATCTGGGCATCCTCCCAGGACTCTGCCAAACGTTAGAGTTGACATACAGTTTTTCACAGATGCAGCCTTTGGCAGAAGGATATTGCTGGCAGCTGTCAAATGTTAATCTTTCCCACAGTAAAATGGGTGAATGGCTTCGGGAAATCCCAAGCATCTGAGCTGGAATAGAAGATCTGAGAAAGGACAAGGAATTTTCCTTGTCTCTTGTTCAGCACCATTGTTTCTGCATTAGATCCTAGTCTAAAGCTTTGACTTTTCACCATGACCTTCATTGTATATTAACACTGTCCTAAAAAAATATTAACATTGTGCCTGTGGAGGTGCTGTAGGTAAGAGTCACATAATGTCTGAGGAGGTCTGGAGGCCTGCATGTAGAAAGAACATGTAACTGTCAAAAGATTGTGAGTTTGCAGAACTGTGTGTGCTGGTGCAGCAGCTGATGGGAGTAGCATAGAAGATCTTGAATACAAGGGAGGATTTTTTCCTTGTTGTTTGTAGTAAAACATTAGTAACTTAGTAAGAGTTTAAAGTGTTTTGTTTTGGTTTGGTTTTTTTTTTTTTTTTGCTTAATAACAAATATTCAGAACGTTGACATTATTCCAGATGTGAGCGATTTGCAGATTTATGGGGAGAAAAAGTGGGAGTTTTTGTTAGGGTGTCTTTTTCCTTGCACTTCCCGCCCCTTCCCTTCCCCCGCCCCCCCCCCCCCCCCCCCCCCCCCCCCCCCCCCCCCCCCCCCCCCCCCCCCCCCCCCCCCCTTCTTTCCAGCTACTCAGTTAATTGAAGTGGAGAAGTCCATTTCAAGAGTAGGAAATACTTGGAAACTCCAAGTAACTGCTACTTTTGTTGCTCAGTTCAACACAATTACATGTCAGGTTTCTTGTCCATATTACAATATTTGTAAAGCATAAGTTTTTCATGTAAAGCACAAGTATTTTTTTGATTATTCTCAAACATAGGTTTTTAAGTCTAAAATTTGGATTAAGTTTAGGCAGTGTGAACCTACTTCATCCTTCTTTTGTATTCAAGCTCTTGTGCTTCTCAGCTAAATTGACCAAAATAAGAAACTTCCTTAGTACCTCTGACTTTCCCATATTTTGAATGTAAGGCTTGTAATACATATGTCTGTTCCGTGACCAGAATTATTTTCTACATCCATGTCTTGTAGTATTTCTTTCTGATTTTCTAAGCATGTCCTTCGTGTCACTGACCTTTTCTTCCAAATTTGATGTAGAACATTTATTGGCCAAAAATGCCCCTATTAGATAGTAAATGTGGGTCTTAATAAGTAAAATATCTTTAGGTAATGACTGATATTTCAAAGGTATAATTAAATCCTTCTCATCTCAAAGTGAATACTACTTTCTGTAAGAAAACAAAGCATTAATGTCAAAATGCTTCTGAGTGGCCTCTTACTTCAATTTAAATGCAAGGAGTACTGATTTGAGATTGAATCGAGGCTTTTCAGATGAAATTGAGATTCTCCATAGGGGTAATTTCTGTTACATGGGTAGAATAAGAAGGAGTAGCTTTAGGTTTTAGGTTTGTAAATTTTTTTTGTGGGGCAAGGGTTGTAGCAAGAAGATATTTAAAGACCAATGAGATATTTAGAAAAGGAGACACACTCCTTAGCACACAGATATTTTTTCCATGTAATTTTTCCCGCATTTGTTTCCTTCCAAGGAAGTTTGATTGATCTCATTAGAATTACTTCTGATTTATGATGATGTACATGAGATTAGAATGGGGTCTTCTAGGGTCACTGTTGCTTTAGAAAATTAAGGTAGGGGCAAGCATACTTTATATTAAAACAAGGTAATCTCCCTTTCACCTTAAAATCTAGAGAAAGCAAAACTTCCATATAGGGCTGAATTCCTTTATTTCCTGATTTTCATTTCAAACACTGTGATTCTGTGAAGTACTAATTCATAACTCTAAAGAACTTGTCAATGTAATTTTCAAGTCCTTCCAGTCTGTATGTTGGTGTGGTTTTTTTTAAGGAAGGATTTACTTTTTGCAAAGGATCAGGCTTTGGTTTTTAGGTATATCTCATAACAGGATTTTGATCTTTCCACACTCTTTCTACTAGTGCAGATGTTCCCACTGGGAATGCTTACAGTAGATTTTTTTTCTCAATTTAAAAAGCAGTGCTTTCTTGGAAGGACTTATCCTGAGCCTTATACCTGTTCCTCTGCCTTTCTCCAGGTTGTGTATTGGTAGATTGATTATCTAGTGGGTGACTGCAGTAGCGTATGACCCCGTTTGGTCTTAGATTGGTAGATTATGTCCTCATGGAGATACACCGTCAAAGACATACTGTCATTAATGAGGTGGAACTAGACATGCATATGATAACACACTTTGATGGGTCACATCACATGGTCTGGCTGCATGACACCTATTTTCTAGTTTGCATTTTGTGATTTATGACAGAAACATTTCACACTTAAGAAACACACACTGAAAATTTTCAAAGTTGAAATGAATGAAATACACAGATATAGAATACTTCCACTTGATAATATGATCAGAAGTTATGTGTTTAAATCTGTGTGAAAAGTGATTTTATCTTGAATACTACAATAAATCCACTGCTGTCAGATTTGTACCGTGTCAGATAGGGCCATAGGTGTTCTGGTATCTCAGTCTTCTTTCATTCAGGTGAGTTTCCCACAGGAATACATGAGACACTGTCCCATAAAGGCTTAAAATACTCCAGTTCCTGCAGGAATGGGAGTATGATGTGGCTGATTGCAATAGCGTGATGTTGGGCGCTCTCTGGTCTGGGAAATCCTTTCAAATCTGTGTACCTGCTTCTGTGAGCTCAGCACTACCTACTGGAATTTCTCCTGGTTGTCAGGAAATTGTGTACAACAGACACAAAATGTTAATTTTCTGACATAATTTTAGAAGCATACACTGCATCAGGAAAGTGGGCTTTAATGAGCAGAGCTTAATTCCAGCATGTAACATGCCTGGGTAACTGAAGGAGAGCCCTGCTTATTAGAAAGCCCTGCCTTGTTTCTAGTCAGGATGATATTCCTCTCTCTTCCGTATGCCCTTCCTCATACTGACTCATGTTATGCAGCCATCAATGTTTGGGGTTTTTTGGGGTTTGTTTTTTTCTTTTTTTTCATGTTGAGATAGAGGAGCGCTCCATGGAGCACTGAATACATTGCTTGGCAAGGCTTTCTTCATTTTCTGTGAGCTTTTCTACTACTAAGAGCCGTAGCGCTCTGATACAATGAAACACTTGGCAGTGGAAAGCTGCCTTGAATAACACTCCAGATTTGTAGCCTTTGTCACTGATCAGCTCTCAAAAGCTCTTGGAATTAGGTGAATGAAGAAAATATTGCTTGAATATTTCTGTCTTTTTTGGACCCCTTTGATTATGTGTGTAAAGAGAGCATCTATGCAAATAACCTTCCTCAGATTCAGATTTTCAATCTCATATTGGAATGTCTCGTGTGATAAACAGCAAGGCTACTGCTCAGTATGCGCCAACACCTGGGAATAATCATGCAAAAATAACAGTGAGAAACTGCAGAGCATCTGTTCTTGACATTAACTTTCCTCAGCTTGACAGACTGCCACCACCAGATGTTAGTCTTATGTGCCTTTTTTCCACTGGAGATGGCGGCCTTCCTGCCTCTCTCTTTGCTCCTAATAGCTTACATCAGTGCCCTTTGGAGAATTCATGAAAACAATTGTGTCACCACAATGATCGCTGAGAACCACCACTTTGCTGTGCTGACGTTACGAGTATCAAATGAGATGGGATAATTTTAAAACACGGAAAACTGGAGCTATATTTAAGTTAGATTTTTTTTAAATTATTATTAAAATGAGTAAGGTCACGTTTGTGCAATGAACATGAACCTCAGGAACAGTAAATGTCCACTTAATTATCTACCAAAGTCTTAGTGTTTAAATTCACAGAGCAACAGACCCTTTTACTGCAATCGCCACTCTTTGGCCTTGTCCTGTGTGACTGTTTCTAGTGGAAACCATGAACTTTTATTAGCAGGTCTAAATAAACTAGAACTGAGTACAAATATTTGTAACAAAGAACTTAGTAGGGTACACTGTCAGATCTGTGCTTTTGTTAGTTCCCTTCCACTGTTTATAATACTTAGAAAATGGAAGACACATCTGCCAATTTAGTCTACAATCATTTAAAACACTGGCCAGTTTAGTATGATAATAGCAAATATTTTGTTTTTTCTCTGGCTTTGTGATGAGTATGTTTTATGGAAGAATGATGTTGCATGTATAGTAGGAGGTTTTCCACAGCTTTAGAAAGCAGCATGTAAACTACCGAACAGGCCATTCATCAGTATTTCTTGGTATTATAAAGGGATGTGGCTCAGCTTTTCTTAAGCATTAGGCTCCATTTACCTGCTAGTTACTGATCCTGGTTCTCTTTGGCTTGAAGTCAGATATGTTAAGAACTCCTCTAAATTATGCCCGAGGTACATACTGACCCCATTTTACTGACAGAGCCCCATTACGCAGCCAGTGCCAGGGAGCAGGGCTCTGTGCCATCCAACTGTTTGCCTCCACTTGGCATCAGACAGCCTGAATCTGCATAGCATAGAATCAGTGCCCCCTCGTACTAGGCGTACATGGATATGGTTTTGTGTTGGGCTTACTATTAGATATTGCAAGTAACAGCTGCTGCTGGGGGTCAGTTGATACTTGCTTGTGTGCGTTCAAGTCTGCTCTGCAAAGTATTCTTGCCTGTGCTTTAGCTCTGCAATTGCAATGGTGTAAAGAGGAGAATATCATTGCTTGATTGCATTGTTTTTGTGCCACAGCTCTGTTTTACTTCCTAGAGTCTGGCTGGTATGAGCAGGTTTTTTACTCCGAATGGATGCTTTCAGTGTTCACGTTTTGCTTTGTTGTTGTGGTTTTGTTTGTTTGTTGGGGTTTTTTTGTTTGTTTGTTTTAAAAAAACTTTGTTCTATCTCTAACCTGAAGATTATTTCAGGCCTAAATAAAAAGAAACCCCAAAATATGGAAAAATTTGGAGAAAATGTGTTTATAGTTCTGTCCTACCTATTTCTAGTGTAATTAAGATCAGAATCCAGGCAGGTCATACAAAGATCATACAAAACATTTTTGTTAAGTATTTAGCACACTTAAGGCTTGTGTGCATAATTAAAAGCGTTGGCTCTCCGTTTGTATGTATGAGTGATGTTCAAAGCAAAATAATTGTTATAAAGACCAATTGTAACAATTGTGCACAATTTTTAAAAAGTACTCTTTAATTTTAGATTTCCAGTTTATTTTCTCTCTATGAAAATACCATGTGATGAAATGAGCTGATCTATGATACAAAGGATATATAAAACAAGAATAATGCTCTTTAGTCCTTTCTACTCTTTGTTATCCCTGTTTGCCAATTTGGCTTTGAAAGAAAGCAAAATTAACTTTGATCTACACTAAGATACATATGAACAGAACCTAGATGACAATGTACAGTGAGTCATTATGTTTTTTGTATTAGGTCTTCTTGTGGGGTCCAAAATTAAAAACAGCAATGACTAGAAGAGATTTGATCATTTATTTGAAAGCAGCTAGAAAGCAACCTTTTAAAAAAAAAATCACTGTATTGAAGAATGCTTTCTTGGTGTGATATTATGATTCAGTAGGCCAAGTAAACATGAATTTTAGGTGTTTACTCATTCATATCCTTATTTAGCTATCTTCTGTGTGACAAAGGACCTTATGGCCCCAGGAAAATACTGAGGACCCTCAGGCCAAATCTGTATACAGAAAATCTGCTACTGGGTGTATTGGAAATCATATGGGGAAGATAACTTAATCAGTTCGTATATAGGTATTGTCTCTGTTTGAATTGGTCTGTGTACAGACTGATTGTCTGGCAAGTTGTATTCTTCCAAATATGCATTTTGGAAACCCTGAGAAATTAGATGGCTTGGATAGATTCTTGTAAAAGACCTCATCTGTTATTTCGAGCAGAAAGATATGAATGTTATCTGTAAGCTGTTAGGTGGGTGATCCTAATGTATTTTAAGTGATTGGATGACAAGACAATATATTTGATGCCATGTGGGTATTAGAATTGTTCCAAGTCCTAATTTATCTATGATGCACGTGAAAAAATGGCATTTGTGTGTCTCTGTACTGTCTTTGTAAATGTTTTGCTTTAAATAGAAAATTAAGTTCCCAGTTTGCAAAATTAATTTCCATCCACAAACCAGTCTCTGTCAGCACCAAGAAAAAAGTTGCCTTAATCCTTGTTTTTAAATTTATTATTATTTCATATTAGTCTGTGACAACAAGGAATAGTCTTGTAGAAGCTTAGCAATTTGCCTTCTTTAGCGTATTAGATATTTTTGCACTTAATTTTTCATGTGCAGCATGTGGGCTCATGTCAAAAAACCTAAACTTACAAGACTGAAATTATCTGTGATACACCAAATCCCTGCATACACAAATGCAGTCTCAGCAAACTGGGCTTTTTTTTTTTTTTTTTCTCGTAATTTATCTTTTTTTTTTTTTTTAATCTCACAGCACCATTATAGTAAGTTTATCTGTTGTTTTCAGGTTGATCCCCTGTTTACAGTGCCTGCACCTCCACCTCCGATTTCCAGCAGTATCACACCTCAGATTCTGCCTTCCTACTTTTCCCCATCTTCATCCAATATTGCAGCACCAGTCGAGCAGCTCTTGGTACGGACTCGTTCAGTGGGTGTAAATACTTGCGAGGTTGGAGTAGTAACAGAACCTGAATGCCTTGGACCCTGTGAGCCTGGGACCAGCGTGAACTTGGAAGGAATTGTATGGCATGAAACTGAAGAAGGTAAATTGTTTTTTCCATTAGGTTTGTCTGTGAGATTTGTTAATGTCAAGGAGATTTGCTGTATCTGCCTGAGTGCTAATTAAGTGCCTGCTAGTCTGTTGGTGCACCAGTATGTACAATGGCAGTCACAGCTTTATAATTCAGCTGGTGACTTTTTCTTTTAAAAACAAATGGCAGGTTTTTTTATTATTTAAGCAACTGTATTTTCCAAATGACCTACCATGTAACCCCAGTTAACAGTAGAATTGTTTCATATTGCTATATTGAGAAAAGCATATGAAGAAATAGCTAATAGAGTAGCATAAATGTGCTTGTGAAATTTACATCATGATGGGGGGTAGATGTGATGGGAGTGGATATATGAATAGTTTAGATGAAAACCTAGAAAGCTTAGTAATTTGGAATTCAGACACTATCATCAAAAATGCCACCACCGTAGCACAATAGAAGCCCCAAAGACCCTACAGAAGTTCAGTTTGATATGATTATTATTTGCATTTTGGTTATTTGAAACATGCTTTAAGAGGAAAGGATTCTTGCTTGAAGACAAGTGTTCCATCTGGTGAAGAAGTGCTATCTAAACCAGAGTGATTTCTTTAATATCCTTTGAAGGCATTTGGCCAAGTAGGAGTGCTGGAGAGCTTTGGGGAATACTAAACCTTGATTTGCTATGATTTAGAACAAAGTAAGTAGGAAGAGTATTATGCTGTGATACGCAGATTTTTCCATTTTGATTTTCAAAAGCTCATTATTAAAATACCAGCTTTCTCCTGCTAATGCTAAAAATACTGCATGTGTACACTAAACTTCTGCAATTTTTGGTTTAATAATACTGGATTTCTCCAGTTACGGCTGCTTGAGAGCCTTCCTGTGATTGTGTTTGTTTTGAGGATTATTTAATTTTTAGTGATATACCTTCCTCAACAGTGAAAACAACACTATTTACAAAAGGATATAATGAAAGAATACAGCAGTGCATTGCTTTATGATAAATCCTGACATCCTTCAGACATACACACAACGGCATTTGGTCCTTTGCAGTGATATATAAGACCTCACCAAAGTGCTCTACACTGTCCTCTCAAAATCAATAGTGAGAGTCAGATTTACTTGCTTTTATATGCTTTCATCCATCCATCTTTCTCTCAGTGTATGTCTACAGCAGATTCATAAGGTAGATTGATCTTTTTAGATTGTTTTTAAAGCACAGTATAAATTCTGTTCTAAAATATCCCTGCAGAGATGAGTGCCCTTAGCAGCTCCAGTCTTCCTTGACTGGCCTGTATTAACCAGAGTTGGAATGTGTGGGCATTAACTGTGTTGACATGAAAGAGCAGTAGCTGTTAATAGTGTTATTCTTGCTGAATAAACTAAACTTCTGACCCCCACTGAATTTAAGAAGCCAGCCTTGTTAAAGGTTTGGCACCAGAAATGAAGTATTAAAAAAAGTGCATTCTGGTCAGGAATGACATTCCATTTACCAGTTTCACAGCACTCTATTGGTTTTAAAAGTCCTGTTAGTTAACAGAAATTAACTCCCTTAACCTTATCCCAGTTTGTCTAAAAAAATTTCTGAAACAACTCCGAGTTCAGTGACGGCATGTTTGAGTGAAACAGTTTTGAATGTGCCTGCTTTCACAGTTTTACAAATACTGTTTGGCAACACTACAGCTATGAGTGACTACAGTAATAGATAAAATGGGATTCTAAATTACTCTAGAAATATAGCTAGAATGTAGATTTAAGAGACTGAACACAATTGGTATGATTCGTATTATATGGTTTGTACTGTGCTTTTTGTGTTTTACTGTTTCAGACCCTGCTGACTGAAGAAAATAACAAATTTTACTCTGTTTTTCCTGGTGTTCACAATCAACACTATTATGAAAAATGAGTTTCTAATGATCATTTTTGCATTTTAATTACGTTTTGACATTTGGGGCACACATACATATATATATATTTAGCTGTTTTCAAATTTTCTGACATGTTCATGAAAGCAGCTTGCATGAAGCCGTTTCTGCCAAATTACAGAAAACAGGGTGCAGATGGGTTTTCTATTTATCTTTAACAGAAGGAAGATTACCGGATACTCATCTTCTTCAGTTACAATTTTGACTTTAATTAGGCCAGAACATGACCTTCCCTAAATTGGTTTAAATCCAGAATATTCTCACTGAAATCTTCGTAATTGGTGACATCTAAAACCATCTTGATGTTCATAATGACCAACTGATTTACAAATTTCTTTTATGATGCCCATATGTTTCTTTCCTCCTCACTCCCTTCACTGCTTTCCAAAACCTAATAAAAACACATGTACAAACTGACACCTATCTAGCTGGCTATATATCTTGAAAGATTTTTAATGTTAAGACAATTCTAAGCAGCTAAGGTATGGAAATTTCTGACCTTGGCTTGTGTTTTGAGATTTGAATTATTTTGTGTCTGATTTAGCTGCTGTATAAAATGAATTGTGAGTTGATTAGAATAGGCTTATAGAATGTCTGCATACTCGATGGTGTATGCGACCTATGGACCAAATGCAGCAACTAGCTGTGGGAATGCAAATATAAGAAAGGATGTGGTGATCACAGTTATTATAAGAATAGTAGACTGAGTAGAGGAAGGCTAAATCAGACGGTTTATATAGAACTTATTATTAAATGTAATATATGCTTTGTAGAGGAGAAGCCATATACTTGAGAATTCATGTTTTGAAGGTTTTGGGTGTCTGAAATAGCCAGTTTTCTTTTAGGAATGTTAAACAAGTTGTCATGTTCTGTTGCATTTCTTCTTAAAGGTCAGAAAAAGGATGATGTTTGGTTTTATGAGTCATATTTTTAAGATAATCACTCCAAGGAGGGGGGTGGGGAAGCAGCATTGGATTTCAGACAAAATTGTGGCAGATCAAAGAAAGCGTTGTTAATACAGCTCTTTTCATTTATTCCATGACAATCTATTCAGTTGACTTGATCAGCAGATTTAATAAATTAGATGTTTTTGCTAGTGTCTTAATCTTAAGAAGTGTAGAGGGAAGCTGGCATCTGAAGGCTGTCACAGTTATTACAGGGCTTTGTAACTAACCATAGCAGGTTACTCATATAATTGACTGAGACTGCTGGTTATCACATGGGCATTTCTCAGTTGCGCTAGCAAGTTGTGTAGTGCTTAATTTCTAAATATGTATACTGTAGGCATTTTCATCTGCATAATAACCTTGTTTGAATATGATTTAATAATGTGTCCAAGGTGGTGTTAATGGCTGTAGAGAGGAATATTGAAGGCTGTCCTGAAGTAGTGGGATGGGAAATGGTTATGGGCAAATGAAATTGAGTGTTGGCAGCTGACATAGTTACTTGACACCAGAAACTACCATCCGGTAACAGTAGAAGTCCTTCACAAAAAGAAGCTTGGTAGTGTTATTGGAGTGTACTTTTTGTTGGTTGGTTGGTTCTTCTGGTACTCTGGGAAAGAGCTGCTAAAAGTCTGTATTTCTATACTGAGAAATAAGGTTTATCTAGGATCAGATACTTGCTAAATCGTGTAATTATCTTCTGGGGAAGAGAGCAGTAATTGTTTCTTACTGCCTGGAGGACACAAAAATGACTCAGAAAAAAGGGAAACCACCAACCAACTTTCTAAATTGCTTAGAGCTTGCTTTTTTGTATAGTTTCTCACACATCATTGCCCTGGGTCATGTCCTGTTTTTGGTTCAGCATCTAGTAGCAGAGTCTGCCTTTAGATGTGGGAAGTACTAGTTGTGGTGATGTCCTGTTTGCTTGAAAACTGTGTAGGAGACAGCCATCCGTCATCTTTCTGCCTTTGTGTGCAGAACAAACTGTCTGTATGTGGCAGGAGTTCTTGCATTGCTGTGCTGATGTTCTGTCTCTTTGTGCAGTTTGGGTACAACTTGTTGTTATTCAGTAATAAATAATGGGGAAATCAGCTGTATTTAAAGTGCCCTCTTATTGTGGCTGGCTTCTTGATTTTTATAACTTTAGACTAGTTGTCAAGTGTAAGAAATAGGAATCTGCCGGATCTCAAAAAACTGATGGGACCATCTCAAGGGTATTCCAGATTTATCCTAGTATCAGTTCTGATGCTATCTTGCAGAAATTTTCAGTAGAAAGGAGAATGCTACAATGACAAAGAGGCATGCTGGTACTTGTGTATGGATTTTCCACCCTGGCACGCTTGCAACAAATATGCATAGATGTTGTTTTGAAAACATACCTGTTGCACAGATCTGATGTGGATTCCTCCCTGTATTGTCCCATAAGCAGGTCCGTTACCTGGTGCACTGTGCTGATTCACACACAGATACGAGGCATTTCTATCTTTTTCTTCTAGTTTGCGCAAAGTAGGGAGCTAGGTGGCAATCCACAAAAACTAGCTCCCCTCAGCACACAGTAAAACGTTTTATACACTTTGAACAATTGCTTACAATTATGTTTAGTCACACTAAATTCTCATGGGTTCTTAGGGAGCCTCATTTCCATTTAAAGGTACAGCATTCTTTGGTTTTGCTTGTCTTTTCTCTTCTTGTATTTATGGTGTCTATTCCTTTTCCCATGGCCATGTTTTCTTAACTGTAAGAATTAACTAACATCCTCTGTTTTTCAGTATTTTTTCTTGTTTTTCACTGAATATTTACATATTTTCTCTAAATTTCAAGTTAAATAACAGACTAGCCTTCTGTTAATCATGTATCTGCAAGCGGATTGACTACAGCAGCCTTACTATGTGGTTATTTTTGCAAAAACTGTTTTAAAAGAACAGTCTGTTATAAGTGTCTTTGGTTATGTATGTGTTTGTACATGTGTGTCTAAGTAAGGGCGTGTATGTGTCTATAGAAATAGAATTAGAATAATGAGAAGTAGTCTGATTGTCTCTGATTCACCTTAGCAGTTTCTGTGGGTTTAACAATCACATTTTCCTACTTTCACAAATGCAAAGCCATGATGAAACAATGAAACTTCCAATGTTGAAAGCCGTGCCAAATATGTAAACAAATGCAGGAATTAAGAGATTTTATAAAAAAACCCCACTGTGTTATCAAAGAACATTATGATAATTTATGGAAATTTGGATAAACATGATTAAATCACACTTGTCTTAAGCTCAGGCAAAGTTTAGAGAGAAAGGTGGTATGCTTTATCAAATCAAGTGATACAGTTGTAAATACAGGTAAGCTTTCAGACCGGTGCATTTATATTCTGTCCTTTCTGTGTAATGTAGACCATTGACTTGTGGGTACAGGAAGCAGTGGTTTGGTATTGTTAATGACCATATTCAGTTCAGAACTGAAAAACAGTGGGTGTTTTTATAGGAGAGAAGCATAAAGATATCCACTGCTCCAAATCAGGCTTTGTTGTGTCCATTACCGAGAAGGGGTTTGTGGAGAAGATAGATTTTCTGCCTAGCTACATTAACAGAAAATGTAAAATCCAGACATTTTCCACTGTCATATGAGTCATCTGCTGACCAGTATAAATGTAAGCCAGTATCAAAATGTCATCTCTTCAGAAAAACGCCTATACATATGTTTATATTTTAGAGTTGTTATGTTTTATTTTTCCTCATTCTACTGTCTGTGATACCATATCAGTATATCAGGGAAAAAATTTAAGAAGGCTGAGATAGGTGATTCTTTATAGGTGATAGGTGATTCTTCAGGAGACGTTCACTGTCCCATATTATCAATGATACTTGGAGTCTGACACCTACTACGTGTTATGTAGAAACTTGTAGCAAAAGAGAAGTGGGCTCTGTGTCACAATGGGAATTCCCAGGCTTACATAAAAATGTATGTGGTTTATGAAAGCTCTACTTACTTTACAACAATAGTTTGGGAGATTGTACTTTGGGATGTACACAGAGTGAGTAAAAGTTTTAAGAGTTTGATGTTACAGGATTCAGACCGTGAGAAGGATTTAGCTCTAGGTTTGTTGGTTCTGAGGGGCCTTTTTGATCTACAGTTTGCCTGACTCTATCAGTGTATGTGCTTGTTTAGGGACATAAATTCTGACATTGACCTGTAACTGGCTTCTGCAGTGTTTCTTGCATGTTTGTTTGAAACATAACGTTGCTGGCCTGTGTTAGAGGCAAAGAGTGGGCTAGATGGACAGCTTGCTCAAAGCCACAATGGCAGTAATTTAATTTTGATGTTTTATTGCCATAACATAAAATGTTTATGCTGAGAGAACCAAAAAGGGAACTGTTTTTGACTGAATTACAGAATCATTTAGGTTGGAAAAGACCTTTTACATCATCAATCCAACCTTTAACCTAATGCTGGCCAAGTCCACCACTAATGATGCACCTAAGTGCCACATCTACGCATCTTTTCAATACCCGCAGGGATGATGACTCAACCTCTTCCCTGGGCAGCCTGTTCTAATGCTTGACAACCCTTTCAGTGAAGAAATCTTTCCTAGTATCCAGCCTAAACCTTCCCTGGCACAACTTGAAGCCATTTCCTCTTGTTCTATCACTTGTTACTTGGGAGAAGATACCGACCCCCAGCTGCCTACAGCCTCCTGTCAGGGAGCTGTAGGGACCGATAAGGTCTCCCTTCAGCCTCCTCTCCAGGCTAAACACCCCCAGTTCCCTCAGCCGCTCCTTATAAGTCAAATGTCACACACAACCTTCAATTTCCTAATTAGACAAGTATTTGTAGTCTATTTGATACTGTCTTCATCTAAAATAAATGAATCAAATATTAGTTTTGGAGCCAAACCCCTGTGTATCCACAGAAGCCCCTTAAAAAGGGTTTTGAACAGGTGGGATTGGCTCTTATGAACCAGGTGTATATGGTTGAGTTGATGTGGCTTTAATGAGTTGTCATGAATCACCTGGGCTACCATAACCAAACCTTTGCAGGCTCTTTGTTCACAGCAAACAGTAGATAAATCATGTCAGAATAAATCTCCTCAGTGAAGGAGAAACGCAAAATAGGTTATGGATGTTCCCCGCTGGCAGAGCTATAATGTCAGATTGGGAGGTATTTTGACCTCCTTGAGTTTAATTCTGATTCTTTTACAAAGTACTTTTTTCCAAAAAAGTTCAATTAGTCATTGATTTGAAGAGTAATTTAAGTTTAAAGCTGTGTTTTTCTAGGTGATGGAAAGCATTACAGATTAGTGGAGATCTGTAACAGACGGGGTGGTGGGGGGTGGTGAGAAGAAAAAAGAGGTGAAAACAGAGCCACTGCTAATTTCCAGGCTTTCTTACTGTCACAGAGAAGTCAACCCAGTTCATCGCCCCTTCCATTCCTTCCCAACACCGTTGCTTCAGAAGAGTTTTGAAGACTGCAGATCACTACTGGAAGAATAGCACTTCGGAAACTTGTGTAAAGATGCTGTTATATATTAAATCTGGTATTTAAATGTCAGTGTTCCTCTTAACGTAGAGACACCACAGGGTCTAACTAGTGCTAGTCCTACAACTTTTATTTAGAGAGGCTGCTTGTCTCTGTTGCATGGGGGGATGTGTGAGCCTAGAGCTTGCCTTGTTGCTTCAGTCTCACATATATAGATCTAATGCTAAGCAGAACATAGGCACAGTACGGTTGCAAAAACTGACCAAAAATATCCAAAGTGTCTTACTTAGCCAGGTAGTAATGGCTGGCTTATCTAAAGGGACCTGGCAACTGCCACATTTTACAGCTCAATGATAAGACTTGGTGCAACTGTCTTGGTATAACCCAAAACAGAGAATTATAAAAACTTAACAGATTCCAGGCAGTGCTTACATAAAAAGCTGCATATTGCCAGACTGCTACAGAGGAAGACTCCCAGTGCTGCTTGTACATACATAGAAAATTATCCCTTTTACAAACAAGCATATGGGGCCAGGGAGGGTGCATAGAAAAAGGAAGGAGGATAATTGAGATTGGAAACTTTTGCTTGGAGCTATTTGAATGTGAAACTGAGCTGGCTCAAGCGGTGAGGTTATGAACACTAAAGGAGTTGCTTTAAGAAAATCAACAGTTTTGAGCATTTACTGCTCAAAAGCAAAATCTCAGTAGCAGCAGATTGCTTAGAAGTGAGACCGTTCCAGTACAAAATACTTGAAACATGTGGTGTTTGGATTTGTAGATAGCAGGGGGGAGAGATGACTGCTAATGAAGAAAGTGTGTATGCATGCAAGTGTTTTCTTACTGAATAAATACCACTGGAGTAAGGAATGAAGGCACAACTGCAATGGTATCTTTAACTGGTGTAGCTCAGGGATTAAACCACTTACTTACAAAAGTTCTCATGGTCACTCTTAATTTTGTACATAGTTTTAACTACTTGGAACGAGCTGTGGTCTTCAAGTTTCGTTACACTCCTAAGTATTGCTGGTGAATGAGAGGTTCTTTTGTTTGCTGGAGTGTATGTTTTCACTAATACAGATTAATATAAATGTAATAAAATATTTTATTTTTCCCTGCATTTCAGGCTATGTAGTGAAAAGCTGCTTTTGGCATTGGGACTAAATTGCCTGTGTAAGATCAGCAGCTGGCCTAACATCCAGCTTTTGATGTTTTAGAGTCAGTGGAAACTTATATTTTGTCACCCTGAGGGCATATTCATAATTATTTCCAGATATTACTGATGTGGTAGTAACTAGCTACTAGTCTGGAACTCATGGTGACAAGAGGCAATCCAAAAAGCAGAAGGAAAACCTCAATTTAGAAATTTTGAACAGTGAAGAGTTCTTTGGTCTTCAGGGTTACTAAAAGATTACAGCTTGTACTTTTGCTCTAAAAGAGGGAGACAGGAAAGGTAGAGGTTGAGGGTGAAGACAAAGAATATAAAAAAAGAAAAGCTCAGGGGAAATAGCTTTCTTGATTTAGACTGAAAAACTAGGTCTAGATGTACTAGCATTGCAATGGAAACCATAATTGAGGTTCAACAATTTTACATCCCCTAATGCCATGAGATTTAGGTGAAAACCCCCTGAAACTATCTGGGATAAAAAACAAAAGGCCAGTATTAGAGAACTTCACTTTTTTTTTTTTTTTTTTTAAGGAGTATCAGCTAAAGCAGAAATTACATGTCCAGCAAAAAATAACACTTTAAATCTCAAAGAATTTTTAAGGGGATATAGCTATATAAATAAAAGGCAATAGAATTAATTTTTAAGGGCAGAATTTATAGCCCTTGTTAACGTTTTAATCAGAATAAGAATATTTAAGAAAAGCCTTCTTTTCCCCTACTTCCCCCCCCCCCAAATAGCTGTTAAGCTTAGCTGGGAAGTTTACTAGGGCTTTGCTTGAGGTGGTATTTTAGTGTAGTTAAGTGATTTTGGTTTGTTTGTGTTTTGTTGTTTTTTCTGTACGAGCATTAACAGGCAGATCAGGCTACTTGCTTTTTCTCTAGGGGCTTAGCCAACAGTATAAAGATCTCCATTAATAACATGGAACTGGAGTTAGTTGACTGGAGGTTACAATTCTGTAGCCTATCCCTAACACTGAGGACGAGTGGGCGAGTGTTGGGGGAGAATCAGTTTCAAGTCGGGGCAGTTCCAGATCGGTCTTCAGTTAATCTAGAGGTGTCTTTCTTTCCCCAGTCACTTAAAACTTCTGCATTTAAGTGGGTTGAAACAAGTAATTACGTTTTACTGCCTGTTTACTTTCCCCTACAGTGACTGAACTTCTTAACCTTGCATTCATCTAGAGCTGGCTTTTGTGGATCCTTTAAAGCCTGAGGCTATGTGACCCCCCTCTTGTTGGAAGATTTTAGAAACAGAGTCTCAGGTTTCAGTAAAGGAGCTGTTTTCCTTAGGGAAAAGATAAGCTGATGTCAACTTTAAGCAGAGTATGACTTCTAACACGTGTTGTGGATTTTTAAAAAAAAGCTTGCTTTTTAGTGTTTTTTCTCTACAATTGTATTAAAGTCCCAAAAGTTATGACTGTAGGTTCTGTGGTTTCTGAAAAAGTTTTGCACTGAATTAGTATTTGCTTCTTGAGCAATTTTGTTCAAACCACTACCTGTGGCAGTGAAGCCAGTACAAGTTTGTCTGCATCCGAGCCAGTTTTAACTGCTGGGTATTGGTAGACTAAATTTAGCTGCAGTGGGAGTATCACTGGTTACAAACCCGAGCAATAATAATAATAAAAAAAAATCAAAAATTGTTCCTGGATTGCAGCAATTCCCAGCTAGAGACCCATATTTAGAGGTGATACAACCTGAACTAAGGCCAGTGGAAGCTACTAATGTTTGCTACTTAATGCAGATCAGATCAGTTTTGTTGAATTCTGAGAGGATGACATTTCAGCATGGTCTGCACATGCTTGAAAAAGCTTTTAATTTTTCCATTCTTGTATAAAGGAAAGAAGTTTTCCTTGGTAGTCTTAAAAAACTTAAGAATTCGGTATTTCTGAGCATGTTAGACCTATGTAACTCTTAAGCAGCAATATAGTTTAGTTCCTTGACAAGCAGCCAATTTCTGAGTTTTTTCAACTTCACCAGGTTTTTTTTCAAATCCCAGCTAGGCTCCCTTTCTTCCAGAGTGGATGGCTAGTTGAGATGGGAGTGAGAGATCTTGGTTTTGAAACATAGTGACATAGTAGTTTGTTTCTCATTAAATTAGCTAGTCAGGGTTTGTTAGGAACAGATTTAGCTGGAAAAGCGTTCATAGTTCTCGTGGGGAGAGCAAAGGAGGCGTTGATGTTGTTCTCACAAGCGCAGTAGAAGGCTGAGAGATCTCCAGTCCTTCCAGCTTCCCCTGGCCCAGCCTGGGAGAGCGGAGGCATTCACTGAACCACATGCTTGTTCTTCCAGTCTGGCCTTTTTGGAAACTTCCCACAGCAAACCTTCACATCTTATTTGAGAGTCATCCCTTAGGTTTTTTTTTACCTCGAAATGGATTTTGAATGATTATACCTCCCCTGCAGACAACTTCCTGTTGGCACTGGGAATGAACTTGTGCAGCGTTTCGGTCATTTATTTCATGACACCCAGTCTGGAGGTTTTTCCACAAGAACTGAAAGGCAGTTTCTCCTTCAGATAAAGATTAAAGCTGGTGCAGAGGTTCAGATTTACCAACTGATGGTGCATTTTTACGAAACATGAACCAGAAGGCTAATGCCATTTCTTCCTTGATTCTGGCCACACAAGCGGCACATGAAATTAGTAAAAATAAGGGGGGTGGGGGGTGGGGTGGGGTGGGGAGAGTGACTCATAACGGGCAGGAGGTAAATCTGTGCTTGGTTTTGCTTCAAGGCAGTGGGTGGTGATTGGGTTACAAAATGGTTCTGTTGGTACAGACAAGCAAGTGACAGGAAATAACTTAGAGAAAATGTTTTTGAATCCCCAAAGCATTATCTTCAAGGAGCACAGTTAGTAATGCTTTTCTGAAAAGAAACCTCCATTTGGACAGACAGCTTGATGCAGGCAAAGCTGCTAATTGTTTTCAGCTTCAAGAGATTTAGTCTTTGCATCCTTGGCCAGTAACACACAATGTAATTGTTTCCCTTCTCCTTAATCTTCAGTCTAGCTCATTGGCTTAGTGTAGTTGGGGGAGGGCTGGAATGCTGACTGAATGAGCTGCACTGGATAGCTTCTCCTAACACGCGGGAAGTTACGTTAGGACTCCTCTGGCTCCTAGTATGTGAAGGAGAAACATTCACTGTTCTTGTCATGATTGCTTGTCGCAGAAACCCTTTTGCGCAGAAAGGAAAACAAATTGTTGGGTATTGAAAAGGAGGTGACAGAATTAATGTCTCAGACTGGCAATGTTACTCAGTTATTAGTGGTTCTCCATAAATGCAGCTTTGCTTTCATCTGTTTTCTCCTCTTTGTTCCACAAAAGTAATTTTGTACCCTGCGATTTTTAAATACTTTAAAAAACATAACTGTGCAGCAGGACATTCGTTTGCATTCCTGTTACTCGTGTTTGGCAATGTTTGTGGTCAGCAGCTGCTTATGCTTTTGGAATATGTGCCATTAACGTACCACTGGAATAAACCTAGCTCAGTTCACCAAAAATACAATCTTCAGAGAAGGGATGTAGCATGTCATTGAGCAATTAAATTATTTAGTCAATCCAGTGGTTAAACTTGGGTCAGCTTTGAAGGGTAAATTTCATTGCTGGGATACATTCTTGGCTATGAATGAATGCATGAATAATCTTTCTTTGAACCTTAAGATGCACAATAGACACAATAACTCTTGAGTTGAACTCTTGAGAGTGGGCTGATTTATGGGCAGCTGTTGAAAGTGCTTGTAGTCAAATTATTTTTTCATCTGTGAAGTAGAAACCTGTAATATATTAATTACTGTATACCATTGCAATAGTAGACATACAAAAGCTGTGCCAGTCTTTACTACGGGTTTTTAATCTATAGATTAAAAGGAGAAGTAATGACTTTGACATGCTACACTACCATAAACTGAGAATCACTTGTCAGGGCTGCAGCAGATAAACAGCTGAAGGCGTTACTGACCTCAGCTGTCAGCCAGTTGATCTGTGTAAGTTGCCTCCCATTTAGGCAGAGGCAACAACAGGGATTGTGCACGCTTCTCAGTGCCAGCAAGTTCACAAACCTGTGTAAGCCAGTGCTAGTTTCATTTACATTAATGCTGTGATGGTGGGTGACTGTATCTGGCCCCATGTGTTTCTACCCTCCCTGCCTCTAGGGCTGTAGCCTCGAGCAAAGCGCTGGGGCAGATGTACGGGGGGGGGGGGGGGTGGCATCACCCACTCCATCAACATTTGGCCAACTTTATCTGCTGGAGGGCATAGTTGTGAGAAAGATCAAGAGAGGTCTGTTCTGTGACCTCAGCAGTAGTGTCTTGGCACAGTGCCTTTCCAATGCCGGGAAGGAGGGGAGTGGTCTTGTCTCAATACTCATTTCTGAGCTATTGTGTCTACATCGCACAGTGCTAGGAAGTTTGCTGATGGTTGTGAGGCATTCTGCACTGTTAAAATTGTGTCATGGAAGTTGTTTTTTAGGGGGTTCTTCTGAGAATTAGTTGCAGAAGGAGCAATTTGATTTTATTTTCTCTCAGTTAACAGGCCAAGCAGATGGGAAAGCAGACCTGGAGTAGTTTGCTGGCTGGCTGCCATGATTCTGTAAATTTTGATTTGTGTGGATATGTAACAGTTTTATTTTTCCCTTTTTGGAAATATATGCTTGTAAGTCTTTGGGAAATTAATCGTTGGTTTCCTGTGAAATGTGCACTTGTAAAACAAATGTTGTAGCAATGTGCCATGCAGACCCTGTTGTGTCAGTTAGGAAGTGTGACATCAGCAAACTCCATAGGCTGTCAAAGGCTAAAGCACTTTTCAAAGCATCATTCCTTCACAGCTCTCCAGAGAAAGGATTAAAGAAATGACAGAAATTTGAACTGCGGTTCAGCACAGTTTTATTGTTTGCCTTTGCCACTCCAAAGGCACAGGGTTTGTAATTCTCTCCAAATGAGATTTTTAATGCCATTTGACCGTACAGTATTTTGTATTTTAAATTAATAAGGCATTCAAATTTGAAAAAAACCCTGTATTAACAACTAAATGTGAGTTGATCAAAACTTGGAAATCTTAATGTTCCACAGGGGGAAAGATGAAAACTACAACTCATGTTTCACCCTTGGTCTGTGTCCCCTGCACTTCCACACCAGAATGACCTGCAAGAAAAGAGTTACTTAAGCATTTATTAACTGTGGTATTGATGATGACATTGGCAGTAATTACACGCCAAGAGAGCTGGATTTAACAGTAAAAAATGCTAGGGATTTAAGCACATGACTGACAGCCTGGGTCATAGTTCTTTTTTTGTAGCTTTTTCCCTGGAAATTTAAAGAACTGAGATTCGCACTGTTCAGCATTTGAATCTTCAAGATCAAAAGGCCTTTCCTTCAAAGAGTTTCATGTTGTTATTTAAATGGTAATTGGCTCTATCCTCAGTTTGACTGTGAGCATTTTAACTTTAGTAGGTTTGGGATTTTCATTATTTTCAGTTCTATGCTTCTAATGGAGGAGGTGATTTGAGGAATGACAAAGATTAATTGCAAATTTGGAAGCTAGTTACTAGTGACAAGAGTTGATAACTTTTGGGAACGCACATATGCTGTTGGAGCAACACGTGTTCCATAATGAATGATTTTGCTGCTGTAATGATCTGCCTCTTCTTTACTGGTGACTTTTACATCTGGAGTAGTTCCTCCCTGACAGGTGAATGTTTCTGTATAGTGTGGAATGTGAAGTAGACATAAATTACGGGATTTGTTAAACTATTTGCCTGCAAACTTTTGGTTCGGTACAGCACTCTCTGGAGGGAAGGTCATGACCATGAAACTCTGATCTCCAGGGAGGCAGTGCTCAGAAGAGTGGTAATCGTTGGTGAATACCTTCTATTGTAAACTTCAGTACTTTCTGGTAGTGAAAAAGTTATGGCCCCATGATGTTTTTAGGAAACAGAACCAACATTTTGCTTTAATTCTTATTCACTCCTTGCTGAATTGGACTTCAGTTCGTCTTCTGTAAAGTCCATTACCTCCAGCTGTCACCATGCTGAAGAAACATAAAAACTATACTTGTTACCCAGAAAAGGCTAAAATACTTTTACAGACAAACGTATTGCTATGTGATGTGACTATCGTTGAAGTAAGTAAACTGTTGTTGAAGAGCATGGTTGTATTTCCTGTGCTTAGTGACTTGGTTTTCTTTCTACAGGCGGTGGGGGAGAGACAAAAACCAAGAGACCCTCAGGTATAATTACTGCTAAAGTGCTAAGCTGTATTCAGGATTAAAGCGTCTTCCTGATAAACATTAAACAAGAACCTGCAGGCCTGGGTCAGAGAAACAAACAGATGAATGTGACAGTTTTCAAAATGCAACAATTCAATTTATAAGTGTAAGGGAAAGAGGCATCTGAGGAGTCTACAGAGGGGTCTTTGTATTTGTCATGTACTACAAGGACTGCATTAAGAACCTCTGGTGTTTTCTAATAATGTTAGAGGTATCTTCCCATTCACATGTTCATTTTCTACTGGCTTTAGACCACCCAACATCACATCTAACCTGCAGCCTTTTTTTCTTGCAGCCTCTTTCCTACCCTCCCCCAAACGTATGGTGCATGTGTATTCAGGTTTTTTGCTTTCTGTTCACGGAGGTATCCAGCTGGGAAAATATAGTGTGTACAATATTCTCTGCCTTCAGCTGACATTGCTCCTAAATTGCAACAGAAACACTGCTATCAGCAGCTTAATAGCAGGTAGAATACAGCTCTACGTATCAAGTCTCAGCAGGACACAGAAACTATGGTTACCAAATTTCTGAAGAGAAAGGGTTGGGAGGGAAAGTTTTTATGGAAGAATAACTGGGGACGGGAGCACTGAGAAACACTTAAAATGGATTCATTGAAAGCAGCCTTTTTTTTTTTGGGGGGGGGGGGGGGGGGGGGGGGGGGGGGGGGGGGGGGGGGGGGGGGGGGGGGGGGCGGGAAGGCTTATGAGGCTGACTCCGTGGCTTCAGGATTTGCTTTTTGCTGAATTGTTGTTTCAGAAGACCTCAAGAGAGGTTTCTATTATAAGCAGCGCAAAAAAGCAGTGCAACAGTCTTTCCTCTCTGGTCCTTAAAAACCCTAGGTTCCACACCCATTCCTTGAAATACTTTTTGAAAAATATGTAATACTTAACTGCTGCTGTAGTATAAGGTGTTTATGGCGGAAAGTCTGGGTCAGCCACAGTGCATTTATGCAGGAAATACAGGTTTGGTGGAAATAGACTAATAAACAGCATTATGTTCCTAGTCACAAGATTTAATAAGTTTCCATTTTGCCTCCGGCTCTATTTAAACCCAAATCTTGACTGAAGAACGTCAGCATAGGTTAGAAGGTAACCTCACAGCATAGGTTAGAAAATGTATCACGACACTGAAATAAAATAATTTATTCAGGATTTTTTTTGTTTGGTTGGGTTTTGTTGTGGGGTTTTTTTTTTTTTTTCCTTTGGTTGGTTCAGGGAGGGCATTAAGTCAGATGAGATCTTGTTTATCACAGGTGGTTCTGTTCTTTGTGACTGTGGCAGAAAGGCCAGCAAACAACAATCTTAAGTTGTGCAAGAAGATTCAAATGAGACATGAGAAAAGCATTTCTAACAGCAAGGATAATGAGGCTGTGGAGTATGTTGTCTAGCAGCTTGTGGAGTCTTCTGTTAGAGGAAAATCTATGCAAACATTTATCAGGATAAGTGCTGATACTGTTTCAGAAATAGCAGGGGTGGAGTGGGCAACTTTTTGAGGACCTCCTAGCTCTATAGTTTGGTGTTTCTAAGAGCAGGATAGTCCATAATGGATTTGGTCGGTGTTATACTTCCCACACAGGGAATTTCCTAGGAAATGAGGACACAGGGTGTCACCTTCTTTATTTTTTTCTAGATTTGAAATTAGTTGAGCAGCATTAGTGAAGTATTTTAAAATGGAAGTAAAAAGGAAATTGTGCTGCTTAAACCAGGGCTATATATAAATTATAGCAGACAGCTATTAATCAAGGGCTCATGGGAACCAAATATGGAACAGAGAACAGCTCTTACAGACAGCCTAGTAATGAAGAGACCAACTGTTGAATCTATACATCTGAAGGAAAAAGGAGAGTTTCTTTGCTGGCAGGTTACCTCTATGCTAGGCTTAAGCTTTAATTTTTAATACCAATACTAGCAAGTAAATATCTCATAATTCTGAAGGATGCTTTTCCAGTAACCTTTGCTTTTCTGTAATGTAATCTTTTAAAGCTGTCTTATGAGGAGTGAGAGAAGGCAGTCTTATAAACATACCAAGGCATACCGAGATGCAAGAATACCGTTGAGTCTGAGTGAGGCACATAAATAACACTAATCTTCCTTCTGTGAAGACAGCTGTTAGTTTCAGTTTGGAGAGTAATAAAGATATACTGCTCTTCTCCCTCAGTTTTTCAAACTATTTTCAATGGAGTATTTTCCCAGCAGTTAATATGTATTAGCATTTTTTGTTTGTTTCTTTGTGGGATGTATCGGTTGTATGCTTAGTTTTGCTAGGAGCAAGGGGGAAAACAACACACCTCTTCAAGGTCTCAAAGACACAGCCAGGTGTATTTTATTTATGGCTTCTATTAGACAGTTGGCAGCCAGCCATAAAGAGACAGAATTTCACTCTGAGTCTTTACACTTTTCTCATTCTTTCCTCGTTATTTCCTACCACTTACTGGTAGTAGTAGTTAAGATTTTCCTAGTTCTCTGTTGTTTTCCCTGTAGGTGAGTTTCCTGTGGCAGAGAAAGGCTTATAATGCACTTTACCAACAAAGTTCTCTTTGATTCATCATTCGCTTGGGCTCTTTCTGCAATCCTCCCTTGCACTCCTGAAGTTTTATGAAGTCTAAAGATGTATGAATTTCTCAGTTGGTCAGCCATATAGTTTTGTAAAAGAAGACTTTACCTGTTCGATTATCTAACTGAATCTTTTTGCCACTGAGCAACTGGCTTGCAAATTACTACATTTCTCTCTGCCTAGAATCTCTAAAAGAGGATGTTTTCCCATAGACAACAAGAGAAAATTCTACAGTCCTCTAGAAGTATTTTATGCAGATATTCACTAATCTCCCATTGAGAAGGCCTTGAAGAAAAGACATCTTCAGCCAATAACAACCTAACTCCTGATTGTGCCTGCTACATTCTCCATACATAGACAGGACAGGTGAGATGGTAGAATCAGAGAAATAATTTTAAAGCAGTTTTATCTAGAATTCATCCTTTATGTCTGCAGTGGCTATCACTGTGGATAGCCGATAACCAGAGCAATTTGGAAGTTTCTGTATGCAGCACCTTTGCTTTAAAAAATAAAGACCAAAATTGACTCAAATCTTTTTGGAAGCATTCTGCCTTGATTGCCGAGGGACTGTTAATTATGTAGGTGGGAAATCCTTTGGAGAGAAGAAATTGTCTTTCTATTCTCTGAATGTTTCTGATAGTCTCATAAGGTCGAGCCTCCTATCAGTGGGTGTCTATAGGCTGCTTTTCAGCAATTCTCAAATGTACTAGAAGTGGATATATTTAACCCTTGAAGACAGACACATCAGAGACTACAATAGGATTTAATTTTTCTAAAAATTCTGGTTGTTGATCTGTAAAATTTAAAATTACTTCACATAAACTCAGTGGCTACCATTTTGCATAGAATAATTTCTGAACTACCTTAAAGGCTAGCTACTGAAAGAATCACCTGCAGTCTTTTGGTTTAAGGGTGTTTTACTTCCACATCCCAGTTTTTCAAGTTTACCAGGCTTGCCTTTTGTCATTTGTCATCTGAAATACGGAGTCATGTCTTTGCACTAGTCTGTAGGTGATTAAAGATAATACAAAATTTTCTTTTCAGAAAAACCAGAAACTTCTTGAAAGGAATGGTTGTTAAAAGCATCACTGTTTTGAAAATACAAATTGCTTCATGAGTGTTCTTATACCTGCAGGATCCTATCAGTGTAAGCAAAATGTTTGTATGAATAGTCTTTATGAACTCATTGATCAGGTTTGCATTTCTGATGGACCAAATACAGAATTTGTGTTCTCAGAAATAATTCTCATTCACTAAGTGGAAAACTAAAGGAAAGTTAGAATGGGTTTGTTGGGCAACAAGGAGTCTTTGCCCAATAAATATTTCAATAGTGTCCCTTCAGATTCCAAAACCTTCAAAGGAAAGGGTAAAGGTAGCAGCGTTCTACCATTTTACCCATCCTGTCAGCTGGAAAGAGACCACAAAAACCTGATGTGCGTTTCCTCTGGTGTAGCTGTTCTGTATCCTCAAGCCTTCTTCCTTGGAATCTGATTCATTTCACCAAGCAGCCTTTTTATCTGTCTATCCTCAAAAGGTTTCCTACTAAAAAGAGGTTGTTTCTGATTCTGCGTAGTGCATTGGACTCTGCAAAGAGAAGGCTTCTCATAAGTAAGATGCTAGCTGGATCTGGGCTGTCAGTAATGTGGTGAAGGGAAAAAGACATAACCTCTACAAATGTTTTCCATGGACATTCATAAAAAATCTAGTTTACTCTAGTCTGGTAGCTAGTAGTTTCAGATCTTTGTTAAGAAGAATCTATCAGTTCCTGTTGTTTAATCTGCAATCTTCAAATCTCCAGTGGTGGTGTTTGTTGCAAAAGGAAGGTGTCCCCCTTCTGTGGAGTTTTCAAAGGTAATTTTAACATTTCTTTCTCAAACTGACATTTGTAGAAGCTCTTCAACCACAATAGGAAAGGTCTTCCAAGAGAAACCATCCCCTTACCAATACCAACCTTACCACTCTTCAAAAAAGGCAGAAAACCCACCATGTTCTTGTGCCCCACAACAGCTGAAAAGAAATGTATGGTTTTTAACTTGATCTGTAATACTTTTTCCTGTCTCTGTCACAGAGGAGGGCCCATGAGAGAGAAACCCAGCCTCTGTAAGCTGAGTAACTAGTTGACTAAAATACCCAACAATCATTGGTGGAACCACAGTAAAGCTGTGAGAAAAAGGTGCCACAGCCTTGTCTGCCTTATGGGTGAGGAGAGGGGCTTCTGCCAAAGATTTGAGAAAGGCAGCCAACTGTCATTCCTTTCACACCTTCCTGAAGTGTTACAAACTTCTTGTTGTGGCATCTGTTGTTAACTTCATTTGGTTGTCTACCGCTCAGAGATGTGGTCCATCAACAGGAACCCATCAATGGAGACATATGGAGGTCTGACCACTGCCCCATTGGCACCCTTTCTCTGTCAGTGCTGCCTCATTTTCCTGATGAAATGTCCTGATTCTGTATGACTCTGCTCCATCCTTCCCTCTCAGGAGCCTTAATCTGCGGGTGAATATTGCACAGAAAGTATAAGGGAGTGAAAATCACAGTGTTGTTTTTGCTGATTACTCTTGTGGTTTCAGATGGTCATCTTCAGGTGATTTTATGTCCTGAAACACAAAGACTCCTCTTTATAAAGCAGATAGGTGAGTTAAAAGATGGTAACAACTATACAAATAGTGTGGAAGACCAAGAGCACAGGAGCAGTCTTTCCATGCAGTTGTCCCCCAGCCTACAGGAGGGTGAATATCCACCCCGGTGAACCCCCACAGTCTCCAGGGGTGTAACAAAAAATGCATTGGCTACATGGAGCTGCATTCACGCATAAGGACTGATGGAGCTAGATTTTATATGGGTTTAATACATCACACTGATATTTCACAAAAGGGGGGGGTCCACATGAGGTATGTAGATTATTCCATGTTGTATGATGGCATCATTTCACTTCCTTCCTTCCTGACAGAAACCATTAGCTGTAGCGGATTAGCTGCTGTCTAAGCGAAAGTTATTCTGACAAAGATGAGCATGTAAGGACTGAGCTGTAGTTTTATATTAGGAGAGAGGTCAGAAAATTAATGCATCAGAAGATTTGAAGAGAAAGAACCAAACACTCCCAGAAGCCTTGTTGTTGTGGCCTGGCAGAAGCTGCTTTTTTATGTGGTCACAGAGAACATAAATGACAATAAAACATGCAGTGAAGAGTTGTACTTAATCTGACCAAGTGTTACACATTAAGTCTTTACCAGTCTTTTCTGGTCCCGCTGTTGCAGGCATATATTTTCAGATAGTCAGTACATTTCCCACTCCCTCCCTTTCACTCCTATTCAAGGGCTGCAGAAATTTAAATTAGCTGACATTTTCAGTATCATACACAGAGAATGAAGGGTTTAACTGGTATGATACCCTAGTTCAAGCATGCCATTTCTTTCTTGCCGCTGCCTCCCCAACAGTTACGCTGTGTTACTAAGCACAGTTCACACTGTAGTGGCGAGTGAGTTCACAAACACTGCCATCACAAAGATGGGAAATTAAAATGTTTCTTGCCAAATTTTATAAAGAAATTGATGGTGTGGAGTAGAAATCAGAATTAGGCTCTTGGGGCTTTTGGTCAGTGTACGGTGCCCTCTCCAGCAAGAGTCTGCATAACAGAATGAAGGAAAGAATTTTCCTCATTAATTCATGTGACAAGGAAGTGAAACAAACCACACAGCTTGTACGACAAAGTTTTTATTGCTTCATAAATTTTATTGAGATAGAGATTAATCAGTTTCCTCTGTTTTTTAAGCAGAGTCAGTTTGTGTTTATTGACATAGGGGAAGCTCATCTGTGTTCAAGAATAGATCTGTTTTCTGTTAGAAAAGGCTGCACTTCAGAGATATTTTTAATACTATCATGTATTAACTTGACACACCATGCTTAAGATCTGTGGTTTGGGATTGCTTAATATAACAACAGTTTTTCTACCTGATTGGTTTTGTGATAAGAAGTATCAAGAAAGAGGTACCAAATTATAAGAAAACCACTGTGAGATGCAGCCACAGTTAAAAAATCTTTTTATGCATTTCCAAAAACTTTTCAGTGCTGTATCCGCATTAGGACTGCTGCCATATTTACCGAAGCATTTGAAGGATGTTTTCCTCCTCCTTTAGGGAGGAACATAAGCATGGGTGTGTTACATTGTGGCAAACATATTCAAGAACGTCTTTCATTTAAGCTGTAGTATTCATTAGGAGTTTTAAGCTGCCCTAAAACATACAGGAGCATACATAGCCAGCTTTATTTGGGTGCTTCAATAAAGAGAGGTCCGTAGTTGAAATGGAAGCTTAATGAGCTGTGACTATCTGAAAAATGAGACTGTATAGGCTGAGCCCTTGAAACGTCACCCATTTTTTTCCTCTGTTTTACAATAATGATTGTACAAGATGGGATTTGCAGCTCTGAGCAATGAGTTAAATACTTCCAAATCTCCTTGAAATCAATTTCGTGTGATCATGCATGCAGATTGAAAACCATGACTTTGAGATTTACGTTCTGTGAATAAAATTTACGTTCCCTGAAAAGCAAAGGCGGCTGTCATTTCATGCTTCCTAACCTTCATTGTCTATTTCCCTTCGGTACACACAAGCCCAGTGCGCCTGCGCACAGTCTAGAACAGCTTTCTGCTCTGTTGATTTTGTTTTATAAAAGTCCTGTTTTCGTCATTGCCTTTATCTATTACATCTGTAAAATTTATTTAAGCAATGACAAATTTCTCTTTGGGGCCTGGAGTCTAAAAGAATAACTACTGTCAGGCTATTTGTAAAAGATTTGTTGAATATGACTCTTCATTAAATTGCGAGGATCTGTGGGTGAGGCTAGCTGTCTGAAGCTGCTGTGAGTAGGTGGGTTATGGGCTGTACTTAGTGAATATACATCATCAGAGAGACAAATGTGCTTCAGCATCCTCTTGTTTTGTTCAACTAAAATGGGTGTTGATTTTGAAAAGCTCAGCAAAATCACTTGTCGTTTTTCTAAATCGGGTATCATTCATCCTATGGAGCACCCATGAAAAACAGCATTTAGGTTAAATATAGCAGCATTACTTCTCAGCTTTGTAAGCTGACAAGGATAGCATTACATTTATTTCCCTTCAAAAAAAATGCTCAAGCTGAATGCCGTGCCTGTGAGTGAGAGCTAAATGACAGCACTGCAAATAGGAATCCTAGTGCACTGCGAGTGTGCAGCCCAGGATGCTGCAGCGCCTACCTTTTTACACTGCTGTGCCAGTTTTTCTCAGCCATGTTTTATGTCCCTGTAGGGACAAGAAATTTAATGCTGCATGTATTGTTACCATTTTAAAGAAAGGAAATAAGAGAATATTCTTAAGGATAAAAACTTGGGTTGCTAATAGTGACCAATACACCGTAGCTACACAAATAAATGGAAAGGCCTGCTGTATTATTTAATTTTTATAATGCTACTCCGGCACTACCAGTGCTTAGTGCTGTTTATTCAGGTGTCCACCTAAATAACTGTGAAACTTCCATCTTTAGCAGAATCTGAAAAGAAACTATTTGATGGACTACAAGTTATGAGTACTTCTCATTCTTCACGGTGTAAATATGCTTTTAGCTGAAAGCCAGGGAGGGAGGGGAGTCGTTCATTTGAAGCAAGCTTTTAGTCTGTGCTTGATCTCCTCTGGTTTTGTATGAAAAGCCACATTGGACTGAATGACAGCTGAAAAGGCAAGCTACTGTATCAAGGGATTTAGCAGAAGGAAACTGCTGTTCTTTCAAGCAGCACCTTCCCAGAAAGCTCTCTGAATCTCTTACCAGTTCAGTCCAATTGTGAAGTTAGTGCACTGAAATCATGCAGATGAAACACTTTAATTGAAAGCACCTCTCCCTGTCTTAGTACTGATATTCAGGTTTAGGAAAGTAAGTAAATACTCAGTTCTGACTGTCACTTTCTATTCTGTAATTTAAAATGAGGTTGTCCTTTCCTAAAAGCTGAAGTTATAATGGCAGAATCATCTAAAACTACAGCTAATTAAAAAAAAAAAAAAAAAAAAAAAAAAGCAGCCACTCTTCCTTTCTTCCTTCTGTTTCTTCAGTATCCAGGGAAACTGATCTCTGGAGTTATGGCAGTTTATTTCTGTTAGTTGATCACAAGTTCCATTCCTGTCAAATGGAGTCCTTAAAATACTTGTTTGGTTTTTTTGGTTTTATTTTTTTGTTTGTTTTGTTCCACTTTTAACTTTGATAAGTAGGAAAAAAGACACAGAAGACTGCCAACTGTAAAATCTGATCATGTTACACAATGTTGAAATTCTTAGACAAAAGAAGTGTTTCTGTGCATTTGGTGACAGAACATTATGACTCTGTAAAAGACCTGTTGGCGGTAGTTAGATATATGCATGTAACTGAATTGATACAGGGTTGGTTGGTTGTTTGTTTTTTTAAAAAAGTAATAATTAAGGGTGAATGTTTTCAGAGACAAGCCAGTATTCTTCTATGCCAGACATGTAGGAGTCCCACTTAAATGCTCTTTAAACCGCAGGAGAAGGCTAGGGAAAAATAATAACATCATGATTAATTCTGAAAGCATTTTTCCATTTTGAGCACAATGTGATACTCATCTTGAAATGCTATAGAGTGACTAAAGAAGAAGATATCTTTTTGTCGACAGTTAGCATAGCATGAGTCCAACAAGGGATATTTTTAATCAAATCTGGTTTGGTCACAGTGTTTATAATACACAAGTTACGTTACAGAACATACCAACATTTGTATGAAGGTTCTGTGTGACTGAAAGGTTATCGTTCTTGCTGTGCACAAAATTATCTTAAGAAACCTTTGTTGATATGTACAGATGAGTCTAGCTGTTCGAATGTTACACCTTTTTTTCATACAAGTATGTGTCTAAGAGCTGATCTTTGTTACTGATGATTATTAGCAATTAGGAATGTGTTACTTTCAGGGAAAAGGCTTTTGAGCCATTGTTGTGCAGCTCAGAGTCAATAAACTGAGCTGCTCATAATAGCCTTTCTTTCTCATTGGAGCTTTGGACTTGCTCTAACTTCATCAGAGCAGAGGAAGAAAGAATAATGTGAACAATAGGAGCCATGGAGTTTGACTTAGGCGTAATGTGAGGAGGCTGTAAAAGCTGTCAGGGAGCTTGATTGATTGGCTCTCGGCAGCGGTCCTCAGTGCAAAGCAATAATGTTCCTGCCTCTTGTGAGAGGGCTGGATGTGCCACCTGGGGTCAGAGCTTATCAGCCTCAGGGGGCAACGCTTCAGATGAGGCCAAAGCGCAGTCAATACTTTACACAGAAATTTGTGTGTAGATTCTGGAGTAAAGCAAGTATTACCTTGATGATTTTTGTCTGACCAAGGAAAGAATTAAGTCATGTCTGGAAGTCCAGCCTCTTCTTTTCTTTTAATGACATGGGTAAATAGTCTCTTAATATCGAAGTACATGTCTCTCTCATCATGCTGGTTGTACTGTAAAACAGGGGAGGGCATGCCTATGGCATGATGATCCTTCGAGGGATGTTTCACTGCCAAAAGAAATGTAGAGGTTTTTAACTGATTATATCAGGATTCCTAGAACCCTAAGATTTTACTTAAATTTTACGCAACAATGATCTCTTCAGTGTCTCAATAGTTTTGTTTCTAAACCTGTGAGGGTCAAAGGCTGATCAGCTCTAGTGCATGGAAAAGCCAAGAGAAGCTGTAGTACCGGCATAGATCACAGCAGGTCAGGGAAAACTAGCCAGGCTCTTACAATAGGTGGAGAAACTGGGACAGCTTGCACAAAGGACACTTACAGGAGGATCGTCCAGCCGGTTCCTGGCAAGAGAAGAAGAGCCTAGCAGAAAGTGTAGTGGTTGCTGCTTAACTAGATGTTTTACTAGTTTACCCACTTGGGAGATAATTTAAAACAGAGGAAAGAAAATAATGGTGAACTGCTCTGCAAAACTCGCTTAGTTGATCAGTAGCTCACTTTTGTTCTGTCCCAGCAAAATAACTACTTTGCTTCAGTTGATGCTAACAAAAGCCCTTTTACCTTTCTTCTGCTCAAGGAGAACACTATTAGTCACAGTTCATTAGGCTTGTTTACAAAACAGAACTGGTATCTTAAGTGTGCTACTGAAATGCTTGTAACTGTTCTGGCATCTTGTTCCCTACTTTTATAATAGGAAGGACAGCACTGCCTACTATTTATTAAAGAAAATAACTAGTTTGTGGAATAAGAGCTGTAAAAATTATGTGGTATTTAGCTGTGGCAATGCATAGTGTTTGTTCTGTGATTTACAAATCTAGAAGGTGGAGTTTCAAGCAGAGTTTAGTTTTTAATCTGTTAACTATAGCACCAAAAGACCTTACAATAAGGTTACTCCAAATCCTAAACTGAAGCAATTGTATAGGAGGAAAAGCCTCAGATGAGTAAAGTTCTTGATTAGCTTTTCCTGGACTGAGAGCCTCACCATGCTATACTTAATTGATTCCTTTTTACTGCATGGGTGGGAAAGAGGTAGAGGAGACAGAACTCCTCATTTACAGTTGCAGTATTCATAGGACTCAGATGTGCATCCCATGCTTGACTATTCACCACTTCTAGCTTTGCGTATTTTACTGTGAAGTTTCATGGTAGGGGATTACTGTATTAAGATCTTCTTAGAGAGTTTACCTCCACAAACATAAAAGATACATCACTGCAAGTCCCACAGACTGAATAAAAGAAGAGGTACTTGTCTCTTATTAGCTGCAGTAAGAAATCCTGAGGGAGTTGTGCAAAAGAAATCCCAGATCTGGTCTTTTTCTCCCCTCCCCTTTGTCTTGGATGTGCCTGTCTCAGGTGTTTACTTACTCTTTTCCCAGGCTGAGGACAATGAAGTCTTCTTGAAATAAGTGAAGCTTAATGGAGACAGAGAGAGAGATATGTAAAATGTAGTTCAGTATATTTCAGTGTTTTCAACCACTGCTTTAAATTGCTGTTTTTAATTCCAGTGAGTGAAATAATAGAGAAGTTATCATGTCTAGTAACTGCAGTTGGCCTTTGTAAAGAATGGCTTGTTAGGAGGCTTTGTGATTTACTCAGGCCACAGCTGGCTGCCAGCAGAGCTATAGGAATGTATTCTCTCTTGGGCCTGGTAGCTAGAGATGAAAAGGATCCAAAGCTGGCACAAAAGCAAATAAATGCTTTGACTTTAAATAAAGCATCATAATTTATAAGAGGCTCTGCTTCTCAGTCCCAATGAGGTACATGGATCAGCAGCAGCTCTTTGAGGTTGAACAGAATTGTCTGCCTGGCTTGACTGCAATTCTGGTATCTGCAGTCTACAGATTTGGAAGCATTTTCATAGTTAGGGCTTGGAATTGTTTCTTCATCCATGCTGTTTCTTTTCCACAAATTCTCTCTCTTCTGTCTTCCCTTCCTTTATGTTTCATTAGCTGCTTTACTGTTTGATAAATAATTGTACCACTGTGTCCACCTGGCAGCTCTTTATCATGATGTAGAGCACTGGGGAACTAATCACCAAAGACACCTGAAGGTTTATAGGTGCATTTTGTCATCTGTTATTTGCTTGGGTTTTACTCTCCAAGTGAATTGTTCCTACATAAGCAGAGTTCTGAGCTAGGACACAAACTTCTGTTGCGATGTCCAAATACTCACCTTAGAAAGAAAACAAAAAATGTATGAGCTCCTTAAGAGTCTTTTTTATAGGCACACACACACATGCATACACACATAAATTTATACCAGCTTCCCTATTTCTGCAGCTGTTTCTCAACAGTCTGCTGATGAAAACAGTATTTCTGTGGTCTAGTGTCTGAGATGAAGAATAGAAATGAGGCAGGTAACTATTAAAGGAACTCCCGCATGCTTGTCAGGGTGAGAAAAAATGGTTTTGGTTTTCCCTTTCTGGCCTTGCTTCTTGTATTTAAATGATGGTACTTTTCACTACACTCCAGTCTTGTTTTGCTTTGCTATTTACTTGCTTTTAAGGGAGAAAGAGTTTAGGAGGGAAATAACTAGCTGAAGAGATCCTGTAATTAATATAAACTGCAGGAAGTGAGTGTGACAGATGAGCTGAAAAGCCCTGTGTTCTGTTGCTTATCTCAAGTGACATATGGTCCTAGAGTACAAGCAAACGCAGTAGATTGTGGGGCTTCTTTTTCTTTCAGTCTAGTATAAGGTATAGGAGTGCCCGTGTGTTCCACAAAGCAGCAATATAGGGGCTAAAAAGAAGTGAGTGGGAAATTAAGGGAATTACAGAACAGCATTTCCTTCTTCTAAAATTGAGACTATGTGACATTTTTCAGTGTCGGGCTATGTGAATCACAGTTATGATTACTGAAGTAAAAGAGAAAAAAAATCTGTGAGAAACAAAATACTTTATTTCTGAACAGATTTGCTTTTCTTTAGAACACACAGATGTTAAATGATTTTCAACTTGCATTTTTAGTGTCAGCTGAAATAAAGTATGACTGCAGTTTTATTCTCCAGCTTCAGTAGAACAGTGAAGGGGTTCTGTTACTCTGGCCAGAGAAAGGTAAGGTTTGTACAAAACCAAATCTTTAGTTGTACTGTGGAGGTCAGAAACCTATGGTTATTTTATAATAACATTAATTGCACATTTTCCTGTAAACGGTGCAAACATGGTCAGACATTCAAGAGGTGTAACAGCAATTTATCCAAAAATTGTCCTAGTCCTGCCAAAATCTAATCACTTTGATATAAATCTGACAAGAGAAAATGATATTTGTTCACTGTGGCTTCATAGTTTTCAAAATTACTGTTCTAAGTAGTTCATATTTTTGCAGAACTATTGAGTTGTAGATAAACTTGCAAGCCATTTGAGACTCAATCTGATGTACTTTCTGGGGTACTACCCAGTTTTCATTGAGTCTTTTATTACTTTTTTAACGAGTGCAAAATTTAACCTTCTGTTTGATTAGGACCATTTATTTTTCTTTCAGCTTTCCATTTGCATCCAGATCTTGCTTATTGGTTATTTGTTAGGCAGACTGTCTTTAGAATAAACATACACTGAAAAAACTATAGTGGTATTGTTATTATAAATGATAAGGGACATAAGCTCTATGATTAGATGCTGCACTGTTTTCCAGAGCCAACCTGCCTTTAGCATTTCAAAGTCATATTTTTGTCCAGAGGCACTACCATTTCAGGTCACCCTCAGCAACAAGTCTTCTGCTGTTTTGTTTTATACTAAAGCTACAAAAGGATGTTACTAGGGAGGCAAGGAAAAGAAAAGAAACCAGTGCTCCTTTTAGCTGACCATTCAACTGAATATTGACCAACTGTCTTCATGAGAAAGAAATAGATGGTGGTGAATAAGCTAGAGTCTAGTTTTCCAAGAAGCTCAATGATTTTCCCAAATCAATACAGCTCATCAGGCTTCAGAACAAAGGCTGTGGGAACTGTGACAGTGATGGAAGTGGCTGTGTGTTCTTTTCTGTATTAAGCACATGGGCTCATGGGGAAACAGGCCTTCTTCAGCTATTTCAGTGTTTATTCTTCTATATGCTCTGGGATAAACCTCTAGATTAAGACAATATATTACAGTTACTGTTAGGTGGGATGAAAAAGTTGTCTCCTTGACGGCCCAGTTCCACGGCTTCTGGAGGTGCTTCACACCGTGCAACTGCTGCTTCTTTTCGGAATGCAAATGGGAGTATATAATGCAAATCCAGGGAATAAGAGGTTTTGTTCATATATTACTAAAGGTATAACAGAGCTTTTTCAAGCTAGGATGGTGGTTGCTAGTCTAGCTATATTGTACTGGTGACTTCATAATGAAGGGGGAAAGAAAGGACATGCCATTTCAATAAAGTATCCATTTAGGTTGACATTACTCAGAACTTACTGGAAATCACATGGATATGAATTTGGTTTGTTACGCTGTTGAACAAGCTGCTGTAGTTTATGTGGCTAGAGTAATGCCAACCTGCTTTAGCCACCAGCAGAGCAACATTGACTAAAATAGCAGGCTTTAGCCTCTCAGTCCTTTAACCTTTAAACTTACTATGCTTTCATAAAGTATTAACACCACAGCTCAGTGTCTGGGAGGTTTATGACTGTACCAGCTGTGTTTCATTGTGCTTCTTTTCCTCAATCCTATCCGATCTTCTCAGCTTCATTACTCTACAGTACTTGTTTAGGTAAAGGCCAGCTCCCAAAATGACTAATTGCAGATCTGTGCTCTAGATGATTTAGTTACAGGATGTGGTTTAAGTGACTTTTCAAACATTCAGTGCAGCAGTAGAGCTCTTTAAAAACACAAACAAACAGACAAACAAAAAAACCCTAAACCACCAAAAAAAGAAATAAAAAACCAAGCCACCAGTCTTGCATTTCCAGGCCACCTGACAGTCATTACTTTGTCAGGCTTTCTGGTGTTGATGTCTGTTACATGTGCACCTGCTGTAGATGTAGTTAAGTTCTTGTGCCATGCTAGACAGAGTGTGATTAAAGTAGTAAATAAATTGCATGTCTACCAGATCAGCATTCGGTGTGGAAGACTTGACTTTATACGTATAGTGTTTACTGTTAATTTTTGATTACTTTCTTGATGGAAGCAATCAGAGAGAAATAATCCATTTGCATTAAAAGTCTAATATAAACATTGTTCTGTGTTTTTTATGCCTGGATGAACTGCAGGTGTATATGTAGATCTGGGATTGATGATGGTGTGGTGAATGAGTTATACTGCTCTTACTACACCAATTGCAATGAAAAAGCCTGAGATAACCCTAAGGTTATAGATTTTCGTCTCGCAGCTTTTTGCACTTCATATACTTTAGTTACTGTTAGAACAGTGATGCCAAATAGATATATGTGGGATTAAAAAATTTGCAGTGCCAGATGCAGAATAAAATGTGCTTAATCCATGGTGGCAGTGTACTCACTGGTGACAGATGTGCCGTGGTTTGGGTATCCCAGGCATGCCTGTATTATTTGTACTTGGCAAGGCTCGGACAAAAGGCGAATGGAATTTGGTTTGCAAAAACATTTCTGGTTTCACTGATCATAAAGATATGGGGAATTGATTTTCCTGTAATGTTACATCAAGTGATGATATGATGCCTTCTCAAATACCGAGAATTGCATCTCAACCTTGCAGAGCTGCTATGCCACAGGAATACTGCTACAAGACTTTGTCATATTAAACTTTTAAGAAGTAATCTTATAAAAATTGCTACAAAGCATAGTATACTTTAGTAGATCTTCCTCTGGCATCAGCAAAAGTTGCCTTAAAATTTATTCAGAACAGTAAAGACAGTAGGCAGAACTGTTAACTGAATGGGAATTTTGAGCAAGTAGGACTCTGCTTAACATTTAGCATAACTTAGTGAGTTTTTAAATGTAAGTGACTTGGTGCCTGAAAGGCAGTCAAATTATTCCTAGTTTTAGAAGATCATTTAAATATTCTTCAACACATCAGTTACACAAATGATCAGAAGGACTTCGTGCAGATGCACTTTCTCCAGAATTTTGCAGATACTTTTGGCCAGATTCTCTGCTAAGAACAGAGAGAACAGCTCTTTTTACAAAAATGAAGGTGTACCCATTCACCCATTCAGATAACTGGTCTTTTGAGTTTTCTGGGAAAATAATCAACTTGAACTAAAACAGAATTTTGCAGCAAATGCTTTAATTTGAACGCAATAGCAGCCTATGCTGTAAACATTGAGTCAGGCTGTCCAGTCAGATTGATTGAGTAATGTCTACTTATGTTGGAATTTGAATGTGTTTGTTTTCTAAAGCCAGTATTTTCAAAAACTAGGGCCTGCATTTAAGATACGAATGTGATAATTTGATTCCTAACCACATGATCTCATTTTAGGAGTTTTGAATACAAAGCATAAAAATTATTGGCTTGTGTTCATTGCTGAAAACCAAGTCAGGAACGCAAAAGGATTAATATCTGGTTTAGACTAGATCCTTCAGTCTTTTGGTTTTTAGATGAAGGAACATCTGCAGGAGTGTATCCTGTTAGGTTTGACTAGGCCCTTACAAGCTTGATGTGGCTGCTAGAAGTGCAGTGTTAACGGGAGCTGACATGAATAGTAGCCTGGCTTGGTACTGAGGATGCCTTGTGATTTTGATGTTTTTGTGTCAAAACAGCACATCTGCAATTTTTAGGCTGACTTTGAAAGAGCATGGTTCTTTTTTTCAAATAGTGAACAACAAATCTAGGTAGTTCATTTCCAATTTGTGATGAGATATTTCATCTGGTAAATTTAGTTAAGAGTAAATAGCCAATTTTAGTTCTGCTCTTCATTATGCAGTCACTGAAATGAAGGAAGGGAGGGGAAAGGAAAGAGAACAGACGCATCGTATCCATAGAAGTCATAAAAACTGCTGCTTTTTGTAGATTTCTAAAAATTATTTTATTACAAATTATTTTTGTGACATGTGATCTTTCATTCCATAATAAAATCCAAGTAAAATTGTCACCGTTATTTTGTGCAGATTATTCCATTATATCTATCTGAACTGCTTATGTAAAATGGTTTTGTGCTCCTCTAGGCATGTTTTCCCTATCTTTTGGATAATTTTTTGCCATAAACATTGTGGTTGTGAATGTGACAAGTAAAGAAAAAAGCTTATAACAGTACATGCAGCGTGAAGGAAAGCACCAAAATACAGAATATTTTCTTGCTGCTCCTAACAGGCTAATGAAATTCCCCTTGATGTTAAAGGAGGGACTTGTATTAACAGTGGTGTGCACTAGGTAACATCCTATGTGTACCTTTGCCATGCATTAAAGGTTTTGTGTATGAACCTGCCTTGACTAATAATGGATTTCTGCAGAAAAGGTACCGACTAGTGTAGATGAACTGTAAAACTCTGAGGTAACATGACCCCTTTTCTTGTGTTAGACACCATTTTGTAATTTGTACACACAGGTTCACTAGAGTTGCATGGGTAGCAACTTTTGAATTTTTTTTTTTCTTATTCTTGGCTGCTTTGATTTGTGATATTTGACACTGAGGACTGTGGAGGATACTGTTAATTTCAGATATACTGTAACTGTGAATAGTTATGTAATTTGCAAATGGAATGATAAACCAAATTACATTTACACCCTCACTTTGTGATAAGTTTTTTCTCAATTGCACCCAACACTTGTGACCTGTGCTCTGGTAATTGGTGAAACTCTTTGAGTTGACACCCTTACGTGATGAAAGAAACATTTGCATGTAATCTAAATGTATTCACTGTTGTTTGAGCCAACCTCACATGAACAGGATTATATTTTTGGCCAGGTTTCCTGAATTGGAGTCTTAAGAGTTGTGATACTCTCAGGTACACTGCATTACGAGCATCTGAATTTTTCTCCCATTCTCCAGTAAGTTATTTTAAATAGTTTAGCCTCTTGGGATTTTTTTAAGGTGAAAATACATCTCTTTATTCAGAAAGTATGAAACCTGTGGAGTTCCTCAGACCTCTGACAGTGTTTGGATTTTCACTCTTGTTCAGGCAATGCTAAAATGATTGTTACATGATGTATAGTCCAGTGTAAGGGGAAGTATCGTTACAGGATCTTCTTATGGCTTGACACAGCCCCAGTGAGGTTTGATCCTGTGTGTGCTATGTTACTTACTTCTTAAGATGGAGTGGGTATGTGGGCAGGTATGTCCCAGCACACACATGCTTAAAAGAGGAGATGAGTTGGAACAACTTAGAGAAGGGTTAGTGTATCTATGACTGGTTGCCCAGTGTACTTGGATGCAGTACTTGGAGGTGAGCTGAACACTGCTGTAGTACTGTTGGTGTGCTGCCTCTGTGGCAGCGCAGACGAGTCCCAGCAGAGGTTCTTGTTTTGAGCTTGAGCTCTGTGCCAGGACAATATTTTGGATCAGAGACCTGTAATAATATACCCTGACTGGGTGCAGCAAGCATAATCTGTTCTCTTCAGTAGTGCAGCTAGTGTATATTGTGGACTACTTAACCTTTCTCATTTCTGTTTTCATTTTCCAGTGCTTTAGTCTAGTAAGCCTCCAGTTGCATGTTTCCTTTGGGGTCAGTCCTACCTCCCATGTTATATTCTCTTGACCTGTTCCTGTGATAATCTTTGAAGATTAAATAAGCTACCTTCACTGCCAGTTCTCTGGAATCTTAACCTGTGGCTGAGTAATGTACTGTTCACTAGGGAAAGGAAATTTATTCCTTGCCACAGTTATTCTAACGCAGCATGGATATTAATCTTCCCTCCTACTTACATAGTGGGGCCTGTGCTAAGACTAACAAACTTAATGAGATGCTAAATGTAACTGACTTTAAGGGAAGAACTTACTCGTGTTTGCTTTTGAGGTATTGACTTTCTTACATTGGAAGGTCATTTGAATGTCTTTTAAGAATTGCTGACGTGTATTGATTTCAGGGGATTTTATTGTTACACCTACTCCATGCCATCTACTTTGCCATCTTTTCTTATCAATAGGTAACAGACTATCCCTATGTCTGTTATAGAAATTAATAAATAAATAAAATGCTCGTAGAGATAGGCATGACTACAAATACTGAGGAAGGTGGAGACTTACTTAAGAAATACACCTTGATTTAAGAAAACCCAAACCACCGCACAACCTAACAGTGACATTTTAACAAAAGGCCAAATGTGAGCTAGCTGGGGAGAAACGAATGGTGTGGCTAATTCTTCTGTAATCAAATCACTCCGTGGGCAGTCAGAAAGCCCTCAATGCTTTGCATCTTCTGGGGAAGGCTGGACAGATGCTAGTGGATGGCCGGGAGGGAGCCACCGCGCTGCTGCTGGGGATGGGGCTGCATGGCACCGCAGGGCCTGCTGGTGGGACGCGCCCCTCATTTTCACTCGGGCGCCGACGCTGTCAGGGTGGAAGGAAAGCATGGCCGTTACCAGAGAGGCACCTGTTGAGCATCTCTCCGTAGCTGCGAGTGGCAGGTGGGAACACCATGGAAGGTGGGAACACCACTTGGTGTTGCAGGACCCGGAGTTCCAGTGGCACGTGCTCCCCCGCGGGCCTGCGGTGCGCTCCTCCCGGTCCGCAGCCTGGCGCGGCGCGATTCCTGTACAGGAGGGGAACGGCGTCGGCCGCTCGAAGCTCCTCCGTCCCGGCGGCACTGGCCGAGCTGCCCCGGTGGGGGTCAGTCGCGGCGGAGCCCTGCGGGCCGCCCCGGGCCCTGGTCCGCGGGGGCAGGTTCCCGGTGGCCGGACCCCTCCGCCCGTGCCCGCGTAAGGCGCGCTGGGCGCTGCGGGGCCTCCCCCGCCCCTGTCCGGCGGGCACGGGCACAGCCCGCGCCGCTCCCGCCCCGCCCCGGCCCGCGCCGCTCCCGCCCCGCCCCGCCCCGGCCCTGCCACCAATGGCAGGCAGCAGGCGCCGCAGAGCCGGGAGCGGCCAATCAGGAGCCGGAGCTGCCGGCGGGCACCCGGGCCCGGCTGCGCCCGCGCCGCCCAGGCCGCGGTCCCGGGGCGGGCAGGGTGAAGCGCGGGTCGTTCCTTGTGGGTTTTTGGGGTCACGCCCCCCCTGCCCCGGCAGCCAGGTTTGCGTAGGACACTGAATTACGGCATAGTGGTTTAACCCTAATCCTTCTAGGTGCTCAGGGCCTGGCACTGGCCCTGGCGGGAAGAGCCCGTTTGTCTTATATCCCTCAGATGGGTTCGCCCTGGCGTGTGGAATTCTGGTCGCCTTATCGTAATGGCGACGTAAACCATATGGGGAGTAATTTTCAAATCTGCAACAGAGAATTGTCAAGGAATTCCCTTCTTCCCTGGTACCTCTGCTAACCACGCTTCAAATACTCCTCCGCTGTTAAAAGGCCCCTGAGGAAATACGCAGCTGGTTGCGTGTTTACCTTGGTGCAGCAGAAAATGGGGGGGGGGGGGCGGGGGGGGGGGGTCAGGGGAGATGATGGTTTTAGTTCAAAATCAGGAATCGCAAGAGTAAGGCGAAGTAAAAGACTGGCTGGAAACATTCTGGCATCATGCCATTATTATGTCCATTATAGAAACGCTACAGCTAGAATAAGGGAAGCGTAGAAGAAAAAGAAGTCTCAAGGCTGGCAGCTGCAAGTTAGTGTCTTCATACCTCTCATAAATTGGAAACATGTTGCATCATGCCTTTCTTTGCTAGGTAAAATAGATTTTTTATTTCAGCATGTGTTCTAATGAGAAGAGATGACAGGTTCAATAATACAGTCCTGTGTTTATCTGCAGAAGTTGATGAATTAAAGGGGTCATTACACTGGCTAATCCATAAAGATGATGCTGAATTATGTGAAGAAGTGTTTGAGGGCAACCTGAAAACGTTTGAATTGTATCCCCCACATTTATTGTTACTTAGGATATCCTTACCATGCTTTGAATAAACCAAAGCTAGAAGTCTGCCTTAGGTGGGCAGGCAAATTTACATTTAATAAAAGTTGTAAGTGGAAAAGTAATTAAATTACAGATTTATTACAGTACATTTTGTAAAGGATCCGTCTTTCCATCTCTCTCTATTGTGATTCCTCTTGGCTTCACTGCATGGTTGCATTTTCCTGTCTAGCCCTCGCTTTCCACAGAAGAAAAAGCAAAGCAAATAACCCATGTTTCCATCTACATCTGCTGAACAAACTTGCAGTGCACACATGTGTATGTGTGTGTGTGTGTTCGTGTGCTTGGATATATGCAATTTCAAATAAATAGAAGCATCATTATCATATTGTTCAAAGGAAAGCAGATTCTTCTCAGTCACCTACTGATTTAAACACTGTAACTGGTGCTTAGTTTATGCTGGCTGGCTGCCAAGCGAAAGCAATTATGTGCAATAATAGCAAAATTAAGAGGTGAGTGTTGCTGTTTTACAGCAGGACATGGCAAAACTCATTTCCTTCTGTCAGCTGTAGCTTGATAACACACACTGGCACACAGGCACACACTCCCTTACACACATACGTATGTGCACACACACCCTTGTTCTTTGTTGTTTGCTGTCTTCCCTGTGGGCTTTAACTTGAGGTCACTGAAACCAGAAGAGGAACAGTACAGAACACAGCATCTGAAAGCAGATGAGAATACAGCTCTCATTTTGTGGGGAAGAAAAAAAATATGAAAAAAGAGCAAACCAAAAAGCCTACCCCAATTATTGTTCTGACTGTGATAATACTTTGTTTTTCTCCCACTGTAGGTGTCCTAGTGGTAAATGTTACATGGAGGAACAAGACTTATGTGGGAACACTGCTGGACTGCACAAAGCATGACTGGGCCCCTCCTAGGTAGGCAGTCATTCTGAGTCTGTTTTTTCTCTGCTGTATTTTCACCCCCAATCTCTGTCAAGAGAATGTACAGAGATTAATAAAAAACAACTGGTTATAATTGAAAACATGCACCAGTGAAACGAGTAATTCTCTGTTCCACACTGCATTGTGGGGTGGGAGGTTTTACTTATTTTTGTTTTGGGTTTTTGAGAAAGAGTGGGAAATACATGGGATTCAATCAGAAGGCAATTAATTTAAAAATGCATTTCTGTGAGTTTGGAGAACTTTTCTCTCCATTGTTCAAATTAGGTGGTCTTGTTCCTACCATTTTTGTCCTTTTTGAGTGACTTTCCATTTGAGACTGTAGCATTCTAATTTGGCAGAAGGGCATCTTTCCTTTAGCATGTATGAAGTTTCTGTCGTGAAGTGGTGGTGTTTTGGTATTTATTCAGTTCATAGCTCCTGCTGATGAAATCTGATGTTGTTTATATAGGTTTTGTGAATCACCAACAAGTGACCTGGAAATGCGTGGAGGACGGGGCAGGGGAAAGCGGGCAAGGTCCGCTGCAGCTGCAGCTGTACCTGGGAATGATGCGAGTTTTGCAGAGTCCAGAGGACTTCAGAATAAGAATCGAGGTGGTGCCAATGGGAAGGGGAGGAGGGGCAGCCTTAACTCAAGTGGGCGCAGGACACCCCCTAACTGCTCCATGGATGAAGTCAAAGCCAGCCCTTCATCCACAAACAAGAGGAAAACTAAGCCTCCAATGGAGCTAGATTTGAATTCCAGTTCAGAGGACAATAAATGTGGAAAACGTGTTCGTACTAACTCTAGGAGCACTCCTACCACCCCACAGGGGAAACCTGAGACTACTTTTTTGGACCAAGGCTGCTCTTCTCCAGTGCTGATTGACTGTCCTCATCCCAACTGCAACAAAAAGTACAAGCACATTAATGGACTGCGCTACCATCAGGCTCATGCACATTTAGACCCAGAAAACAAACTAGAGTTTGAGCCTGACAGTGAAGACAAAATTTCAGACTGTGAGGAAGCATTGAGTAACGTGGCACTTGAATGCAGTGAGCCAAGCACAAGTTTGCCAGGCTTTGACCCACTAAAAGCACCAACATCTCCTTCCTCCATCACTACCCCAGGGACTCCCAAGGGAAAAAGGGAACTGGCCAGCAATGGCCCTGGTTCAGTTATCAGTTCCAAAACTGGCAAGAATTCTGGCAAAAAGAAGGGTCTGAACAGTGAGCTGAACAGCCTTCCGGTAATTTCTAATATGGCAGCAACACTGGATAATTGCTCGGTAGCAGATGGCAATTTGCAAACCGAAATGCCGAAATTGGAGGCTGAAGGGTTAATCGACAAGAAGAGTTTGGGTGAGAAAGGCAAGAAAGCGAACAATTGCAAGGTTGATAAAAACCTTTCGAAACTGAAAACAGCCAGACCCATTGCCCCAGCGCCAGCACCGACTCCTCCCCAATTAATAGCTATACCTACTACAGCCTTCACAACCACCACTACAGGGACAATACCGGGACTTCCATCTTTGACAACTACTATTGTTCAGGCTACACCAAAGAGCCCTCCGCTAAAACCTATTCAACCAAAGCCCACAATTATGGGAGAGCCAAGCACTGTAAACCCAGCTCTCACATCACTCAAGGACAAAAAGAAAAAGGAGAAGCGAAAGCTGAAGGACAAAGAAGGCAAAGAGACAGGAAGCCCCAAGATGGATTCTAAGCTGGGAAAGCTGGAGGATTCAAAAGGGTCTGGGAAAGACTTATCTGGACATTTTTTAAAGGACCATCTCAACAAGAATGAAGTGCTAGCTAATGGACTGTCAGAGTCTCAAGAGAGCAGGATGGCAAGTATTAAGGCTGAAGCTGATAAGGTTTACACGTTCACAGACAATGCGCCCAGCCCTTCCATAGGGAGTGCCTCCAGGATGGAATGCAGCACTTTGGTGAATGGACAATCTGCCATGGCGCCACTGCACGTGTTGACACAAAATGGTGCAGATAGCGCGGCCGCTAAAACCAACAGCCCTGCTTACTCGGATATTTCTGATGCGGCTGATGATGGTGGCTCTGACAGCAGGTCAGAGGGCATGAGGTCAAAGGCCAGCTCTCCGTCGGATATTATTTCTAATAAGGACGGTGTTGTAAAAGGACATTCTTCAACCACAGCACAATCGGCTCAAGTGAAAGAGTCCCATTCTCCGTATTACCATGGCTACGATCCTTATTATTCCCCAAGTTACATGCACTCTGGACAGGTCAGTGCCCCAGCAGCTGGGAACAGCAGTACCCCACAGGGACTGAAGATCAAAAAAGAGACTGAGGAAGAGGCTGAGAAGAAAGAGAAGGCAGAACCATTAGATGCCAAGAAAAGTGAAAGCACTTCCTCTAATTTGCAGCCACAACATCAGTCAGTAATAACACAAAGACACCCTGCACTTGCTCAGTCACTTTATTATGGACAGTATGCCTATGGGCTTTATATGGACCAAAAGTCCTTGATGGCCTCTAACCCTGCTTACAGGCAGCAGTATGAAAAATACTATGAGGACCAGAGACTAGCAGAACAGAAAATGGCACAAACTGGAAGGGACTGTGAAAGGAAGAATGACCCTCCCTTGAAGGAGATTGGGAAGGATGACAATAAGCAGAAGAATATTCCATCTGCCACTATTTCAAAAGCCCCTTCAACTCCAGAGTCCAGTAAAAATAGCACTAAAATAGGGTCATCAGTCACTAACAAAGGTGAGGAGACAAGCAAATCACAGCTCCTTTCCAATCACCAGCAGCAACTTCAGTCTGACAGTTTCAAAGCCAAACAAATGGAAAACCACCAGCTTATAAAGGAGGCTGTGGAGATGAAATCTGTTATGGATTCCATGAAGCAAACAGGAGTTGATCCAACCACAAGATTTAAACAGGTGAGATCACAGGAAATGGAACAAGAGTGTCTTGATTTATCCTTAAGTCATTTGAGATTTTGTCCCTGATTCTGCTATGTTCTTCTACCTTTGCAGCCAAACAAGCTCCACCATCCTTTTTTCATGCTGGATAGTACTGTAGTCTGCGAACAGACCCATAGACCTTTCAGATGAGCTGTTTGGAAAAAAAAAAAGTAATCTAGCAAGGTGGTGACAGAATGCAGGCTTAAAACCTGAATAGACTACTTTAAATTACATGCATGAATAAAACAGAATTAGATTTCTCTTTTAGATGTAAATTCTAAGCAGTTTGCTTAGTTCAGAAATGAGAAATTTCAAGCAAAATAAGCGGCTTTCATTGTGAGAGGACTTAAAGTAGATTTGAAATATGGTTTGAAGTGTTTCTTTTTTTTGTTAAATGACAGTTGGCATTTACTAAAGATGGGTGAGCTGGTTCTTTGAAGAGTTGGCTTGAAACTCAGCTCTTTATCTTAACCCAAGGTGACCTTTTTGAAGCAGTTAAGTTCCCCTTCTCTCCTCAACCAACCTCAAGCCCCTACAGACCTACACAATGGATGAAATCCTCTCTTCATTGAAGTCAGTGATAGTTTTGCCATTGACTTCAGTGGAACCAGAATTTCATCCAGTGGCTTCATGCTGACCTTCCTAGATGTCACATTGCCTTCATTCAAGGCAATGCAACTGTCTCCGTGCTCTGAACTGGAGCCTCAATCTTGATGCTTTCATGTTCCGGTGTACCGTACATCCCACACTTCACCCTTATGGGCTGTCTTTCAAGATACGGTGGGGTCAGGTGAGTGGGAGTTAGGGAGCTCTAAAGGAAGTGGGATGGTACAGCTCTGGGTAGAAGATTTCTGCTGATTCAAATCAGTATTTGAACCAGACTGTCCAAGTGTCTAGTTGTGTGCTTATGTTTCTGTTACTTATACCATAAATGTGTATATCAACTGGAGATAATGTTTACAATTAGCTCTTGCATATCCTCTATTAGAGAAGAAAGTCTTCCTGTTACTGCTCAGTACTGGTTTGGTGTGGCCTTGTAAAGAACTAACCTAACTAAATCTGTAACATGTTTATAAACTGGTCTATGTAATATATTATGCAAAAATGTATTTATGATATCGTGTACATGTTCTTTAAACCATGAGGTCCTGATCCTGTAAATACTTATCCATGTGTAATTTTACAAACTTGAAATAAGACTGTCAGCTGAAGAGGTTTGCCTTGATGTCTGGCTTCACTGATTCCTGAATGTTTGTGATACCAGAGGCAGCATTAGCGTCTTCCCAGCTAGATCAGTTTTTCAGGTTCATTGTTCCAGGTAATCTAAGTGCTCTGACATATCATTAGCCAGCTTTAATTTGTGGTTCACAGATATTTTTTGCTCTCTAGTGGGAAAATCGCTCTGTGGGCTTTAATTAAAATGTTTTATGAATAGCATGGTCTCAGAACTTTGATTCAATGCATATGTATTTCATGATTAAACTAGTTAAAGGCATGAAGAAGGATATAAGATGAAGCAATTGAATTAAACTTTGATAATAGCCTCTTGCTCCTTCATGAGAATATTGGTTTGACTTTGAGCTCTAGGCACTCTGTAGCAAGCAAACCTCTCCTCTATGTAGTAGGGATATGCTATTAAAAATACATTAATTGAAGTATTTGAAATATCAATAATTACCTTATTTCAACATTTCAGTTGAGAACAATTTTTTTCCCCCCCTCCATATTAGGATCCAGATTCACGAACATGGCATCATTATGTCTATCAGCCTAAATATCTTGATCAGCAGAAATCAGAAGAACTTGATCGTGAGAAAAAGTTAAAAGAAGACAGCCCTAGAAAAACACCTAACAAGGAAAGTTCCCTGCCTAACCTTCCTGTCTCATTAGCAAGCATTAAAGAGGAGCCTAAAGAGGTCAAGCGTTCTGATTCTCAATCAGTGGATGAAGGCAAGATAAAAAATGATGATCGAAAGACTCCTGTAAATTGGAAGGACTCTCGGGGTGCTAGAGTAGCAGTTTCCTCACCAATGAGTCAGCATCAGTCCTATATCCAGTACTTGCATGCTTATCCTTATCCACAGATGTATGATCCCAACCATCCAGCCTATCGCGCAGTCTCTCCTGTCCTAATGCACAGCTATCCTGGTATGTATTCTGAAATTTGCCTTGCATGCTAGTTAAGATTTACACCCTGAAATTGCAGTAAAGCCTGCATTTTAATATCCCTGTTAGTAGCTAGGGTAAATTAGAAGCTTCATGGGTGACATTTGTTTTGCTTGTGCTTCCACTAGGGAAAGTTCTGTAGATGAAACTGATTTAATACAAGATGTTCCTTTTATGAACTGTTACAGTTCCCAGCTACAGTTTTCTCAACCCTTGACAGTCTGCTATTGCTGTTAGACTGACAGATAGTTTATTGCCTATAAAAATATTCTAAGCACTTACTGTCAGAACCATTATGGTTACTATTCCTTTCACTTAAAGAGGACCCATAAATGTCTGAAATGGCTATCAGCTCAACCCTCTTTACAACCTCCATTCATCAGGGTAAATTAGGTGAAGAAATGGAAGAGCAAAGATGCTGTTTGATAGTCATGTGATCCATTTTTTTATGTTATCCTCTGTCCTGGCATCTCATCCTTCCACCTTGATATAACCAAAATGTAAAAACAGTAACTTGATGTGATATTTATTGTTTACCTGCAGGGGCCTATCTCTCTCCAGGATTTCACTATCCAGTTTATGGGAAGGTGTCAGGGAGAGAAGAGGCAGAGAAAGTCAATACCAGCCCGAGCATCAATGTGAAATCAACCACTGAGTCCAAAGCACTGGATTTGCTCCAGCAGCATGCCAACCAGTATCGCAGCAAGTCCCCTGTTGTAAGGCTTCATCTCTTGCTACTGAACAGTGGTATATATAGGGAGGGGTAGAGAACACCATTCTAAAAAGCACACAGTCTGGCATCAAGCTCTAAATGCACAGTCCTTCTTTACAATACTCCTTAAAATAAAAGCACTTTATAGTCAGGATGCTTCCATGACGTAAACGGGAAGTGACACATGTAACACAGTTCTGTGCTCGGTCTTGCAATCTTGAATGGACTTACAGAAACATAGATTTCAGAGATACCTCCTGGTGCACAGTTTATTGCAGTTAAACAGGAAGCTCCTGTTTGGAAACAGATAACAAAATGAGAAATTGGACTGTGGGATTTGGTATTATCCCCTCCCTGTATTTGCCAAGAAGCCACATGTTCCAAATTAGTGGATCAGCAGCCCCCATTTCTAAAGATTTCCACATTGGAGCAAATACTGTTATTTTACATTCATATGTTGGTGCTAGTATTAATTTTGAGCAAGTCACTGACTTTGATTCTGTTTTTAAAAAGCCTTTCTTGCTATTTAGGCAGGCTTGATTGCCAGAGTGCATTAGAGGGCTGAGGATTCGTTTACATCAGCTTTCAGTAGTTCAGCTAAGTTGTTCAGGCATTGGCAAGTCATGCAAGCTTCAGGGAGCCCAAAACTAGAAGTCATCATGGTGGCTCCAATTTTGTAAATGAAAGGTGTTGCCTCAAAATGTCTGTGCATTGGAAATTCTTCCATTAACTAAATATGCCAGCTTTAGATCAGAATCAAGTGCAAATAATCCAGTAGAGATACTTCTTCAGAAAAAAAATCAGCTTTGTCATTTGAATTCAAAAGGTTGTTGCCAGGTAATGGCAAGTGTGGTTTTATGGCAAGTGTGGTTTTGTTGTGATTTTGTCCCTTTTAAAATTCTGACATCAGTTTTCTTTCACTTGTTATTACTAGCCTGTGGAAAAATCAGCAGCTGAGCGTGAACGGGAAGCAGAGAGGGAACGAGACCGTCATTCTCCTTTTAGCCAGCGACATCTCCATACACACCATCACACACATGTTGGAATGGGTTACCCCCTTATACCTGGACAATATGACCCATTTCAAGGTGAGTAGAAGATTTCCAATGGTGGGATTAGCTTGCGACATGGATTTGTTACATTGGAAATCATGCCTACTTGAAGCATTTTGACTAGAGATCCCCTTGTTAAATCAGAAGTGTTTTTACATTTAGGAAGAAAGCTTGAAAACTCATGGCATGGACTAACAGCAAACGAATAGCTTCATGCCTGAAAATACCAAATTGCATTTACAAAACTGTGTGTTAGAGCATTATTAAAGATGTACCAGTTAGGCTTTCATTCATGTGAATGTTTTGATTCCTACTGCAAGCTGGCATCAGCTGGCTGAAAGGCTGTAAAAAACCCAAACCAAATAACCTCCTTTTTGTATAATTAGGGTTGTGTAAGGAATGGAAGAAGTGTAGCAAAGACAAAAGCTTTTTATACTGAACATATTTTATGTACAAGGCATTGAAGTCACAAGGGTTTGGTCTTGTTGTAATTCGACTGTCTGAAAGAGGACTGTATTTTGGCAAATGCGGGGCCCAAAGTTACAGTCAGGGAAAAAGCAGCACAGTAAGATACAATTCATTGTCCCCAGGTTTTATACCAGTCTTTGACTGTTTTTCTCTAACCCTAGAGTCTAGCTGAATTAAAAGGATATTTCCTCTCATGCAGCAAAGTACACGCCATCACAACTGGTGGCTAAATGACATTAATTCATTACCTTCACTTGGTGCCTCAGCAGTTATTTTTCCTGTGTAAAAGTCTTGACATTTCCCAGTTTGATTCAGTGATTCCGTATGCCTTTTGGGATGCATTTTGCTTGTTCAGTAGGAAAACTGTAAAAATGGTAAGTTATTATGAAAGTATTGTATTCTGAGCAGCTGGCATGTCGTTTCTGTAATTCACTGTGACTTGATTCTTGTTGTTTCCTGGTACCTATTATTTCTACTGAGCTTCCTATTCAGGAACTTGTACAAACCACTTAGCATCATGCAGTGCAGAATTTGGAAAGGAATACAATAACTAGGAATGCTATATTTTCTTGTAAAATATCTATCAAGGACAATTCAGTTTACTGTATGGAGGCATATTGATCATACGGGCAGACTGTCTTAAAACCATTGCCTGAAATAGTTGCGATTTATGCAATGTTAAAACCCCAATGCATAAATCGCAACTATTTCAGGCAACCAATTTCTAATGGTGGGATTTTTGTCTGTGTGCCTTAGAGATGTTTCCTAACATTTATTTGAGCACAAAAATCCATTAAAACCAGAAGCACATCAACATTTCTTCTTTCTTTTTTCCCTCAGGATTGACCTCTGCTGCCCTTGTTGCCACTCAGCAGGTGGCTGCGCAGGCGTCTGCATCTGGTATGTTTCCTGCACAAAGAAGGTAAATAGCCAGTAAATCTTAAATTATGTATCTTAACATAGAAAGAAGAAAGGAAATAGGTTTTATAGCCTGATAGTCAGCAGTTCCTTTTATGACACAGTTTTTAAGGATGAAGAAAAATGTGGGACTTCGGGTTAATTGTAGTTTTATTCTCATTAAGGTGACATTTTTTTCCTTAGTTGTGTCCTTTAACAGATTTTTAAGAAGGAACAAGTAGTCTGTGTTCTGAGATTTTCTATAGACTATGTTTTAAGCATTGGTATTAAGATAAAACAAATTATTAAGATCCACATTTTTATATAAATATAAACCCATTTATATAAAAAAGGGTTTAAAGTTCATGTTCAGTTAGACATGTACTACCAGGAAAACTTCAGATTTCATCTATTCTGCAGCTCTGCCTGGTTTGCTGATTTTGCTTTCAGAGAGATTTGCTTGGGAGTCTGTTAGAGAGGACATTGTATTTAAGTTACGTACCTGTTCCACACATTTGCCTCTTGGTTATTTACTACATTTTCAGTTGAATTTAGTCTTCAACCATCATCATTACTCTTCGAGGCGATAAAAACTCTTCAGTATTATAATGATCCCATCTCAAGTGAAAAACCCAAAGCATCCTTAGCATCAGGGTTTCTTTCATTGCTGCTGTGTTAAGCCTCAGAGTTTAATGTATTAAATAATACTGTAACATTCCATGGTTACGGGTGTCTTTCTGAAAGCTAACTCTGAAAACAAGCAGCCATGTAAGGGTCTTAACTGGAATTATTTGAGTGAGAAGGGTTTCTAGCCCTGAAAGAGCTGATGGATGCTAGGGTGTCAGAACCCAGAAGATAAATTCTGGCATGGGTTACTTGTGAGTATGTTGTTCCTGGCAGGGGAGGGATGAGGACATGGCTTGTTGTCTGTCTTGAGATAGAGAATACTGTGCAGATTTCAGAAAAAAACTGGTAGGAAGGGATATTGCATAGTAAAACATTCTTCTTTCTCTTTTCAGAGAATGATGAGTTTGGAGATACACATTGTCATGTGACTGGATCACATGAGGAAGCGCGTTATTACAGACATCAGTTCCATGGTGTTAATTTGAAATGCCTTAATGGCAGGCAAAAACCAGTCATTTCATTTTTGTAAATTGCAGATTTTATCACAGAGTAACAAATGTTGCTGTAATTAGACTTCTGTTTTTATATATATATATGCGTATATATATATATATACATATATATATAAAAATATATATATATTCTTTACTTTTTTTGTATCAGTACCAAGGCTCGCACACAGGGTCTGCTGCTAAGTTGCGAACCACACAGTAAATGGAGATATGTATTTGTCATGTTTAGAAGGCGTTAACTGCAAAAGGCTGTTTGTTTCTTTTCTCTTCTTCTTTCTTTTTGTTTTTCCTTTTTTTTTCTTTCCAATTGTAAATAATGTTATGTATCAGTGTGCCTGAACCTTGCATACCCTTCTGATATTTCCCACAAGCTCTCAGAGAGGCTAACTGTGATGACACTTTGGTACAATGTAGACGTCTATTTGGTGGCTCCTATTAAGATGCATCAGTGTAAAATGTTACTGTATTCACTGTTTCATTGTAATTGTGTATTGTGAAAAAAATATACCTTTGGAAGGCATGGGGATTCTAGTACCACAAAAACTGTGTTGTATATAATGTATAGATTTTAAATGGAGATAATGAGCATCTGTGAATAATGAAATGTCTTTTTTGATAATCTTGAATGGCAGATAACCTAATAGCCTGCATACCAGAAGACATCTGTGATTGTTCTATTACTTGAATAGTCCTGCAGTCTTTTTTTTAATGTTTACAAATACCCCGTTTTAGAAGAGAGACTTTAATGCCATTGCCTGGTTACTTGTTTTATGCTGTAATCTAGTTTATTTTATGTAAAACATATATCAAATGCTTTGATTTTTATACTTGCCTTAAATAATTGGCAATCAGAATAAAGAAAAAAAGTCAGTTTTGTACTTTCTTAGTGTCTATGGGCCACTTGAAAGATGTGTCACAGGTAGCAGAGGCTGCAGCTATCACACAGCTACTAGTCTGTGTCCCCAGCGGTTCTCCCTGAGGCTCAGTCACTGGTGTGTGCCTGCAGCCATCCTGTGCCTCCTAGCTGGGCCTGTGGTGTTGTCCTCTCCCAGTGGGCAATACAGGGCCCAAGCCAGATGGCAGTGGACCTCTTTCAGTTGATCCTGCTAGGCTTGAAAAAGGCCCATAGTAACACCTTGGATGCTATTAGTAGAACTTAAATTACTTGTTTTAGAGCAGATCTGTGTGCTATAAATTATAGGCAAATTATTTCTATTATATCTGTATTGCACACACACCCCCCCCCCCAACAACAGTCGCCTAAAAACAGCTGACCTCTTGATTAAAAAAAAAAAGTCCCTTGCTGTGCTTAACCTGCATTACCACAAAATAAGTATTTTATGTGGCTATACTGCCAGTTTTGTTAGAGTGCGGTTAACACAGTACACAGTAATGTGAAATCACTAATCATAACATAAAAAAAAATCAGATTTACTGGTCAGGTTTTTGAGGCTTTAACTTTTGTCCTTCCGTGCATATCCCACTTATATTGATTGTCAAAACTGTTTCTTTAAGCTTTACTGGTTTTTTTGGGTTTGTGTTTGTTTGGGTTTTTTTTTGACAGGGTGAATTACTGCAAGTTAAAGCTTGTTCTTGAAGTCGGTTCCACTTCTTCTACCTTGTGAAAACGTACTACAGAAGGATGAATTAAAGATTCCCAACAGACAAGCACACTTGGACTTTTTATATTACTATGATGAATCTGCCATTAATATTGCTATAATTGTTTTATTTTTATAGGCATAAAATCAGTTCCCTTAGTGACTAGTTATAAGGTTTATTGATTTTTACTACACATCATTCATCTGTGGCTTACTCTTATTGTCTTGTTCTGAACACATTCAGAAGTCTCACAGTGGTGACATACTACAAATTAGCCTCATAAAAATGGGAAGGAAGGGGTGTTTTCTTTGGAAAGGGGATATTGTGAATGCAGGGCTCTTGAAATAATAAATGCCTTATTACTTCTATAGTAAAGGCTCAGATGGTTTTGTATTGAAATGTATCATTGATTTTTTTTTTTCAGCTGAGACCGTTAATGCTTCTGCAGCAAAACAGATCTTATAAATTCACACTCTTGGTGATTTTGATTTAGTGTGGTTTAAGATTGAGTGTCATAAGTAACTGGAGTGAATTACTCTGATTGATAGAGGGTAAGCAACAATTAAAATTATAATTAATGTTATAGCTTTATTATACCCTTGAAGTCTGTAAGAGGGGCTAACATCCATCGCCATTTATTGTCTTTCTCCACTGAAGGGTATAGTCTTCCCTCTATCTTTATAGCTTTCCTTTTGGTTTAATACTTGCCACACTGACCTCCTTAAAGGCTGCGCAACAGTGAGCACAACTCCCTGGTTCAACTCCCCAAAGCCAAAAGGTATCCACCCACATGCCTGAGCACTGACATGCAGCTGCTATGGTCATTTCACCACTGTGTGGGCATCCAAAGGATGAGCCACTTGAAGCAGTAATACAAGGAAGACAATTTTCAAACCTGGGAACTAAGAGCTGCAGGGGCTTGTTGCTGGGAAGGAGCAGCTGAAGCAGCATGATGCAGATGTATTTGCAGTCTGTTTTCCACAAGAAGGGCTTGTACTTTTGTTACCCCCAGGTGATGTTTCTACCTCTCTGCTCAAAACAGCAGCAGCAATTGGTGACCCTGCGCCTATCTTTCATCCAGATGTTGCTGGATGTCTTGCAAAGGTGAAGCAGGGCTTATGCATTGCACTTAGTTCTTTGGCTTTCTAGCCTGTCCATGGAATGCAGCTAGAGAAATGAAAGATCTGTCTGTGGAAGCCCATCTCACAGACCCAAAAAACCCAGCTAGGGAGCTGCTGCCTGTGGTGCTTGCACCAGGAGAAAAGGGATGTGAGATTTTCTTTAGCAATCATAGAATCCAGTTCATGTTGGAAAAGACCTTTAAAATCATGGAGTCCAACCATTTAACTAGCACTGCCAAGTCCACGAGTACAATGTGCTGAAGTGCCACATCTCCACATCCAGGGATGGTGGCTCAACCACTTCTCTGGGCAGCCTATTCTGATGTATGACAACCCTTCTGCTGAAATTTTTCCTAATACCCAATCTAAACCTCTCCTGGCACAACTTGAGGGCATTGCCTCTTACCCTGTCACTTGTTACCTAGGAAGAGAGATCAACACCCTGCCTGAAACAGGACAGGGGCCTAACTGAGTTGGCTGGCTACCAAGGCTAGACTACAGCTGGTGAGTTTTGGGGCTGGGAGTAACATTTCTGCAGTTTTGTAATTTTCGATTCCCTGATGGCCTTGGGGAACACCTGAGAACTCACAGAGCTAATTCCATGCTGTGCCATCCCTGCCTTGCTTCTGAAAGGTGCATTGGTTGGGCTTAACTATTGGGTCAGTAGTCCCACTTGACACTCTTGACAAGTGCTGGCAGAACAAGTACTGCCAAAGGACATAAATGTAGAGAACCCCCAAATCCATCCTAGAACACACCAGGGACTGTTGATAGCACAAAAACTGATAGACTGTTGATAGCAAAGAATACCACAGTACCGTTCTGCAGCTCTTCACCCTGGATTTTAGGGAATCTAGTTTGTCATTCCTTCTGGCATCACAGTCTTGTCACTGTCTTTGTCACCACTCAGAAATGTACTGTCCTCATCTTTCTGAATCAGAATCTCACTCTAATGTTTGCTTGCCATAGTGTCTCACCTCTTCCCTCCTCTACCCTACTTGCCTACTTAAGAAACCCTCTTACACTCATTTGATACCAAAACTCACTCTGTGTAGCTAAAACCCTTCTGCGTACATTTGTGGTCTCAGGCCTTGATAGTTCTGTCTTTCTTCTATCACCCTCTTTTGACCTGTGGGTTTTTTTGTGTCTTACGCTGTTAATGTGTCTTGTCTCTCTACAGCCTAAAGTGTTTGGGACAGAGAACATTTCTCGCTTCAGATTCATATGACATAGTTCATATTTATAGTTTCTCTGAATAATAGCTATAGCATCTCACAGATGATAGCACAAGATGTCATGAGTAGCTAGAGCTCACCATCATTAACAAGAAGCTTAAGATAACTGGCAAAAACTGTTACAGTTTTAAAAGGTATTTTGAAACCATCTAATGCCTCAAAATTGGGAATGATACTAAGCCCACAGAAGAAGTCTGAGGCTGTGTTGCCTTGTATCAGAGGGAACTGGAGACATACAGTCGTTACTTAATGCTGCAGGATTTCTTCATGAAACTGAATGGTGCGGCAATGCTTGCTTAACTAAGTCAGGAAGCAAAGATTCTCTGAAAGCCTGTTTAAACCTGTAATACAGGAGACTAATTTTAAAACATAGTCTTGACAGGTGGAATAAATGACTGCAGTTCTCTTCATGGTTTCCAGAACCCTGAGGGCCCTTACTGGCCCTGGCCAGCCTCCCATGGAGCCTCCCACACCCCTGCTCAGAGGTCCAGTACTCCATTTCAGGAGAGAATCGCAAACCTAAAAGTGAGAAAACTCATAGGCTGAGATAAAGAAAGTGTAACAGGTAAAGCAAAAGCTGACATGCAAGCAAAGCAAAACAGGGCATTCATTCACTACTTCACAAGAAATTCTTCACTGTGAGGCTGGTGAGGTGCTGGAGCAGGCTGCCCGGAGAAGCTGTGGGTGCCCCATCCCTGGCAGTGTTCAAGGCCAGGCTGGATGGGGCTTTGAGCAACCTGGTTTGGTGGAAGGTGTCCCTGCCCATGGCGGGGGGACTGGAACTAGGAGATCTTTAAGGTCTCTTCCAACCCAAACCGTTCTATGATTCTTATGATTCACATTGGCAGGCAGGTGTCCAGCCACCTCCAGGAAAGCAGAGATACATCATGCCTAACAGTTACTTGGAAAGACAAATACCATCACTCCGAACATCCCCCGCTGCCTTCTATTTCCCCCAGTTTTATATGTGAAAATAACACTAATAACGAAAATGTCCCTAAATTATCAACCCTGTTTCCAGCACAAATCCAAAACACAGCCCCATACCAGGTACTGTGAAGAAGACTAACTCTGTCCCAGCCAAACCCAGCACATTTTCCACCCCTTATTCCATACCATTTGCATCGTGCTTAGGTATCACACTATCCAATACATCCTCATTAAGGCCACCTGCCTTCCCATCCTTTGATATAATACACAGAAATAATTCCCATAGTCTATGAACCACTCCTGCAAAATGTCCATAAAATGCCCATAAAATCTCCAGAAACATAAATATCCACTGAATTCATTTAGTCCATGGCTTTGTGTTCCATCTGTTATGGTGGTCATTCAGAACAGGAGAGGTGGTATGTTGCGTGAAGTTACTGGGCACCAAAGCCAGCTCAGGTCGGGTTGCTGCTGCACCCTCATTGCTTGTTGTAAGGCTTGTTCTCCACTGGTTGAGGTAGTTCCTGCTATAGTAATTCCTATAACATGCAAACCAAATCGTTGTTGCAACAATTAAAAGTATTTCCATTACAATCTCCACCCCTGGTCCCTTTGGACCAGGCCATAGGGTTTAACGTGGCAGTGACTTCCTCCCCTTGCCCCTGCTCCAGCTTGGACGTATCCACAGACTGCAGTCCCTTAGGGTTGTACCTACTCCAGGTAGAGCCTTATCTGTGAGCCACAGTCTCTCCAGGGGGACACCTGCTGCGGCATAGACTTACCCACAGCCACAGCTGCTTTGAGGTGCCCCTGTTCCAGTGTGGCCTTACCCATGGGCCACAATGCCTTCAGAGACAGACCTGCTCTGGCGTGGCCTTACCCACAGTCACAGTCCCTTCAGGATTGACCCTGCTCCAACGTGGCCTTACCCCCGGCTGCAGTCCCTCCTGGGCTGTACCTGTTCTGTCGTGAGCTTATCCATGGCCACATATTTTGAGGTGCTCCATCATGACCTCATGCATAGCCACTGATGCTTCAAGGTGTATCTGCTGCAGCATGGATATCCACAGCCACAGATGTTTCGAGGTGGAACTTTTCCAGCGTGGACTTGTCCTTGGGCCAGGATTCCTTCAAACGTATGTGTGCTGCAGCACAGACATAAGCATGGCCACAGACACTTCAAGATACACCTGCTCTGACATGAATTTATTCATGGCCACAGATGCTTCAGGGTGTCCTGCTCCCACATGGACTCATCCACAGGTCAGCCTCCCCTCGACTCAAGTTCACACTGGAGTTCCAGCCTGTCCAGCACAGCAGCGCAGACACAGCAGCCATGCCCTGGCCACCTGCCAGCCCCGGCGCATCGCCATGGCTGTTACCAGCATGTTCCTGGGCACAGCACAGTGAGATGATCAGCAGTACAGCAAGCAGCGAAAGCAAGAAGCAGCCACTAACAAGCACTAGACTCTAATATACAGTGAGGCAAGCAAACCCCGTGGCAAGCACAGAAACTTGCCCATTAATAGCTAAGCAGCAATAACAGCTATAAATTCGACCTAATACATTCCAGTGGAACCTGTCATTATCTTGATCCCTTTGTGCCCCACGCTGAGCACCAGAAAGGACTGTTGTGGTTTAACCCCAGCTGGCACCTAAACCCCACACAGCTGCTTGCTCGCTCCCTCTCAGCAGGATGGGGGAGAGAATCAGAAGAGTGAAGGCGAGAAAACCCATGGGTTGAAATAAGGACAGTTTAACAGGTAAAGCAAAAGCTGAGCACGCAAGCAGAGCAAACCCTTCAATGAATTCATTCATGCTTCCCATGGGCAGGCAGGTGCTCAGCCATCCCTAGCAAAGCAGGGCTCCGTCATGCCTAACAGTTCCTTGGGAAGACAAACACCATCACTCCAAACATCTCCCCGCCCCCCCTTCCTTCTTCTTCCCCCAGCTTTATATGCTGAGCATGACGCCATATGGTATGGAATGTCCCTCTGGTCAGCTGGGGTCAGCTGTCCTGGCTGTGCCCCCTCCCAACTTCTTGTGCCCCCAGCCCACTTGCTGGTGGGGTGGTGTGAGAAGCAGAAAAGGCCTTGGCTCTGTGCAAGCACTGCTCAGCAGTAACTGAGTCATCCCTGAATTATCAGCTCTATTTCCAGCACAAATCCAAAACAGCCTCATATCAGGTACTGTGAAGAAGACTGCTCTGTTCCAGCCAAACCCAGCACAGTCCTTAATAAGCTCTGTATTCAGCAGTGGTCAGCTCTGCTGGCTGCTTCAGAAACATGACTGCCTCCTTCCTTTGGGGCTCTGTGTTCCCCAGAAGAGAGTGGGAGGAACCAGATCAAGGGCTAGATGGACCGCAGGGACAGCAGAAGTTTCTGCTTTTCCATTGCTTACACTTGCCAGAGCAAGGCTTTTATAATCTTTTGTCCTCACCTTCCCCCAGCTCCGTCAGTAAGTCAGTTTAAGTGTTTGCAGTGATGAGCCTCATCAAGCCACTGATTTTTAAGCATTGCTCCAGACAGAAAAGGTCATTAAAATGTCAATGACACAATATGTCTGTCCATGTCATACATTGGAACATAACAATTTAATACCAAGCTTTTCCACAAGTATCTGTGGTGCTAATTCATGGTCTTGCTATGTGGAAAAAGGCTGGCTTCCTTGAACAGAGAATTTGCCAAACCATCAGCCTCTGTAAATGGCTTGTAGCTTTGCTGAAACGAGCTGACAATTTTCCCTTTTATCTCCCAAAATCTGTCCCTATTTTTGGAGCTACTTCCCTAAAGAACCAAGATGCAGAAGAAACTACTATAGAAAGAATACACTAAAAATAGCAAGGTAAAGTCCACCTTTTTTTATGAGAGCACCTCTCATTAGGCTTAGGTGGGTTTTGCTTCTGCAATTCAGAAAAGTGTTTGGTCCCTTGAGGCAGAGCAGTAATTGTATTCGGTATAGCTCCTTACTTCTTCCTTGAGTACATGCACACGTAAGTCTCTCTCAGATGCCCATGTATTCACTCTCTTTTGTTAGAGGGTCACAGATAAATGCTATATGTATGACTTGGTATTGATTTGCTTAGGGGTTTCTTTTGTAGCCCACTAGCAATAAAATAGCTCTCAAGGGTACTCATGACTACTCAGCTTTGGAGTTTTATTTCTGCACCTGGCACTAGGTCACAAGCTTTAAAACCCTGTCCTGCTTATAAAAGGGTTAATTCTCCTAAGTTGTGGATACACTAAAATTTTGGTTTTGTAAAGAGGACCAGGATGTATGTGTCAGAGCGTGGGCCTGGCAAATCATTCAAGAAGTGTACGGGAAGTGGAGGGAATGGTTTAAAGCTGGCCCTGGTGGGGAGGGAGGATAGGAGGCTTTCTTGACTGGAAACTTAAGTTGAGTCTGTTCTAAGGACTCCGGCGCTGAGCTCTGTACTGAAATACAGGGATCTGGAGCCTCATGAGTCCAGTAAGGTCACCCAAGCAGCACAAGGAACAGTGGCAAAGTCTGAGTCACTAAGCGCAGGTGAGTCCCTGAACACTCATACTAGGAACTGCAATGGCTCCTAGTGAAGAAAGCTCTGTCACCAGATAGGCAGGTTTTCTTTATTCATCTAACATGAGTAGATGCCCTTGGAGCAGATCTGACTGTCCTGAAGCACTTGGGTGCCTGCTGCAGGCTCACATGCTGCTGGCTTATCAGCTGCCACCTCGGTATGCTCTGCTTTCTTCGGTGGCACAGGTCTGCAGCATCAAGAGACAGGGTGTTTGCGATCCAAAGAGCAGTGAGAGTTATCTTATTACACTGGAGCAATTTACAGAAGATGAGACAGGATAAAGCACGAGGTAGCCTTAAAGCTCAAGCATGGCCTTGGCAGCTTTGTCTTTAGAAGGCACTACACCTGACCCAGTACTAACGTGCAACTCCCCTGCCCCAAGGGAACATTATTTCACTTGCTTCCAACGTACACCAAGAACCAGTCTTTTCTGCCTGCCATGTGAAGGCAGGAGTCCCTCTTCTACAGAGAAAGAGGACTTCATTGCAGAGTAGGAAACTATCAGCCAGGAGACCACATGTGGCAAACGCGAAGTGAGTGTCTCCATTTACACTTCCTGTCATGGCAATGAGTTGAAACCTTTGGTCCTGTTCTCTTTCATTGTTTGTTGTCATTAAGCAAATGAATCCCTGCATTCTTTTGGGGCCCATTAAATGGCAGTATTAGATTACTAGCCACCAGTACAAGGGACCCACATCTCTTCATTAATTGGCTGACATGTTTAAGAAGCTCTCTGGAGTGTTTTCCTCTGTAAGAAGGATGTTTCCATCATGGGACATGATAGTTTCAACCTTACTAGATGCTTCGGGTTTGGGTGCTATATTTTTAGACATTAGCACTTCAGCATGCAGCTCAGATGAGGTCTCAGCTGAATCTTCAGGATGCAGTATTTACTAATTTCATAAGTACATAAGTTCACAAGTATTTCATGTTCGTAAGTTCAAAATTAGTACTGGACTTTCACATTAACTGCCACAGTTATTCACATATATTTAGTAATGTTTTATTCTTTTGGGGAGTTTCGGTGTTGTTTTTTTACTTTTTCCTTTTTCATTTGAAAAATAAAAATAAACTTCCAGGAATTCAACTGTGACAATATTTTTTTTTTCTTTTTCTTCAAAAGGGCAAAACTAATTTAGATTCTTGGCGGCATCTGGTAGCAGATCCAAAGGAAAACAAATTTTAAAAGCAGTCACTTTTCAAGAAGACATTTATCAATAATATGATTACCCCTCTGACTCACACTAAAGCTCATTTGACTAGTACACAATGATCAGTAGGATGAGAATTGAAAATCTCTCTATGAAATCTGTAAAGCAAACACATGATACTGGTTTCGGGAGAAGGTTTTATCATGATAGCTAAGGGCAGTGAGGGATGCAGACCACTTCCCATTTTCCTTTCACACCCCCACATCCCTTTTTAAGTTATGCTTTGCCCCTGGCTCACTTCTAATTTTTACTATCCATTAGCCCCTAGTGATAACATCAAGGTTGGATGGTCTACTTGAATCAACAGTTGAATTATCCCTATCTTCTGACATCATCAAGAGCAAATTGCTAGCTAATCACCAAAGAAAAGAGACTTGAACAACAACAAATAGTTCTGTGGCCAGTGCAGCTAATAAAGACCAGCGTTCAATGGCTTTCTTGGCTGTTTAGACTCTTGGATTTTCAATAAAGTGTGAACTTCTTAATTTTTTCCTATATGAGGTCACTAACAGGCTGTCTCTCCTTTGCCTGTACCAATACTTGTGAAATTATAGTGTCTTTGGAGTATCTAGTTTAATTGCAGCTGGTCAATGAGCTCAAATGTTATGTGCAAGGGAAAGGTTATACACATGGTGTGATCACAGGAACTGTAAATGAGAGCTGTGCAAGGGCCTCCTTTGTGTAGCCTTGTGTCCCTATCCTGAGCAGTCAAAAACCTTAAAAGTGGCAGTAAGCATAACAGCATCTTTTCCCCTCACAAAGATGGGGTGTGTTGAGGGCCAGACATGACCCTTCTCTGTGAAATTACTCGTCTCTTGCACCATGTTCTGCACCACAAGTAAGATGCAAAAACACCTCCAGCATCATAGCTACTGTAAGGAAAGGTAACTGGTTTATAATTTCTTTGGTTTTAGGGTAAAGCTATGAACAAGGGAAACTGAAATAAGCCTGGGTCACAGCTCTTGACTCCTAAATCCATTAATAATCACAAGAATTTATAATTTGGAGGTAGTCCATTATATTTGTGTAGCTGTAGGCTTTACGTGTCCGTATTGTATATACATAGACAAAAAAGGAGCCTGGATTTAAGAAAAGCGATGGCCATAGTCTTTTTTTAATGCTCTTGGGCACAACAACAATGAATTTTTGTACTGTTTAATAATAAGCTGGTTAAGATACAAAAAAAAGAACAAAGAGTTATTTTTGAAAGCTTTGGGTAGTAACAACATAATGTTTTCATTATTTAAAGTTCAGTCACAAGAAGGACAAAAAAATCCCTCTTGTGTACACTGAAGAGCTTTTCAGTTTTGAAAAAAAACCAATACCATATTCACACTAATGTTTGCTTGCATAAAATATTGACTGTAGTCACACTAGCAGTTTTATATAAAGACTTAAAAGCAATCTTGATTGTCTGAAAGGTTCTAATTGTTTTTCCCCTTTGCTGAATGAGTAATGAAAGGACAACTAAAAAGCAGAACTATATAGTTATTTTATAACTGGCACTAACAAATTTCACCAATTACAGAGTCCATTCTGTAAGCAATGAATATGTGGCTCCCAATTAATCTAGTGTACCTCCAGGCAAGGTCTAAATCAGCTGGATACAGCTAAAGCAATTTGCACACAGCTAAAAGCAAATTGGAAAATAAGTGTTCCACGCTACTGCCTATCTTTCCAAGCCAAATACACAATCAGTATTCTGGCAGCAGCACTCTGTCATGTTATTTGCAGCTATCAATTTTAATTATAACAATTATAGATTGGTTGGGAAAGTGAATAATCTAATGTTCAAATGAGGTTGGCACGGCTACTGGGGATCTTTTTTCCCTTTCATGCACATGTACATTTAGTGTTAGGAAATATCAAGCAAAAAACATCTCTTCACCACAGCCCTGAGCTCAGATAACTATCATTGAAGTTGCAGTGGTGATTTTTCGTTTGTTTGTTTACAACAAAGATCCAGTTTTAGGATTCACCAGTCTGCTGTACAGAAAGGTTGATACGAATTGAATTCGGGCTTGAGAGGACTCAGCTGAGGAACACAGGCCAATACTTTCAAACTTGGTCACTTAAAGTCAGACTCATATTTTCTTACTTAACCACCCAAATGAACGAGCTCTTCTTTATGTAGAGAGAGCCCCTGCTGCCCATTGACACCAGCTATTTTGCTAACCTATTTACTTCTAGGCACAAGCTGTTTCTTCTTGTAGAACAATGCTTCTCTTGGAACAGAGAAAAAGGAAATATCCAACCCTAGCTGCACTAACAAGAGTTTTATGTGTTTCAGCTAAATAAATAGCTGGGGGAAGAGTACATCCTGACTTGAGCAGGGTTACAGCCACAAAAGCTCAACATGAACTTTCTGAATCTGAGCTTTTAGTACAAGCTTATCTCCACTGCTAGTCAAATGCCCGTTGTAGTGTTGCTGAAGACCTGCTGTTCCCATCTGAAGCTATCCAGTAAACACTCAGCTAATAATTACTGTACCCCAAAGAACCATTCCAAGTGTGCTGCAGACTGCATCTACCGAGGCACCAAGAGAGTTTCCTATCTCCTGCTCCTCCCAGGCTGGAACCTCAGGAGGCAGTGGGAAAAGCTGTGACAGTTTTAACTCCAGGGCTTTAGGATGCCATTGCCACACGTGCCCTGCTTGCCCCATGGCTGAATATGCCCATCATGCTGGGGACAGGCACCGCAACACAGCACAGAGCTGCAACAGGCTGTGCGGACCCCAGCTGGAGGCACAGCCATACCACCTGGCTGGCTACTTCTCTCATGGGATTACCTGTTTTTTTTTAAAAAAAAAGGCAAGGAAGGCATCTGGGGGTAGCAACACCCTAAAGCTGTGAGCTACCACTGAGGTCAGATGAGAAGGATCAAAGCAGTGTACTAAGTACAGAAGACAAATTTTTTTTGTGTGCAGCTTTGCAAATAATGTCTACCTGGTAACTGGCATAGTAGGTGGTGCATTGCACTGTTGCTCAGAAACTGTGGATAGATGTGGAACGTGGAAGGTCAGCTGCTGTGATTAGTTATCAAAAGAGAGTAATTTCAAAGATCTGCACAGGGATTTAGCTATGCAACTCCCACTGTCTTGGCAAAGCCTGGGACAGCAAATCATCTGCTTTGAAAATGTGAGCAAATGCACCCTTGAGTTGGACAAGAAGATCCTCTGCCTAATCAGGAGCCAGAGAAATTTGCTTACAGTGCCTCATATTGCAATGGAAACAATGAAGGAAAAAATTAGCAAAGACGTAAGAATGAATCCTGAATGTGCCAAACATGCAAATGCCTGTGCTTGATAACAAAACTGCTCTCTGAGAGAAAAAAAATAGTGGAACACTTAGATAAATATGCATACCTGTGAGATCATCTGGTGATCAGATACACCTCTGGCACATGTGCACACAGAGTGTATACTGCTGTCTGACATGCCTCCTGCTCTGTCTTTTGCCTTCCTGAGCTCTTTTGTTTGGAGTTTAAATTATTTTACCCTGCCCACCTAAGCTTCCAGCCTGCTCAGCTCGGTGCTGTACAAACACACTTGCAGAAATCTGTCCCCATCATTCTCCTTCTTCCTTTCTTTCTCTTTTGTTTTGTTGAGGAAAAAAAATCCCCACATACAGCAGTTTCCTGTTTAATGGTAATTACCACTATAGTACTGTTGTAACAGAGAACCATGAAAAGTTACAGACTGCAGTCCTTTAATCCGGTGTGTTACAGTGTGATTCCTATTTTGTTAGGCCATAAATTGACAATCTCTCAGCTTCTTTATTATTTAAAATACAGTATTAATATTAAAATTGCTTTGCCTGTCCGTAACTTTGGGATCAGAAGTGTACCTCAAGGGATCCTGCTCCATCTTCACTAAATGCTTTTCACTTCAGATTAATATATTTTCATTTGCCCTGTCAGCCTGTGCAGATGGAGCAGGCCTCAAACCACACGAGGCCAAGTAGAAGTCCAATTAGGCAAAGTTATTTTTAAGTTCTGGAGGGCACAGGGTCAAGCACACTAGGGAGATTTAAGCACCTAAAGATGTAGATGGGCGTCTTATGTATTTTCAGAAGTGCTGTTGCACTGCAGTCAAGGGGAGTCAGGCATCTGGCAACTATCTTGTGAAACACATTTTGAGATTCCTGCAAAGAGCCTGAACGTTCTTGGAAATGCAGATGCTCTTGCCATAGGAAGGTTCAGGCCACAGCAGAGGCCACCGGTGGTTTCACACTCCCTCTCCAGCCATCTCAGGTCTGCTGTGGTTTAGCTTAATGGCTAAGATCCATGCTGCACCGGACGTGTGTACATTCCTCAGGAGGACACATGTACATTGGCTGTCCCAGGAGTTCAGAATGCTGGGGAATCGATCAGGGGGCAGGAAGAACGATGGCCATGGGTGAGCCAGCTGCACTTAGGCATGGTGTGGGGATCTACTCACTCAGCACTCTTCTCTGTACTCTGGGTAGAGGAAGGTCAGAGAACATAAACCAAACCACTTCCCAGCTAGCTCAGTCATCAGTAGTGGCCACAAGCAACTGCCCAGAGAAGAGCAAGAGTAGGCAACAGACCTATGCTAGTACTCTTCCATCTTCCAACAAATTTCAGCCAGAGAATTTTCTGTCGTTTTTCTATGCAATACCAACAATGCAAACATGAAAAAACCCACATTTTTTTCTAAAGTGCTTATTCAATCTCCTCTTGAGTTCACTATAAACTTTTTTGTGTCTACAATGTCCTTCTTTGCCAAGGAGTTTCCCACATGCACTGTCCATTGAATGAAGACCCTCTGTGTGCCCAGGATGCTGTCCCTCTTACCTTTATGGGATGACCCTGGATTCTTGTACTGAAAATAGCAGCGAACACTAATCTTCACTAACCATCTTACCCTATAACTCTTGTGATTTTATAGACTTTAATGTATTGCAGCTTAAGTCATCTTTTTTCCACGTTAAAGACTCCCAGCCTAATCTTCCCCCGCCCCCCCCCCCCCCCCCCCCCATATGGAACCTATTAATCATCCTTGTCATTCTCTGAACCTTTCTATTCCTAATCCTTTATAGCTGTAGAGACTCATATCTATCTTTCCACTATAGAACAGCCCTTTATTTGTGCCTTTAACTTCCTGGATTTTAGCCAGGTATTTTTCCTAGATGTGTTTTTATGCTTGTGAGTGTCTTTAAAAGGCATGTTGAAGGTATCTGTCAAAAGCCTTTTGGAAAGCCAAGTAGACAATATCATGGGGGCATCTGGTTGAATCACCCTTTTCCATAGGCTCTTTGATGCCCTAACTGTCAAGAGGTTTGTAAGGTAGGACTTTTCTGGCCAGAAATGGTATACAGAAGCCAAGCCTGGAAATGTATTTTGTGTTTGTATCCAGCATGAAAGTGAAGTCACTTAGAGTTACGGACACTGACATTTTAATCTAGTTCTGTGAATTGTCTTGAGATTTTATATAGACTTGGAACAGGGCAGATGAGACATAGTCTTTAGGAAACTTTTCAGGAGACAACTTAGGAAGATAAGAAACATGTACCCTCAGCCATATTTTATAAAATTCACCTCCTTGTTTTGCTCTTAGAATCACAGAATAATTTATTCTGGAAGAGACCTGTGAAGGTCTGTAGTCCAACATCCAGCTCAAAGAAGGTTTGATTAGATGAGGTTGCTCAGGGTTGTGGCTGCTTGGGTTTTAAGTATCTTCAAGGACGGAAATCCCACACCTCTCTAGGCCTCTGTTCCAGTATTTTACCACCTTCACGGTGAAAATTGCCTTTATTATACCTAGTTGAAATTTCCCATGTTCCAACTTGCATCTTCTGTCTTCACTCCTGCCCCTGTCTAGCTTTGGGAAGGGTTTGGCTCTGCTTTCTCTACATCCTTCCATTAGGTAGCTGTAGACAGCAGTCAAATCTTTCAGCACAGTCTCCCTTTTTAGCCACCAAGAGGTGATGCATTGGTTTGACAGCAACAGCAGCAGCAAGTTTCAATTCCTGTTCTTAATAATGAATGGGGCAGGGCCAGGATGCGAGTGTTATCCACATGGATTTGGAAGAAACCCTTAACAAGTTCTTTAATTAGGTTACTCAAAAATAGGCGGTTAGATCTAAAGAATTGCACTGGAAGTCAGTGACTAATTAATTCCTGAAGAATTGCTGAATGATGTAATATGTACAGTACGTACCAGGGCAGAGATCATGTGCACTACAAAGTTCAATCCTAATAGAATAATGATCCCAGAGGGGGCAATCAAAAGCTAGCAGAAATTAAAGCAATTGAGGATGCTCTGGTTTAGACTGAAATTATTTCAATACCATGATCCGTCAGAGTGGATCTGCAAAGACCAGCCGAGGTTTTAACGGCTGGTTTGCATACTTGAGGTCTGACAGCCTCCAGCAGCTGTGTGTTGCTCTTGATGTTCCTGTGGTTCCCAGAAGAAGGGATAGGGCTTCACAGCAGGGAGGCAGAGAGCGCCTTCACCATGGCACTGGGTGTTTGTTGCTTTCTCTGACAGCGTGTCAGATACTACGCCACAGTTCTCTGCCATTTCACTTTTTCACATTTATAAGCCTAGAGCAAGTAAAGTGGGAAGGTGAGGTGAGTCTTTTCAGTCTTCTGGTGATACACAGATTCACCTCTCAATTGTTCCACAGAGCACACTGAAGTACATTTCCCGGTGTCTGAATATGGTGAGGTAGATAAAGGCAAATCAGATGAAATCAGCCTGGAGAACAGCAAAAACTCTCTCCAGAACAGCTGCTTTCATAAAACTCCTGCTATTTTGATAGGAAATACAATTGGCAGCTCACATGAGACTCTGACCACAGCAAATCCAACACTGACTCTCTACTTAGATTGTGATCCAGATCTGAAATCTAAAACCTTTAGAGCCAAGAATTTTAATCCAGGCTGTGTCCTCACATCTACAGTCCTGAAATTTATTGCAGTTCTCTACCATTTCCAAAAAGTGTGTTCAGTGTCAGATGAGGCACAGTGTTGCAGCCTGCAAGCGAAGCTCCAGCTTTTCTTGCAGGCAGATATATGACAGCAGCTCAGACCCCAGTGTTAACTCCAAACAACAGCGTCTGCCTGAACATTTATTGATATCTATTGTAGGAAAAGTGGGTGAGTCCTCATGTGTTTGGCATACAGTTCAGTGGCCTTCACACCTGTAGGTGTTATCATCCTTGTTTCAGCTTGTTCACAAGTTCACAAATTAATTTTAGCCACTATAGGAGTTCTGTAAGGCTCCTGTGCAGGCAACTACAAAGAACCAAGCATTCACAAATCTCCTTTAGAAGTATGCTAGTATTAATTGCATGCGTGTGTGGGGAAGACATGGTTCTGCCTAAAGGAACCAACTAGAATCCGGTACATTGAATATTCCCAGTGATGACTATAGTATCTTTTCCAAACTGCTTATACTTTACATATGCCTTTGTTCATATATATTTCAGAGGTGATAAGAAGGCTGTGGTGCAATGCTTCATCTTGGCTTTCAGAGATAACAGTGCTAAAAATGCAAAACAATTATCAAGCAAATCTGGACAAAGTGAAACCTAAATAATAACAAAAAAGAGCAGCTGAGGCTGTCCTTGGCAGCATTACTGCTGAACATGACCTAACCTGACTAAAGCATCCACTTCATAAGAATTTAAGTCTCTTACAGCAGGTTTGTAATATGATAGAGCATCAGGAAGGCGCCTTTTGAAAAAAAGGAGAAAATTTGAGCTGATGCAAACTTTAAATGAATAAAGGGTCATTAATAAACTTATCATTAGAAATTTATTTCACAGAAAAGTGTATTTCTTTCTCTTTCTGTTTTTCTTATTTCTAATGTGTGACATTATATGAAAGTCGACTTCTAAAATTCTGTATGTATAAATATATATGTATATATATAAGTATGCATACATGTACATGCACATGTAAAATTAACATTACAGATTTTCTAGCAGTTAACTATGTGTTATATTTTGAAAGGCATAAGTAAAATAATCCGCTGTCTCCACGAGTGCGGAAGCCTGATTAAAGGCTATTTTAAAAATTAAATAGTGGGTGTTAAAGAGTCACATCAGCATATGCAGAGACTGTGGACGTAGAAGTGGTGAGCTGCTGTTGACCGCCGGTCCAGAGTGCATCCCAGCACTGGCTAACATCTGTGGCAGGTTTCCATTCTTGCACCAGAAGCAGTTAAGTTGCGCCACTCTTATCAGTGCAATGAGATAAACCACCCTCCCTGGCGTGCAAGGCACTGTCAGCCACGGGGAAGAAGAGCAGACAGCACGTGCTGGTGGAGAGCTGTGGGATGACCCTTTAGCCGATTGAAGGACATCTTACAGGTTTTGGGGTGTGTGTTGAGTTGTCTTCATTCATCACTATTGCTAATTTGTTTTAAAAGATTTTAATATGTGTAAGATAACCTACTGCCTTTCAGCATGTATTCAGCCAATACTCCGGAGATGTCCTGCCACTTTTCTTCCACCAGCAGCATCACTTGATCTGGGGCAGTGCCAGCCCTGGACGGCCTTTGGGGCAGCAGGGATGGGATTTTCTTTGTATGCACAGCAGCCTCCTTTTGGGCACTTTATCTCCCACCTCCCGGCCATCTGCTCATCAAGTCCATGGAGTGTAAGAATCTGTTAATGCAGTGCATTTTAAGAAGATAGAAGCTGCTCCCACTGGTGAGGTTCAAGGGGATGACAAAAATGTTAGGGTAGCCAAGTTTATTATGTTGTTCTGACTCCTTTTTTACTACTTCAGCTCCATTCCCCTCTCAGCAGGTGAATTGTACAGATTTACATTCACCGTGTCAAAGATGCTGATCTCCGTAATTAATTAAAATTCACAGTGATGTCGAGGGTATAGAGGTAATTTGGCCCAATAGACCAAATGCAGAGTAAAAACATGCCATTCCCACAGAAATTAATGGAATTTGTGTTCACTTAAAGTAGGGCTGACTGTGGTTCAATGACACTGAATTTCACAGATTTGCATTGATTTGCTAATGAGAAATTTACACTACCATTGACTTGCCTCTGAATTTGACCCTTTCATTTCAGCTTGAATTGATGATTACTGTGGGAACAGAAGAAACTGGATTCACTTCTCTGGAGTGAACATAATTCAGTGAGCAAACTATGAAAGAATAAAAGTAATCCACGGATTAAAAAAAAGCCACTGAACAAGCAGCCACAGAATGAGTGTCTGCCTGATAGCTTATCGCTGTGACCAGTATGTGCTCACCGGCACTCCTAAATGCCGAGGAGCTGCCCCTGCTTAAAATTTAGCGTGCTGTCGATGAGGGCTGGGCATACATTATTTTAATAAGACCCTGAAAGGTGGTCTAAAATCCAGCTGGCTCTCCCTGGCTTCTCTGGGCCTGCAGACGGCTGAGGGCTTTGCTGCGAGGCCATGGCCCGTAGCGGGGCGGTGGGCTCTGGGGACATGGCTGCAGCACTGGAGAAGCCCACGCCGGGCATGTCCTTCAGAGCCAAAGCACAGCACAGGCACCAGGGGTTCGGAAACGGTTCACAATGTGGCGCTGAACCTTTCTGCACGGCTGACCTGCTTTAACGAAAGGAAAGAAAGCCCACATTAGCATGTGAGCAAAGGAAGTCAAAATGATCTCATTCATAGAGCTTTCTCCCATTTATGTAAGGGGAGTTGGCCCCCACAGAATAGCATGTCTTTCTTTGGGCCACACAGGGCTGTCTGCCTAATTTTCCTCATTCTTAACCTTTGCCTCTCCGTGGGACTAAAGTGCAAGACAAAGCCAGGACGCTGCATTCTTCCCTTATATCTTAGCTACAATAGCAAGGAGGTGGCAGGGTTAAAAATGTTTGCACACCCATGGGACATCTTGAATGCACAGAGCTGTTCTGGCATCACTGTCTCTGAGCTGCAAGGACTGACTGGCTTGAGAACATGCATCTCTGCCAGAATCTGTATGTAGCAGGCAGCCACAGCCACCTAAGCTTAAGACAAAGCTATTGAGTTTAGATTAATGATAAAAAATAGCATCTAAATAATAAAAGTCCCCAAAGCAAAACTTTCATCTAATACTACTAATTGCCCTTGAATTAGTTCTTCTCTATAATGCCATGTTAGCACAGCAGCATATTAATTATTGAGCAATATTTGAATCATTCTGAAGTAAGTAATACATTCATTTACTACCTCCTTTATATGGGAAACATCTTTTATAGTATATTACATTTTTTAAATCTTTATTGTTTAAAAGAACACATTTTGTTTGTTCTTCTGCCTTACATATTTGTAAATTTTAGTGAAGACAATGCTGCAACCGAACTGCAGGTTCAGAAGAAAAGTATTTATCATAACTAATCCTTTTTTAAAAATTATGCCTTTTAGAAAAGTGTACTCCTGGTTTGTTGCTGTATTGTTGGACAGCTTAGTAAATTGCTTTTTAAAGGAGTCTACCTAGATTGAATTAAATATTTATGACACTAATAAACTAAGTATTCAGAAAACTATATCGATTGTGCCAACATGGGTCTTGAATCTGCCTCACTGTTGAATAGCTAATATTCACATTCCTTTGAAAAAGAATGTAGCTTTTCTGTGTCTTTTTGTGCTATTTGTACAATGTAAAAGAAGAAGTTACCTTGCCTAAAAGTAAAGGCAGGGACATACTACAGTATCAATATACTAGCAACAACTTTATTCCTTCTCTATTACATTATCCTACAAAACCTATTTCTTCTCTGAGCAAGCGTTCAAAGTAGGGTTTTGGTTTTTTGTAAGACCTCTTTTGTTTTGCTCTGTAAGAAATGTATTCAGCTGTGTAGTCTATTGAATTTATCAAACAAGTATTCATCCTGTCTCCTGGGGTTTTAGCAAGAGATTCAGCTCCTCAACAGAGAGATCTTAAGGTGCAAGTCAAAACATCCTGGTCTTCATAAATAAACACTCACACACAGCCTAACATACTCACAAACAAAACCCCCAAACTCACGCATGTGTTCTGTTTAGAGGGCAGGCTTGTGAAGGTCCTGATGTTACAAGTACGCAGGACCTCACCATGATCAGATTCTGGATGCAAGTGTGCTTGGGCAACCTAGTGTTGGACACATATTGGGTCATTGAGAAAAGGAGAGAGGTACCATCATTGGTGCTTGCCCTGATGTACGTGCTGTAGACATTCTTCACAGTTTAGGCAGGATTTTTCTTCTCTTTTTCCTCTATAGGTCTCCATTTGTTCCATAAGCTGTACTATAGGACGCTCTAAGACCCAAATGAATGTCATAAGAGCTTCTTAGGGAATAAATGAGTTACAGGAGCATTTGCCTCTGCTGTGCCATTTGACATGACCTGTCCTGAAATGCTATACAGAAACTTTGGAGGCACCTCCTTTGTGTCTTTCCAAAATGTATGGTGTTAAACTGAAAACAATTACAGGAAATCACAATTAGATCAAAGTAGATATAGATCCAGGATGTTACAAGCTTTACTACTGTCCCTGGGAAAACTGCAGTGTAAGTCCTTTTGTAAGCAATTATATCCAGGCATTTGAAGGACTAGGATGGGACTGGGAAAAACCAACACAGATTGACCAGGATAAATGGTGCAAGACCAAACTAGTCACCTTCTACTTTGCAACAACTTGCTCAGTGATGAGTGGAGAGCTGAGGACATCACTTACCTTGATTTTAGCAAGGTTTATTACACAACCTTGCACCTCAGCATCCTTGCTGACAAAATGACAAGCTATGGACTGGACACATGGACCACAAGATGTACGGAAAACTGTCTGAACTGGCTGGTGGTGATCAATGACTCAAAGTCAAACTGTCTGCCACTCACAAGCAGAGATCCTCAGGGTGAATACTGGGATGAGCAGTACTCAATGTCCTTTTAACTGACCCAGATGACAGGACTGAATGTACCTGCTCCAAGTTTGTGAACACCGAAATGAAAGAAGCTGTGATCGTCAAACTCATATACCATGTCTGACAGAGCCCTATTTCTTCATTTTCAGATTTCTTCTTTCTAGTCACTTGTTCCATTCTGGTGCCTCTGATGTTTCTATTCCAATTCTGGACTCTTGCGTCATCCATCCTGTCTTCCTCTGGGTTCCTTACTTCATGCTCTTTGCATCTAGTTCTATGAAAATGTCATTTTTTTTCACTGAGTGAAATGTTATTTTCCCACATAAACTACTGACATTGAAATTTTCAGGACAATATTCCCATTGTGAGAAAATCCTTTAACCCTAACCTCGGCCTTCCCTAATATTTGGATTCATGTTGGAACTATGTCCTTTTTCCCAAGCTGTAAACTTCTCCAGGTGACTAATAACTGCAGAATGTTCAAGTGTTTGATGGATTATGAAATTGTTTAGCTGACCCCCTTGTAGGGCAAGATTGGAAGGAACATATGGAAGGAAATCTGAACATTGATCCTTCCATAAATTTGTTAATCTTCTTATCAGAACTGATGGAAAGCACCATAATGTTGCATAAACAGCCCCCAGAAGAACTTTCTAACACTAAGTGGAAGACTCCAGGCAGCAATGATATGTTGTTTTGATGGATGACCTCAACAAAGTAGAAAGACGAAATCTTCCAAAACATAAGACCTGATTATTTTAAAGGATGCAACCTATTTCACAATACTGAGATGATATTGTTTATAGAAGACCCAAAGATGGATACATATTTGTAAGCACAGAGGACTACAGTAGAAATTTCTAAATTTCTAAATTTCTACTTTTAGAAATTTCTAAAATCTAGCTCTAAAAAAGTTCTAGATTCGAAAATTTTCTAAGGATGTTCACATTCTTCAGCAATAGAAGGTATTTCTGTGTAAGTACTGCTAGAAATATTTGCAAAGCTTTAAAATCTCAGGTTTCAGGTGGACACTATGGACAGCCAGATGTTCTGCAACTGGCACTTTAACGAACAACCTATAGCAAAATGCAGTTTGGGTTTGATGAGCAAAGTATGAGGGAAACTAACCTCTGAGACAATCAGAACCTAAGTCACAGGCCCTAGCCTGTTTTTTTTGTTTGTTTGTTTGTTTGTTTTCTTTCCCCCCAGTTAGTCAGTTCAGGGCTGGTTTTTCATTTCTGTCTCATGTAGCTACAGCTAATATTTCCCTGGTCCTGGGATACTCTCTAGGTGGATTTGCAGTCTGTTTCCAATTGCCAAGCATTTGAGACTTTATTCATGCTAGGACACCTTCTGGCTCTTTCTGGATCTGAGCTGCCTATGATCCTCAGCCACTACTTCTTTCTGAATGCTAGTTTGGGTGTTGGCACTACTCAGCAATGAGCAAAAAGGGTAGCTGTTTCACTGGAGCACGTAAGAGTACCTATTTTGTTCAACCTGAAGTGTTGGCCTGAGGAGGTCACTGAACTCTTTTGGTAGAAGAAAAATTTTTTCCAGGCATGTGGCATGCTATTTCCAGTGTCTATACATTACTGATGAAGTAATGTCTATGCATTACTATCCAAGAAAACACAATGGTTTGTCTGCGTCTCATTTTGTCAAAACACACGGTATTGAAGACTCACTGCCCGTGACACTTTCCTTCTAGATTGTTTCATGCCACTTGTGCTATAAAACCAGGTGCCTAATTCTTTTTAGCCTGACTGTAAGAGGTGAAAGGAGATATTTTGTTAACTGTGGTTGCCAAGAGCAGTTAGACTAAGCTAATGAAAGCCAGTTGTCTTAGTCTTTCTCTCAGAGCTGGTTATGAACCATTTGACCAGGATATCAAAGTGGTGAGTAACCTGACAGGAGTGAACAAAGTTTTACCAGAAGATCGATATCTTCTTCAGGCCTGCCTGCTCTCTCTCCCTACTTCACTGACGAACTGGCTTTGGAAAACAGGAGAGTAATGAAGAGGAGGAAAGGAGTATACCTGCTTCCATCATAAATTAAACCTGCAGAATCACTGAGAAGGGGAGGATGAACTCTGGCTGAGAGACGTATGTAGGTGTTCTTGGTTGTACATGGATCTGTGTGGTTTCTGCATCATCCAAGAATAAAGTGGTTTAAAAATTCCTTTGCAGACATTGTGTGTTCTTTTCCTTAACAATGGTTTCCAAGGAGAGACGCTTTTGACCAGACTGCCATGAAAGAGAAGTTCTTAGAAGTCTGTGTGAACTACCAAGGAAACTGTGTGATGGGGAGCTTCTGCACTGACCTGGGCAAGACCCTCATCGCAAAGGAGAAGGAAGCTCCTGACAAAGAATACACACACACAATACACTCAGGTGGCTCACAGGAAGAAAATAATCAGGATCATTTGTGTGGGAAGTCGGAAGATCCAAACCCTGGCTAGACTGATTCCCAAGCACGTGGTAAGACTCAGCCAGCACTGTAGTGTAAATAAAGCAAGAGGTGAAAGAGCAAGATGGGAGAGTAGCATTTCTGTCAAGGAAAATGTATCCTCTGGAGCAGGACGGGAAGAAGGACCCCAGGAAGAATGAGAAGGTAGGAGATGCCTAATTGGACAGGAAAAGATGGAAGATTAGGATGTGAAGAAATCCCATAATAAGAAAGTGATAAAGGGAGGGATTGAATGGCAAGAAAAAGGAGTATTTTGGGATAAAGAATTAAAGAAGATGAATGTGATAGGGGACAGCAAGAAAGAACCAGTAAAATGCAATTGAAGGAAGCAGACAAAAGAAAAGAAAGTAAGAGAAAGATCATAGGAGAAGGAGAGAGCCAGTGTGTGGGTCAGTAAAGGGTGCTGGGCATAAAAGCAGTAAAGAATGAATGGAAAAGAAATGCTTGTTTCAGAGAGAATGGTTACAGAAGAGAAAGGCAAGAGAACACGCAGAGCAATAAAACGTCTGAGATAAATAATACAGAAGTGAATGGAATGAATCAGATCTAATGACAAATAAAAGGAGGGAGAAAAGCCTGAAGAGAATAAAAATGTAAGTCAATATTCAGAAAAAAATAGATGACTGATTTTCATTGGATTTATTTTTTGGTCTATATTTAATAGTCTTTTTGTGAAAGGCTTATCTTCCTAGATTTTGGTATTAAAAGCAGTGGCTACCTATAGGCTAATGTTCAACATTTATCACATTTTATGGTTATATTGCTCATGGAAAAGCTTTTACTAGTGCTACATTAATATGAGCTGGGTAGCAGAGGGTATCTGTAGGAAAGGATACCCTACAGGAAAAGGAAAGCGACACCCCCCCACACATTAATTATCACAATAGTTCTTTCAGAGTGGAATTGAATTCATTTTTGACTCTTTTAATTAAGAGGCCAAAAAAGAGCTCAACTCTTTTTGAATCACATATTTTTCTTACAAGCCCACTGTTTAGAGTCTGTCTGAAATCTGAGGGTCACATGCCCTGCTCTTTTGCACACAGCAAAATCAGCAGCTTATGTTTAAGATGTTTTGCTTCTTTTCTGAGTCTCTTGCTAGTGTACTTAGCAGAGAATGATTAAAACCTGTGCTCTGTTAGAACTGTTGCAGTGTTTAAACAAGGAAGTCTGTGTTTGTTTAAGAGAATGGGGAAATGGTTATCTTGACAGATTAGACTGAAAAAACAGGACAGCCGCAGTCTAGCACAGATGTCCAAATTTGCCAGTTGGCTGGTTTTTTGAGGTCCTCTAAACAAAACTTGCTTGTGTGTTTGTGCCTTTGCTCTGTTTGACACCTGACTGAGGAATGTGATTAAGCACTACTGCCAGGGATTACATGCCTCTCCTAGGCAAGTGTTCATAGGGCTGACGTTTCCTCATGTCTGCCTAACTGTGTCATAGCTTGCTGTGGGAATACAAGAGAAACATCTCAAAATGGATTAAATACCTTGCAAAAAGGTTAGTTTGTACTGAAAAGGCTGCTTTGGATGGAAAACCAATGACCTTTTTTAGAGCTGAGTTTTCTAGCATCTCCATTCTCTTGGTGACAGAACACATGGAAGTGAGAAACGTATAATTTGTCTGTGAAATACTGAAGCCATTTGCAAGACACATTACAGCCTCCCAGTTGTAAAGCATATCTTGATGGAAAGAAATGTTACATCCTTAATCAGTGTGAGATGATGATTTTCTAATATATTTAGGATGCATGCTTCACTGAATAAAACCATGCAACAGTCTACTCAAACACTTTATCAACTTCCATTAACATCATCATCTTGAATTAGTTGTCCTCACACTACTTCCGTGATAGAAAAGGCACTTTTAAAGCCACTGCCATTTCTGTTTCTTGAAGACCTGCTCATCTGTAAATAAACTTTTGCCCCATTCGATTAACGTTGTCTAAAAACTACAGCAAGGATTTGAAAGACAAATGCCATCAACTTACAAGAAGAGGTCACTACTCTGTTCAGGCTTGTGTGCATCTAAAGGCTCATATTTCCACAGTGCCATGTGCGAGAAAATGCTTTGCTTGGCGTGTATGTGCTGTGTGTTGCATATATCCTGCCTGGATATAGAAATCTGGTGTATGCCATAGCTCCAGAAATAGGTCAGAAATCTGGGCCAGATCCAAGAAAAAAAGCAGTGCATTGTACTTGATGATGCAAATGTATAAATACTTTTATAGGGTGTGTCTTTGATCCCAGCCTTCACAAGCACTCTGAGGTATTTCATCTATATATGACTGCGTGATTACAATTGCTGGTTGTAACTATTAATGGTGAGTGTACAGTTAGAATAAGAAGAATGTTCTTTCTTGGAGAAATGACTGAAAATCTGTTGAGCTATAGTTTGGATTCCTATTATCACACTGGTGTGGGATGGGTATTTTATAAAGCACATGTGACAGAGGGATTAGTTGCACATTTTGTGTCTTTTTTCATTTTACCCTAGATCTAGAGTTCAAGTTTTACCAAGATGAATGATATATATCTACCACAAATGTGATGTACCTGATAAATATATGATACGTGATGAATGTGAAATACATGATAAATAGGAAAATGAGACTACTGTGGGCCTCAGATTTCCACACAGCCAAAATGACCTCACAACCAATTGAATTTTATAGCTTTTAGAGTTGTTCTAGGACTTTGATGAGAGATTTTAATACCTGCTTAGATAATAGTTTAATTTACATCAGCATCTGCTGAGTACCATGGCACTATTTGAAGCAGTAATGAAACAGAAGCCATAGTCAAGCTCCACCTTGAAATTTAGCAGTTGTTTTAACTTTTTTCTGAGGAGCTGTTTTAACTGTCAGTCTGATGTTAGCATAAGTGTGAGAAGGCCAAGGACCTTACGGAAGAAAGTGTTTATGCCAGGAGACTTCTATTTAGTTGCTGACAGGCTTTAATCTACTTCTTTTATCATCAGTTGCTGAATTTTGTTTTCTTCCCAAGCTTGGACTTGAAAGTTAAGATGTTTCAGAGATCATATGCAAAATGTGCTGTAAGAGCAGAGATGAGTAAACTGCTTATGGTTGAAATCATTGGGTTGAAACAGCTGGCTGCCACAAGGTGCTTAAAAACCTCTGAGTTTTTAAAGTATATCTACAAATGTGCAAAAAGTGATTCTTTGCCTAACCAGTTGGACCAGTTGGATTTGTTTTGCTTGCAGCAGTGAAGAAATAACTCCACCAGCTCTGCAAGGGGAAGAAAATGGGAATCCAGGATTAGCACAGCGTGTTAGCTGAGGCTAGGAGGCTAATTTGTCTTCAAATTCACAGAATACTACTACAGCAAATGATAAAACAAATTATTTGTAATCATTTGAAACAACGAGTTGAGTAACTCTCAACAAAAGGAGAAAAAATCAAGGCAAAACAACCTCATTTCCTTCTCTGATCGGACATTAAAAGAATAAGACCAGATGTTACCTATCTTGACTTTAGTATGACTTTGACTGTGTATTATACAATGCTCCCAAATACAAGTGAGGGAGGCATGGTGTTGATTAAGCTGTTGTGAAGCAGGAAAAAATGTGACTGGTAGACTGTGTTTGGAGAATAGCTATCAACACTTCTTGATCAAACTTAGAGTGTGTTCTGAGAGACAATTCCCATTCAGCTGCTCTGAGGCCACTCTTCAGAATACTAATCAATAACTTACATAATGAAATAGAGTATATGCCCTTTTAAAATATATGGTTCCTACCAAACTGGAATTGGCTGGAAGTACATTAAAGGATGTAACTGGAGTGCTAAATAATCTTCACGAATTGGAAACGTGCAGTGCAAAAGATACACAAAACGTGATGCATAGGTAAGGAAAATAAACTGTACAAGTAATGGTCAGGTAGTGGCTCTGGAAGGGTTTATCATGGATCAAAGTGAACAATGTCAACAACGTCATGCTATTGTGAAAGCATCAGGACATCATGCTGGTATATGAAACCCCATGAAACACATGAGCAAATGAACCCTCTCTCCTGAGCAGTGGGAATAAGTCAGCTCCGTGTCCTGTCTGTCCGTTGGCCATTACACTTCAGGGTGTGGGTTGAGTATAGTGAGTCTGAAGGAGAATAAGAATGGTAAGAAATGAGAGATTTTAGTTTTGAGAAGAATCTGATCAAAGATAAAAGTCCTAAAACAGCATAAAAGGAAAAACGAAAAAGGAAAGTAGCTTTACTCCTGGCTACTGTGAGTAGGTTGAAAAATAAAGCAATGAGGTTCCAGCAGGGGAGATTTACATTACCTATCAGAAAGGCAAACTGTTAAGGACTGTCTTATGAGGCCCTACCAAAAGTTCTTGTAGCCCCAAATACTGGTCATGTAGGCCATCATCTATGGCTGATTTTTGAAACATTGATAAGGTATGAGCTCTAGAAACTAAAATTTCATACTGAGCTCTAGCCAGCATCTATTAGGTACTTTATATATTTATTTATTTTAATTATTCCTGAAAGGACTCCCTAGTTTTGCATGCCTTAATCACAGACCATGGATGCTTTAGTACACTAAATGATCACGATGCTTTGTCACTGGGGCAAGTGTTCATGAGAATGTTACAGATATACTTGCTGCTTTCATGGTATCTTGTTGTCTGCAGGTTTCTGAAACTGCATGGGATGGATAGAGAAGTTCCTCTTTAGATTTTTTTTGCATTTATTTGGAAAAAAAATATCTGTTTATTCTAGCTATTTTTCACTCTTTTTTTTTTTTTTTTTACACAATTATCTGTCACAAAGATTTCCTCATGCTGAGTTCCATGGGGTTTTTTTTTGCAGTGCCTAATCACAGATTGTTGGATTTTTCAGCTCTTGCAAAGTGCAATGATGTCTTAGGAAAAATATGTTACCGTTGACTTGCCCAATGGTATCTTGCAGGACTAATTAATTAAGCCTCACTAACTTTGTGTAACATTTAGTGCTCATTGATTTACCATAGATACAATCACCTTGTCATGCTGGCTCTGGACACAAACCAGCCCATGTGATTAGGTCAGCTAGGAAGATCTGAGCTGATTTGTTTTATCCAATGTTTTTTAAACTTCAGAATGAGTACAGGTTTCAGGGAAAGGATGAGGCTGTAAAGGGATATGCTACTTGAGCTGGGAAAATGTATGAACATGACTTGGCTTGCTCAGATGCTTTTGTGGTGACTATTGACCTTCCTTTAAGAGTCAACTGCTTGTATGTCCTTCAAGTTTTCTAAGTAAAATGAGCCCAGAATGAGTAGATTTACTCCCCAAAAAGTGAGGAGCACCAGAAGAATCCCTCCTGCTATTTCTATACTGTTAAATTAAGGACAGCTGGGGAATGGTGCTGGGCACTAGGCTCACTTATCCATACTGACACAATGCCATGGTTGCCTCAGCCCAGCTGTGGCCCATGCCATCTACTGGGTGTGGGACATAACTGTACTCAAGTTGTAGGTTTGGATTTGGCCACCTTGTTTTGTAGGATAATTTAAAGGAAAGGATATACGCTGTTCTGTGTATGTTGGCTTTATTGCTATAGAATGGCCTTGGGCTCATTGAGTTACCACCATGTCTTAGGCCATCTGTCCTGGACAGACAGGAAGGCACCCAGTTTTTACCTTTCACAAACAAGTTAATACCCCGAGGCTGAGGTCAGTGCAAGGTCATGGTGAAAAATCTTGGCTTCTAATTGTTTATACAGTGACTACCTTTCCAGTTTGTATGAAATCCACCAGTAACCATTAATATCAAAGTAACCAGTGCTTTTGCTGTTAAGAGCACAAATACTCATCAGTGATAATTACAGGAAAAACCCATGGAGCTTCTCCTTCAGTCCTCTTTTGCAAAAGCTAGCTTTGTCCTATAGTATTTGACATGTTTGCATGGAACTAAAGACGAAGGCTTGAAAACCATAGCTGATCTGATTTCTCAGTAACAAGTAGTACACCAAAACACAGAAAGAAAAATCTTGGCCCTAGCCAGAGTTTTACAGTGCAGACATGCCAAAAAATTGTAAGCATGTTCTACGTGGTGACCATTAGGCAACCACTCTCCCATAGCAAAAATATTTGTTAGCATTATGCTGTTGGCAAAAGATTTTTGTTTTCCTGATTAGACCATTCTTAGAAGAATTGGCATCTCACAGAGAGTATAATACATTCCCCTGGAGACCTGGGATTTAACCTTGAAAGAATCTACCATGACCAGCAGAAATCTATTTGCACATCTACCTAAGTAAATGCAGAGGAGGAAAGAAAAAACCAAACAACTAGAAATAAAAATCTTACTTATTTCTCTACAAAAATGTCTAAACAAATATTCACGTGCTGGCTCCAAGAAAGGTACAATATGTTTGCTGACAGTACATTTACCTAGAGATTTACTTTATGGCAACAAGTATGCTGTTTAAATTGTCGGTAAAGCTGCAAGAAATTAAGTTAGCAAAATTCAAATGGACTTTTGGGGTAACATCAATCAATTATGCTTTGCATAGTGCTCCTGGACTGGTGAAAACTAATGCAGTATCATGCTATTTATTTTATTTATCAGCCTTCAAAAACTGCATGATAAATACCTGCAAAAACTGACGGCCAGGCAGCCCTTGGTTTCTTTTGGCAGCCCCACTCTTACTGTGGCTTTGGGCTTGCACTTCTCTTGACCCTAACCCTAATGCGAGCAGTAGGCTGAGCCCCCCCCAAAGCTGCTGGCCCTTAACAGCCATGAGCCTAACTTTTGCTTGTTTTTTTGCAAATTAGAAAATTAAAAAAATTAGGTTTTGGGTTTCTGTCTCTTAGGGAGTACCTGTAGGTTGGGGTCAGCACTGGTTTAGGGGTGCCAGGCTGCCATTGCTGGGGAGTCCCAGTACAATATGCTGGGTCCCAGAAATGGTGCCACAGACCTGTCAAAACACCTAGGCTTGGAGCATTGATGGTGGTGAGTAGTCACAATGCCTTGTCCTCTGGCCCTAGCCCAGTGACTGTCCCACAGCTGTGTGGCTGTGACCCAGGGCAGCTCCAGGTGTGGCCATGGGGCTGAGCTGCTGTGATATCCAGAGTGACTAGGGTGCTTAGGGTGAAGGAGCTCTGGGAGGAGGCTGGCAGCCTCTAGTGTAGGTGGGCAGGATCTTCACAGGGACCCCACAGAGCAAAAGGCACAAAGTCCTCTTGCATGGAAGGAGTGACCACCGGTGGCTCTGTTCCAACCAGGTGTGCTTTACATCTCACAAGGTGGGGAAGGCTGGAAATTTGTGGTTGCTGGCAACAGAAGGAAAGCTTCTTCCCTGTCAGCAGATGGGCCTTTGCAGAATAGGAGCATTGTCTGGGTATCAAAGAACTCTGGTGGGGCACGAGGCATCAGAGGTGGCTGATCGATGCACCTGGCTGCTAGGTCCTCTCCCTGTTCCTGCATCCCTGGGGGTGCACAAATGGCAGCAACCATGCAACGGTGGGGGGCAATGGAAGAAGGCAAAAAGGTGGTCAGGGAAAAGAGAGAGGAAGAGCTCAGTGGTGCTGTGAGGGCTGCACATGCATCCTACCCAGGAGGTTCCCATAATTGGTGGAAGTGCAAATCTTTCTGCTTGTTTCCAAACCCGCTCAAGTCTAGCAGGCTTCAAAGTGAAGACCAAAATCCATGCTAGGTGCTTATGTCTGATTTGGTAGCTGTAACAAGAGAAGCAGGGAGAGATGGAAGGAGGTGCCTACTGAAAGAGATGAATGGAGAACAAGGGCAAGGGCCTGGATGTAGTAGAATGGAAATATAGAAGAACTTGGGGAAAATTACAGGAAAATAATTTTTTTCTCTATGCAATTAATGCTCCATTAATTCTAAATTTTTGAATAAATATGATTCATGTTGCTTATGCCTGTTAGAGTTCTGCTTCAGATTGTTTCAGCACACAGGCTGCTTCATATTCCAGTAAAGGAAACCTAAACCATATGAAAATACTTAAATGACTGTACATTTTGGTATGTTACTGCCTTTTTTTTGATTGATGATGTGAGAGTGCACACCTCATTGCAAAGTAATGCTTTTAACTTAAATCAAATCAATTCTAAATGAACATGTTTTATGCATTTATGCTTATAGTTTGAAAAAAGTATTTCCTAAAAAACAGTGCTGGCTTTTAACTATCCAGCGAACAAGTCACTGGAGATGCCTGCGTGTTTCAGCCAGTGAGCATTTACTTGTATTGTCTTGAAACTGCTACAAGTTTTGGGCTGACAGAGCTTCTGTAGCCTTAATGAAGCAGTTAATGATGTGTGAATTATAGAACCTGACAGCCTCTTTAATAAAATCAACAGGACTGCATCCACAGTCTACCATAGCTGCTAAATAATGACAATACTGTCTGCTTAACGCAATGCAGTATCTTTAAGTAAAGTACCATTCTTGCATTCTTGTACTGAAAAATTCTTTTCAACACAAAGAAGAATGTGTGCAATGAAGAACAAGCTGATACACACGACACTTCATTTCTTTCAGTTTGGGAAAGAAATGCACTAGCCACAGGGAACTCACAAATGAAGTATCATGTAAAGCAATGTGTTTTTCAATGTGTTGTTCTAACAGCATTTCTATGAGATACTTCACTAAAGTAAAGAGCAATGTAGAATCATAGAATCATTAATGTTGGAGGACACCCTTTAGGCCATCAAGTCCAACTGTTAACCTAATACATAAAGGACTTTTAGCAGTCAAAAGTTTGCAGGGCTTTTTTCCTCTCTCTCTCTCTTTTTTTTTTCTTTTTTTTTTTTTTTTCCTTTGGTTGTTGGTTTGTTTTTTTTTTTTAAAATGTGAACTTTAGATTCCCAACAGCTTTCAATGAACACTTGTCTTCACAGCAGAGCTAGCTGGATGATGGTGCTGGACAGCACTTATATACAAATTGGTACTGTATGTATGTATGTCGAGGGATTTTTCCAAACACTCAGCTAATAGAAAAAGAATGATTGTTGTAAGAATAAAAGGGCTTTTTTTGCATTGCATTTAGTGATCAGTCTCATAGCCAGCTAAGGATTCAGAGAAAATGTTATGTGTGCCTTGTGTATATATTCCCTAAAAATCTTTATTGTCTGATAGACTGAAACCAAACACCAAGGGCTCTGGAAAAATCCAAAGCTGCTTTACTGTGTGTGTTTGCTCTTGTTTATGTTTTTTTCCTGAACAGTTCAGGCAGCTGTCTTTCACTTATTTAGCAGATACTGAAGCAAAGAAAAGGAGAAAGAACCAAGCCATATTCACTAGCTTGTGTAATCAGTATCATGGCTCAGGCAATATCAGAGCAACAAAATACCAACAAGCCTGGAAAGTAACTGACATATGAAAGAAAATACCATTAAGACCCAGCTACAAAAGAACAAATTACCTAGCCTGTGTAGGAACTTGTGAATATATTAATGATACAATAAACCTGGCTTGCTGGACTGGATTTACCCAAGTGAAATTTTCTTCACCAGTAAAGGGACTACTAGCTGTAAAGCCTGCTGCAATTATCATGTACAAACAAAGCAGAATGATTTGCTAAGGGAAGCATAGCCAAACCATTCAATTAGTCCCTAGAAGTTCAAAGTCTGTTTTCCTGCATTACTGCAACAGTGATTGTACAAGAAGCATTGGCTGTTGCTGTTCTCTTAAACAGAAAGGCTTGGAAGGGCTCCCTGCATTTGTACCTTTCCATTCTTTCCTTTCTTTCCTTTGATTTCCACCACAATCCTATGTGAGCAGACAGATGTGCACATTCATGCAAGCACAGGTGTTTATCATGGAATCATTTAGGTTGGAAAAGACCTTTGTGATCATCACATCCAACTGTTAACCCAGGACTGCCAAGTCCATTGCTAAATTATGTCCCTAAGCACAGCACCTATACATTTTTTAAAAACGTCCACGGATGGCAATTCTACCACCTCCCTGGGCAGACTGTTCCAATGCTTGATCATCCTTTCAGTGGAGAAATTTTTCCTAATATCCAATCTAAACCTCCCCTGGCACAACTTGAGGCTGTTTCCTCTTGTCCTGTCACTTGTTATTGAAGAAGAGACCGACCCCCACCTGCCTACAGCCTCCTGTCAGGTAGTTACAGAGAGCAATAAGGTCTCCCCTGTACCTCCTCCTCTCCAGACTAAACAACCCCAGTTGCCTCAGCTGCTCCTCCCAAAGACTTGTTCTCTAGACCCTTCACCAGCTTTGTTGATCTTCTTTAGACACAGTTCAGCACCCCAATGTCTCTGTTGTAGTGAGGGCCCCAAAACTGAACACAGTATTTGAGTTTTTACCTTCTTTCCTGTTTGGACCTCTTAGTTTCCAGCATTTCCTGTCCCACATCTCTTCCACCAATCTTTTTTCTACCCCTCTCAATTAATACCTTGTTTAGCCCAATCCCAAATAACATCTTGTCTCCTCAGACCCTCTTAGCAATCATCAGGGAAAAACATTTTTGTGCTTTCCTGCCTTCCTCATCCCTTATGAACTGAGAGACACCACCCCCACCCCTGCCAGTGGATCCATTTTTCTGCCCTGGGCCACTCTGAATGCATGGAGCTGGAGCAGATGTTGGAGGGAAGATGGTGAAAAGAAAGGCAGACCAACTGTTAAGACCATTGTTCTTCCAAGAGGCGTAGACTTTTGGGATGAGATCAGGCATTTCAATCCTTTCTCTGTTTCAAAGCAAACCCAATTTTGTGTGAAAGAACACCAGTGTGGAGAGGATGGCTATACCTTTTGAGGAAAACCATACATATCCAGTGCTCTGGATAAAGTAAAGCTATACCGTGTTGAAGCACTTTTGAAGTCACGTGCATGGAAGGCTTAGCTTCCCAATACCACTCACTATTTTTACTATCACTGCAGTAGGGAAAAACCCAATAGTTTAGACTCTTAGTAGTTCAAAATCTCAGCCTACTAGCTACTGTATTGCTTCTTCCACTTGTCTCGCCATTATCATCGGTGGCAGCAAATCCTCAAAAAGCAGCAGTAGTAAAACTGCCATCTTAGAGAGGCTGTGAATGCATGCTACTTGGGAGCATGCACAATGAGAGCTAAACCAGAATAAATCTCCCTCCAGTGCAACGTACTATCCACTTCAGACATCCTGAGTGGTGCCATATGCTGCCAATATTCCCATTCACGTCAGTCACTTCCTTGGAGAATAAAGCACCACAGCTTCTGGGAAGTATGGCAAGGACACAGGTCTTGAATTGATAGTCTCCAGCACCGGGAAATGACTAACAAATGTGAAAAACCTGAACATGTGCACAAGATTGAAGTCAGCTTTATCTTTTCGGTACAGCTAACATTTTACTTATTTAATGTTTTTGCATTTTGCTTATTTAAGATTAAGATAAGTATCACAAGCAGTATTGGTTTTCTTTTATTTTAGACCACCTACCTACAAGAGAATAACAGATCCAATCATACAATGATCCCCTGCTTCATTACCACACGAAAGAGGTTTAGAAAAGCTTAGGATAAGCAATGGGATTTGTGAGCATGTTTCTGAGTCAAACCTTAGAGATTTCTGAGGTTTGCTTACAATCCCTTGCCTTTTTCAGCAATCAGACGTTAGAGAACCTTAGAGAAAGATAGGTCATTAAATGATTCAGTTCTAATCTATAATGGTTTCTATTGATATCAGCAAAACTTGTGCTTTCCATAAATCACATCACTAAGCAATATTCTCTAACTAGAAAAATACTGGCTTACTCTGATTTTTCAGGGTGATTTTTTTTTTTTTTCACCCTGATACTTTAATTTTACTTTGTTTCTCAGCAGTGTATATTTTCTTCTATGGTAACATTCAAGGGAAAATCATTGTAGAAGTCTGTCTTACACTGCAAATTACCTCAACTGCTTTAGAGCTGGCATTGGCATGTATCTGGTTACAAATATGTCGATATTTTATGATCACAACAGAAAGAGCTAAATGGTGAAAATCTGTAATATACAATAAACTCTGAAAACGAGGTAGATGCTTTCATTGTTATTAGTGGTTTTCAGAGGCCTGGGGGAGCCAAGCAGGTTTCATATGGTTCAGGGACTTTAAGTGGCATCTCAGTGGACTGCACTGATGGTTTTGTTTAAGTACAGACTTCATCAAGGCTGGTGGTGTAGCAAGTGTGAACTGGCATGACACAACCAAAATGAATGCAAATCTGTTGATTTTTCTGTTGAGGAGCTTGTCCTCAGAAAAAGCAAACTCATTTTATATCCTATAATGACAACACATAGAACCACTTTTAGATTTGCTTTGAGTAAGCTCAGATGAAGAAAAGCATGTAGCAAAATATATAAAAGAAAGCCACTGAAGGGTTTGGATAAGTCGTTCAGTCTCACCTGAGAATACATGTAGATAAAGGAGTATAGCTTTTATGGAGACACTAGTGAATTGGTTATGTTTTCATAATGACTTCTTTACATTATTGAATACAATGGGAACTTTAAGGCCAACTGCAGTAACAGTTTCTCATGAAAAATTAACAAAGAATTTATGGAAATGTAGCAAAAGTCCCAAAGCAATTAGCTTAGATTTCTCTAGAGTCTGAGAAAAGCTTGGATAATTGCAGACAGAAACTGCATAAAGTGGCTATTTTCATTATCACAGGATACAGAAAGTCCATTTTCATCACAATGGGACATAATGATGTTAAAGCTAACATGGAGATACGTTCAAAGAGGTTGAGGCACAGTTTACGGAATGGTTTGATTTATATGGCATTCAGATCCATATAAAGATCCTTCTTAAAGTGATGAGGTGTTTTTTACCTGGTGTCTTCAAAGCCTCCTGCAAGGTAGGAAAGAAAAATAGATTATAGTCTCAGGAAGTTAATTGTACATTACCAGTAGGATGCACAGAAATGACATTACTTTGTCTTGAACAGAGAAGAGCGAAACTGTGATGCAAATTGGCACATGCATATACATTTGAAAGTACCCATTACATTACATATATGAGGACTTAAAATGCTAGAGCTGCATAGCTTGGAAACAGAGCAGTTGTGACAGGCTAAGGTCATGTGAGAATTGCCGTTAAAATTTTAAGAACGTTGCTGAGAGCACCTGTAACACTTCCTCAGCCCTATTTTCCATTTTGTCCATGAGATCCGTTGATGCATTTGATATTATTTCACTACCCTGTACGTGGCACACTCTCACCAGTCTAATTACTCCTCACATGAACTGGAAAGTCATATTCTGGCTGGATGCCTGTGCTCAAATGATTTCTATTACATAACACAAGCAGCCTCTCGTAATCACACACGTCCTTTGCAATGTCACACACTTTGATCTGCAGAGTATTTCCACTGAAGACCTCAATAAATGGCTGTAGGTAGCAGTTTTCTATTATAGCACAGAATAATTTCTACACTATTACAGTGTATTTCTACTGCTATTACAGCTCTGTGGTCATTGCACAGGTAAAATGAGCATTGGTCTCCAAGGAGGTTTTAGCTGCACAGTCAGACCTTACAAGTTCTCACAGTCAAGTAACACAAATAGCATTCAGTTTAGCTGTTAGGCTTGATTATAATCTTATTCATATCAGTGTAAATCAAAGCAGCTTTGCCAATATTTCACATCAGTGCAAGTCTCAAATATGGATGAACTAGCCATTTTTTCCACCAGTTTGTCAGTTTTCCTTTCTCTGAACACCTATACATATTGGTGTCACTGTGACAGTGGCTAATTTAGATCCATTCTACAATGGACTAAACACGATTAATGTGCACTAATGCATGACGCTTTTTCCTCCATGAATTTTCTAATAATCTTCGTTGCATGTCTGAGCAGGAAGGATAAACAGTTTCAGTCTTTTAATTAGCAGGGAGTTAACATAGCAAGTATGAACTCATGGGTAGCAGCTTGTCACCTACAGAAGAACAAGCAAATGTATCTACATATCCATACAACCAATTTTATCTGTTTGTGTAGTTTTACTGTTTTAAAAGTAAGTAGGATTTTTCCTTTATATGTTATATTGCCGTATGGTTGCATTAATTGTTAAATAATTAGTAGTATGCAATTTTAATTTTACTTATTAAGAGTCAATAATAAGTAAAGAGTCAATGCTTAAATATTGCAAATGCTTATGGGTTTTTTTCCGCTTTCTCATTTATTTTTAATTTTTCCCAAAAGACTGCTTAAAAAAAAAAAAAGGAAAAGAAAAAGAAGAAGGACAATAAAGAAACAAAACCAATCCATAAAAATAATTCTATAAACCTGCAATGACCAAACCCCTATTTGATTCACTGAACCAAAGGCTTGCTTGAAACTCTGCTGAATATGAAATACTGACATTAAACACCCTTGGATCTAAAACTTCTGGATGGTTTAGATAGCGGTAGGTCAAATGAAGTTATTGCTCAAGGGGTAGTTTAAAACTGCTTGTAACATGTTTTGATTTACAGATTATCAATTCAGCTGAGCAGCAGAGGAACATATTCAGGGAATCGCATAAACAAATACATTCAACTGTACTGCGGATTAACCTAAAGTGACACATTTATTTAAAAATCTGCCTACTACTTGTCCTCATTGATTAAATGCCCTTAAGAAAGTGAGTCTGATGAAACAGAAGCCATTAAGATTCAGCACACCTCCTCCACTTCTTTTGATGGTTGACACATTCCCTGGAGTGGGAGATTGGACAGCTGATAAGCTAACACTGAATTATAAGCACTTTGTGCAATGTCACTGGCAAATGAAAGATCTACTGTTTTGCTTGCAAAGCAACAGTGTGCCTTAAAAGCACAAAAATGTACGTGGTGCAGAATTATTTCATCCTCTGTGCTGAGAATATAAATGAATGTATATATATGTATTTATGTACATCACGTGTGCATTTTTATGGCTGAGACCAGCTCATTGTGCAATAAAGCTTGTTTGGAAGTACAGTACCATTGATCAGGAAAATAGAAGTGTCTAGGGCTGTTTCAGTGTTGTCAGAAAGCCAAACAAGCATGGTGTGATATCTCCATTGTGTGTGGCATGGGTAGATTTTTCCGAAGCCAGATCAGGGAACTGGAAATGGCAAGGGAGAAGTCTCCTTAGCCCTAAGCTATGCTGTGTTCAAGAGGTTGTGCTTGCACTTCAGAAGGACTGGGTGAAAACTGTTTTGAGATTATTTGGAACATAGGTATTTCTGTATAATCCCCTTAGGCTGTTAGGAGCCATTCCTGCTAATTACAAAGCTTCCATAAAGGTGATAAACTCTGGGTTATCCCAAATGGTCAAATAGTGGAATCTTGCAGAAAATACAATCTTGCAACAACCTTTTCAGTAGCAATGAAGGCATAGAAAGCTGAGTCTTCCCCTTTCATCACTCATTCATTTCAGTGCCAGCACAGGAGAGCACAAGGATGTAAGGTGACCCTAGACTGAGGAGCCAATCCTGCATTAAAAAAAAAAAAAAAAAGAAAAAGAAAAAGGTGGGCCCTACCACCAAACAAAAAACTAGTCTTCATTTTTTTCAAGAACTGAGGCATGAGCCTTGTCCTCTTTGCCACAAAAACCCCGACTTGGCTGATTTCTAAAGAGCCTTAGTTTGTTGTAGCACCAAGTATCCTTTGCATTTTAATTGTAGCTGGCTAATTGTGGGCTCTGACACCTGCTGTCAACCTCTGTGTTGGTACCATATTAGTTTCTTTTGTCACTGTTTATTCAGTTTGAGTTTTACGTATCTGGGTGCTGAGTCAGTTTTGATAGCTCCATATCAGCCACCAAATCCATCTCTCCTGTTTATCTGGGTGATTTTGGGCTCAAGACTGTAGTCAGGCTGTACTAAACAGTAAACATAATTTTTTAAGATAATAATTGTGATGGTCTCTTAGCAAGACAAGCTCTGCCCCTAAAACCATCAATCTAAATTGGCAGGAAAAGGAAGGGCTAGAGGTGAAGGCATTTAGACAAATAGAATAATTAAGTTCCACATTATTGTTATTACCATGAGCTTGCTGGTGGGTTGTTACTGCTGTTTAAAAAAAAAAATGGTTTTCACTGAACAGGAGAATTAATGAAACCAGGTTTTCGACAGAGCAGCATGCTTTATCCTGCACAGCACCATCCATCTTGCCAGAGTTGCATCTCCACATTCATCCCAGCCCCGCTGCAGGCAGGGCCAGGCTGCTCTGCAGCCCCTCGTGCAGCCGCTGGCCAGCCAGCTGCTGTCAGACAGCACTTGTTATGGCTGAACATGACCACTCTTCCCCTTTGCTGGGGCACTGGGAGTATTTTTGTCCTCTACCCAGCTGCCAATTTTCACACACGTTCTAGGACCTTTGTTACCCTAGATTTCTTGTCTGCTTTTAAATTCAATTGAATTGGCAGAATTGCAGCATTACATTAAACACCTTTTCCTCCTTACTACTATAACCACAAATTCCCTTTCTCAGTTCCGATCAGTTTTATGTCTCAGAAACATAAGATGAAAAATGCAGCATACCCCCCCACATGCCCGACACTAAATACGACTATTTGGCATAGTTGTGACCCAGGGCTCCAAATCACAACATTTTGGTGTTGATGACAGGGAGAAGTGGAGTAGCTATCAAACAAATAAAGAATGGACAAACATTGAAGTTCATGGAGGTGAGGAGTGTTTCAGATAGATGGATTGATAAAAAGCATAACTAAAAGCACCTTGTAAACCGAGTGGGTGGCCAGATATGTGGCACAGGATGACTTTTTCCAGGCTGTCAGCTTTGCCTTGAAAGAGGCAGGGAAATTTGTTAGGGCAGCTCCTGACATCCAGCACCTGAGCATCTCTTAGAGTGGCTCTCTACAACCAGGCGCTGAGGGAGGGACTCAGCTGCCCACATGCTGATGATCCTGTCTTTTGAAGCACCTCTGAGCCAATTTCTGGCTGCCACTCCAGAAAGCCACAGGCTTTCCAGGCTCTAGCATCACACATACATGAAGCTGGCAGGTAATTCAGACACAAAAAGGTCTGGAGGTGGTCATCTTTTAACAGTGCAAGGCGTTTATATGTAGGCAATGGAGCTGAGCCCTCAGATTCCCTAGTTGTTGAATCTGAGTGGAAGGAGAAAGAACTGGGATTGGAGATGCTGGTTAACTATCTGTTCAACTGTGAGGTTTCACTCGTGAGACCAAACCTGGAGTGCAATGTCCTGTTTTGGTTCCCCAGTGAAGGACAGATGTGGACACACTGGAGCAAGCCCAAAGGAGGGCCATCAGGATGGTCAGGGGTCTCGAGCACTTGGCATACCAGAAGAGGTTGAGGGAACCAAGTTGAAACTGAACTGGTCACAGCTCTGAGCAACCTGACCTAACAGGAACACCTCTGAGCAGGAGGTGGGCCCAGATGACCTCCCTACATCCCTTCCCCACTATGCAAGGTTGTGATTCATGAGCCCCCATCGAAGACCCATAGCATCTCCAGGATGGACCCACTCCCCATCATGTAGGCCAGCAGAAGAACAAGCAGGATGTTTTGGGCCACAAGCAGAGACTCAGAGCCACAGGTATGTGCTGCTGAGCCCTTCTCATCACAGTCAGATGGCCTCTGGGCTCCCAGCTCATGTTGCCACTTGGCTTCCTCCATGGAAAATATTTGGCTATCCTGAGACTGCTAATCTGCGATGGCTTGGCACATAGAGTTTGACGACCTGAAGAGCAGTCTTGTCCTCAGATTTTCTCACTGTGAGATCCTGGTTTCAAATGTAACAGCAAGGAAAAGCTTCTAAGAAGCATCTCTCTAATTCCTTAGCAGTTCAGTTACTAAACATTTATGGGGTGCGTGTGTATTCTGTCACTTGGACCATTTCTTATTTAACAGCTGTCATCTGAATGATTTAAATACCTTATAATAATTTTAGTTCAGCTGCTACTGCTATTGCTATTCCTGTTTTGAAAAGTCCAGGTTAACTCTGTCTACATTTTAAGTTTTCTAAAAGATACTAAGATACAATGACAGCTCTATAATTATGCCTCTTCCATAAAAAGTCACACACAGCATAAAAAAAGCAGCAAACAGCAGACTGCATGGCTCCAGCATGGTAAGTTTACATCATGTACCTGACTGATCTCAGAAAACCAAAGCTATACATGTGGAAAAGAAACCCAACCAAAAGAAGCCACTATTATGCAGCGACAAAACTTTAAAGGTTCCAAAAACCACTAAACATGCACCTCAAAAGGTCCCTTTCATGGAGCTGCACACAGCTCATGATGTTGATCCAAGTGTTTTTTAGCACAATAATAAATTTTGATCTGTTGAAGCCCTTGCGGATAATGCCACAAAGACAAAATGACCAAATATGATCTGATTTCTTCCCTCCATTTCCCTATACCTTGATACTTATTCTATACATGCTGCTGAGAATATATATTTTTGGAAAATAGGTATGTGTAAGCACATATGTTTTTGTTATAGAAATACAATGAAAAAATCCGGTGTATTAATCTTTAATGAACCAATGCAATATTTAATATTTATAAGTATTGATTTCTTTCAGAATATTTAGCATTTAGAAAATATGATTATGTATTTTAATATATAGCTTTGATAATTGAATCCAGGGAAAAACTGCAAGAAACTTTTAAAAAACCTGCCCTTTTAACTTGTTTTATCATTCAAGTTGGAAGTCCTTTAAAATAAAACAAAACTCAGAGGGAAGAAAAAAATCAGCCTACTTGCTTTTGCACTTTTAGAATGGAACAAAATCTTCCAGAACATTCATTAAATCTTTGGAAAACAGCCTAGGATTCTTCATTAGCAGAAGTATTTAATCTCATTAATATATGTTCCACCCTACCTGTGTGAGTTCCCTTTATAAATGAATTGTCTTACTACAAAACACAGAGGCTCTGTTGTTATTGTACAAGCAAAAGTGATGGTCCTACACTTGTCCCAGATTTATTACTGGGCATTATGTGACTCTAACTGATAATTTTACTGAACATAATCTAATTCATCTGGAACTTGATCCATGAAAATAAAAGCTTGATTGAACTATACCTCTTCCCTTTTGCTTGGAGTGCCTTGTGGTGGTCTGAGCTTGGCTGAACAGCAGATGCCCACCAAAGCTGCTCTGTCACTGCCCTCCTCAGCTGGGCAGGGGAGAGAAAACATACTGAAAGGCTTGTGGGTCAAGATAAGGACAGGGAAAGATCGCTCCACAGTTACTGTCACAGGCACAACGGACTCGACTTGGGGAGATTAGTTTAATTTATTACCATTCAAATCAGTGTAAGATAATGAGAACTAAACCCTAAATTTTAAAACTCCTTCCCTTACCCCTCCCTACTTCTGAGGCTCAACTCCACTCCCGATTTCTCTCCCTCCTTCGAGTGGTGCAGGGGGACAGGGAATGGGGGTTGAGGTCAGTTCATCACACATTGTCTTTGCTGCTCCTTCCTCCTCACACTCTTCCCCTGTGGGGACCCTCCCATGGGAGACAGTTGTCCATGAACTTCTCCAGTGTGGGTCTTTCCCATGGGCTGCAGTTCTTCAAAGCTGCTCCAGCGTGGGTCCTTTCCATGGGCTGCAGCCCTTCAGGAACAGGCAGCTCCAGTGTGGGTCCCCGATGGGGTCACAGGCCCTGCCAGCAAACCTGTTTCTGTGTGGGCTCCTCTCTCCGCAGGGTCACAGGTCCTGCCATAAGCCTGCTTTAGCATGGGCTTCCCATGGGGTCACAGCCTCCTTCAGGGATCCACCTGCTCTGGTGTGGGGTCTTCCACAGGCTGCAGGTGGGTACCTGTCCCACCATGGGCCTCCATGGGCTGAGGGGCACAGCCTGCCTCACCGTGGGCTTCACCACGGGCTGGGGGGAATCTCTGCTGCGGCCCCTGGAGCCCCCCCTGCCCCTCCTGCGGCGCTGGCCTGGGGGGCTGCAGGGCTGTTGTTTTTACAGATTCTCACTCCTTTCCTGATGCAATTCGTTGCACAGACTTTTTTGCCCCTTCTTAAATAAGTTATCACAGAGGCTCTACTACCATCGTTGATGGGCTTGGCCTTGGCCAGTGATGGGTTTGTCTTGGAGCCAGTTGTCATTGGCTCCATCAGACCCGGAAAAGTAGCTTCGAACAGGAGACACTACTGTAGCATGCATACACCGCCCCCCCCCGCCCCCCCCCCCCCCGCTACCTAAACCTCTCCACGCAACTCACTACACTTGATTGTCAAAAAAGGCTAGATAAAAGTGATACATCGGTCAAAGTATGAAATACTTCAATACTACACTATCAAATGCTTTCTTTGCATCTAAGGGTGTAGGGATGGCAAGCCTGCCCAGTTCCCCAGCACACAGTCCTAAACAGGTCAATGCTTCTCCTCTCTAAGTCTTTTCTAGTACTTTGCATTAGCTTGGGGAAAATCTATGTGATTTAATTTATTTGTTTCAGGTACATGTGTTAGCAGCAGACTGTATAAAGTAGTCCTAGTCGTAATACTACTTAATGCCAATTTTTTTGCTGTTTTGACATAATAAAACATGCAATTAAAGACTAGATTGTGAGCTTTGAAAATAAACCTGACCTCAGATTATTCAGATTATAACATCTGATACACCACTGGGTATATTGTGTTATTTATACTCAAATCTGAGAAATCTGAAAGGGCTATTAAAAAATCTGAGGAAAGACATAACTGTTAAATATTTGTGGGCTCAATAGAGGGAGTTTGAGGCATATTGCTTAAGAAAAGAAAGAGACAAGTTTTATTTAAAAGCCCAATCTAAACTTTGTAGCTGATACAAATACAAAAACTAAGAACATTAAAATGAATCAGGTATTCAAAGTTAGCAGCATGTATTTGACCATACTAATAACTATCCATGTCGGATTTTTTAGTATAAATTCAAAGGTGCATGCAGACCCAGTGTCTGACCTGGCCTAAAGCTGAAGGAGGTCATATAACATCCCAGCTGGACTATGTATATATTTCAGGAGAGTACAGGCAAGAGTTACTGGAAGTGTGCATGCTGTTACAACCATGTAGCTCAGAAGACAGTGTCTCAAAATTACCTTGACAAAGATTGTCCTGATATTAATGAGATGCCTTCTACCAGCATGTATTTCCATAAATCCATATTAATATTTTAAAATGACAGCTATGACTGAAAAAAAATATTTTCTGTTTGCTTGAATTTCAGCTTGTTCCAGCTGAAAAATGCATAGTTGAAATACAGGGCTGAAGAATGGATGCTACAGAAGGGCAGGAATGAATGAGAAAATGTTTCTAATTAAAAAAAACCAACCAAAATGTCTTTGAAGGATAGTATTTTGAAAGAGGATCTCTCAAGAAGAGAAGATCTATTTGAAAGGGCATTTAAATTCTCTTTTCAACTGTGACATGTTCCAGCTCTTTGGCATCGCATTTCTTGTCTAAACAGATTATCAAGAAAAGACCCACCCATGAAAGACACTAAACACCTCATATGTGTTTTAGTGAAGACTTTACTGTCTGAGAGATCAATGGCAGCCTCTGTAAGTGCAACACTTCTGAACATCACACAGCCTGATTTGGGAGCCTACCTTCATTGACAATCTGGGACACTGTGTATTCTCCATATCATTTAATAGATCATGATAAAGAGAAACTCTTATTTAGTTTAAGTGGTTAAATATCCTGTTGGATTCACCACAAGTGGTATGAAGCTGGGCGAGTGTGGCAATTTTTCCTCCTTTCATCTCCTTTATCTATCCACCTTTTAGCTTTAACCTTCTTTATCATCAGCTTTTATTATATCTATCCCTTAGAGGATCTGATTCAAAAGCTACTGATGTCAATGGCAACCTCTCATTGACTTCAAAGGGCTTTGGACCAACCCCCAGATGACTGACTTTAATCATTTGTATTACATTGTGCTTTTCTCTTTGCTGGGTGAAATTATTTTCCAAACAAAAAGATATCAGATATTTGATGAAACAGTAACATGAGTGATGAAGAAAAATAAATAATTCAAAGGTATTTTCTCTAGGCTTCCTTCAAGTTTAACCAGAGGCAGTAAATTCCTATCAATTAATTTACATTAATATTGATCACTGCATACTAACTGCAAAGGCTACTCTATATGTTAACACTACGAGTATCATTGGCATTAATCCCACAGCAGTTTTTACCATGAAAAAAACCCCTTGTCCTTCCCCTCCATCCTCTCCATAATTTATTTTTTGTGGATTGTCATTCTGATAGGGTTTTAATTACAGTTGTTGTTGTTGAAGCAGCATTACCTAATATTTTATTCTTGTATGCAATGACAGTCTTGAAAGCACAAGAAAACAGGGACCACATAGTATACTAGATTAACTGTGGGTTAAACTGTTTTATATGGATGTCACTGGCTTGAATACAGTGCATTTTGACATAAATCAAGGAGCACCTGCTCTGAGTAATGGTGGATAATACAGTGACAAAAATGCAGCCTGGAGACAACAGCACTTTTTGCCATTGCTACTTGGTCAACAATAGGAGATCTCCCTAAAATCGGACACCCATTTTGCCTTAGCTCCACATATTTTGGTAAAATATGCCAGAAGCTTAAAAGCAGAACAAAGCCATTTTTACTCACAGTTTATTCAATGCATGGTTTATTGCATGACAGGGATTTTCAAGAAGCGAATCTAAAATCTGCTTAACACCCTGGAATTTCTTAGGCATTTCTCTCTGTCCCGACACTCTTGGGAGAAAGGATGCATGAAGCCATGTTATATCTTCACATGTTGCAACAGCAAACATTTCTCCACAGCTCATGGTGCCTAGTTTAGAAGTAAGTGATAGTACAAATGGGTTCAGCATGTGCTAATGAGAGATCATAAATAGATATTATGTCAATTTGCAAAAACTACACTAGTTCCTCTCTTACAGCTGTAAACACTGCCAAGAGGAAACAATATACAGAATTGCATGGATCTTAGGCTAAGCACATACACTGTATATAATTCAGATTAGTAACATGAAAATCTGTGCAGCTGGGCAGGAGTTAGACAATGTGCCTTTCATGTTGGAAATGATTGATAGGACTGGCAAATATGTATGGCAAAAATCTGAGAAGAGATTCCATACAAACCATGTCATGCAATTAGTTATAACCCAGTTGTTGGTGTATGCTAGTAAACTGCTTAAAAGACAGGTATACCTGGATTTACTGGAGGGAAACAGAAGGTCTGCATATGTCAAGGATTTCTTAGCCTGAATTGATTAACAAGTATCTTATTAAATTTTTGCATTATTATTTTAATTTTCTTTGCATGCTCTGTTTTTGAGAGAAGCAGTATTTTATCTTTAAATATTCCTTCTGTGCTAAAATTAAGTACAAAATTACTAATAGTCTGCATATGAACTGTTATATTTACCTCTCTTCTTATCCAAGCTGCTTGTCAGAGAGACCTAACTGAGTGCAACTTTATTTTCACTTAACACTTTTAAGTTTCTTTTTCTTTTGTAGTCTGGCAGTTACTTAACCATATGCTTTCAGTTCAAGCAACACAACAGAGATTCCTAAAACTAAGTGAATGAACAGAATTAATAGAGGTTTGAGAGAAGAGAAAGAAGTTGCAGTATCCCTATTTCCAAGCTTACAGGAAAACATTGAACATAGCAACACTAATGCTACAAATACCAAAACCCACCCTCCTCTTCCCAAAAATAAATCATATTTTAAAAATATTTTTTCACAATCAAAAAAATGAAGTTGAAAAGATATCCTTCCTAAAAAGAGTATAGAAGCAATATATATAAAAATGAAAATAATATTAGCTCTGACAAGTCAAATTTGAAACTGAAATAAAATCAGCTACAAAAGATTTTGAAGAAGTTCTTAAAACAAGATGGCCTGTAATAAACTCTGTTTAAATGCCTCAGAACCAGGAACCTGGCTAGAGAGCCAGTGGAACTAGTATGTGGTTGAGGTATAAAAGAAAGATAAAAACCATAGCAGAAAAGCAAAACAGATTATTTTCATTCTTTCACTCAGGAGAAAAGGTTCACTGGTCAGATCCATTCTGTGAGACATACTGCAACTACTTAGGTTGCATTGCCAATAAAATGTGGTTTTAGCAAATCAACAGGGGAAATGGGCATATTACTAAGTTGAGCCACCTTGAAACAGACATAGATCCAGAATGGTGCTTGGTTTCTGCACCTTGTTTTAACTCACCTTCTGGGTCGTTCTACTTGCTTCCATTTATCCCATGATTACAGACTTGCGGTTCATTTGTGGTTTTGTTCTAAAAAAGACTTTATTGACAATGTAATTTGGAGAACACTCTCAGCAATTGATGGAGCTCAGGTGCTCAGATTCTCCATTAGACATGTCTGAAGTGTCAGGAAGGTGAGCACTTGACTCATGCAATCTTTTCCCTTTGTTGTAGCCTTGTTGTCAGCATTAACCCAAGACTTCCAAAAGAAGCGAGGTATGAACATGATGAAACGCCAACCAGGCAAAAGGGACAGCAGCAGATGCAGAACGAAGAGCAAAACAGTGTCATTATGCTACTGTATAAATCCTTGACTATACCTAAAACCACTGATCTTGATTCCTAAATATAGATCTGGTCACCTTATCTAAGGAGGTTTTGCAGGAAAACACAGAAAAGGACACACCAGGGATGCTCAGATACATAGAATGGTTTTCAAACAGGGAAACTAAATTAGCTGGTGTCCGGGTTTCAGCTGGGATGGAGTTAACTTTCTTCTTAGTAGCTAGTACAGTGCTCTGTTTTGGCTCTGACATGAGAACAATGTTGATTACACATTGATGTTTTTGTTTGTTGCTGGGTGATGTTTATAAGTCAAGGACTTTTCAGTTTCTTAGGCCTTGTCAGCGGGAGGGCTGGAGGGGTGCAAGAGTCTGGGAGGGGACACAGCCAGGCCAGCTGACCTGAACCAGCCAAAGAGGCATTCCATACCATGGGATGTCATGCTTGGTATATAAACTTGGAGGGTTAGCTGAGGGGTTATCATTGCTCAGGGACTGGCTGGGCATCGGTCAGTGAGTGGTGAGCAGTTGTACTGTGCATCACTTGTTTTCCTTTTCCCTTTTCCTTCAGATTTTACCCTTTGCCTCCACCTTTCCATTATAATTGTTATTATTTTTATTGTTATTATTGTTGTCCTTACCTCTTTATTTTGTTTAAATTATTAAATTGTTCTTATCTCAACCCTCAAGCTTTACATTCCGATTCTTCTCACCTCTCCGGGTGGGGGGGAGTGAGCAAGTGGCTGTGTGGTGCTTGGTTGCCAGCCGGGGTTAAGCCATGACAGCTTGTAAGGTTCTGTAGGATAAGAGACAACTCCAAATAAATGTAATTATCCATAAGATAATGAGCAGTACTGAAAGGGTGAAAAGGAAATATTTCCCTGCTTTTTCTTGTAATACCAGGAGTAGGGAGCATTTAATAGAAATCCCAGGCAATAACTTTAAAAGAAACAAAAATTTCTCCATACCATGTATAATTAACATTATACTGTTAGTTGCTACAGAAGACTGTAAAGGCCTTGAGTGTAAGTAGGTTCAAGGAAAGACTTGACAAATTCACAGAATTAGGCTATTAAAATTATGGCCTTGATGCAACTTCCACTCAGAGAGTCTCTAGCCCATGAATTACTAGCAACTAGGACCTAAACTATGCTGCTACACAGTATGCCATATCCCACTCTGAAGTACCTCACACTAACTCCTGCCCGTTACTGGGCTGGACAGATACTTGATTTGACCTGTTACAGTCCTTATTTCTTTGTACGAGTTCAGACAAAACATGAGGTTAATCTGGTTTTTTTTTTTTAAAACACAGTAATTTACATAGGATAAAATATGGCACCAGCTTCAACCTTGCTACATACTGCTTCTGTAATGAAGAAACTAGCTTCATTCTAACCTGCAAAAAAGCAAAGGAGCAGTGTACATAATAATTGTGCAATTTATAATGAATAACCTTCTTTTTCACATTTTAATTGGAACAAATTGGCAAGCAGCTACTCACAGATTCACAGATATTAATCACAGAACTCAGGCATTCCAAACATTTCTGACAACGTGTTTATTATATTTTCTTTCACCATTTTAAAATTAAAAGAATCTCTACTGTTAATTATGCTGTTAACAGCAATTCAATATTACACTCAGAAGTCATATATTGCTATAGACTGGGTGAAAAAAATGGAAATACAAAGTCCATGGTGATATGAACTTTTTTTATTTCAGCATATGGGAAATCATGCAGCAAGTTGTAGCTACCACTTCTGCAGAAAGAAATGTAAAAGGGAAAAATCCCCCTTCAGTAAGTGGACCAAGTGATGGATCAGAGAGCAGATAAGAACATTTAAAACAGACGATGAAACTGGCTATATATTCCCAGTGTCTCCAAGATTAATATCCTGCTTTTGGGAAACTGCTGAGACCACCTTCATCCAGAGTCGAGGCTGTGAATAACATTGACAATCCAGTTCCTTGCCCCACAAAATAGCTTAGAGACTATTACAAGGGAATAGGTCAAAATGTCCTCACATAGAGCAGTAGCAGAGGACAATTAAAATGAGTAGAACCACTGTCTAATTCACATTTCCTAAGCAGACGCAGAGCATTCAGTCACTTAAGTCACTTAGATTTTTTTGGGGGGGTTGATATGCATGCAGTTGAGGCTAACCCCTGCCCACAGGGGCATGCACACTTTCCCTGTCTCCACATGTGAAGTTAATGATGTAGAGGCAGAGCAGGAGATGAAAAAGTCCCAGTGGCAACAGAGCACTATGGACAGTGCTTTTCTTGGCAATGAAGGAGCTGAGAAGTGGGAAGTTTGAAGTGCATCATGGCTGTACTGCAGAAAGCAGATGTGGAGATAGCTCACAGCAGGGATGAAATTCCTTTCCACTCATCTTTGCTGCACATAGCATATGACAGCTGGTCTGCCAAGTCCTATAGATGTCTGTGTGTTCTCAGTCTCAAGTTTGAAAAAGTTACACAATGGTGCGCAGATGAAATTTGAGGGTAGGCAGTGTTCACCATCCACAAGAGCTTCACGAAGCATTTTTCAGTGAATAGTCCCCTTCACTGAGTCCTATTCTGAACATGAGAAGTTGTAATTACCTCCATCTCTGTTCTTTTCATCTAGCTTAAAGAGCTGCAACAGTTTCTACAAAACCTCTGTCTGAATTAGAGAGTACAGGATTTATAGCTATTTTATCAGTTTTAATAACATACTGTGGAGCTGTTGCAGGTAAATTCTGTCTTTTTTATATTAGTCTACTTTTATTCCTGGGGAGCAAGTCTGACAGAGAACCACCAAACTGAGGACTGTTGGATTAACACATTCACTATTGCGACCAAACTGGAGAATCAAGGTGGTCCCAATTAAATATAAAATAGTCCTCCACTCCATAAGGAGATATGTCAGCTATATGATTTGAAATTAGGAGTGCACCAGGCCATACTTTTATGCTTTTTAGGAAGGATATACTGTTTTAAAGTAGCGTGAAAATCACATCCACATATGAATTGTAGCCTTCAAATTCCTGGAGTTCACCAGCACACCCACCTGCCAGTAGAGTAAGGAATAATACAGTAACAAATAATAAAAGTCAATAGAGGAAAAAGCATCAAAATATGGAAAAGTAGCAGTCCTGCCCATCCTCAGCTGAAGATCCACATGCATTGCAAAGGGGTTGCTTTATGAAAGAAAATTAGGGGATTTTTACATCCTCAATTTTATCATGATATGTAACTGAATTTGTTCCTTTGCCAAGAATCCAGGTAAGGAGGTCTTTTCAGCAGGAATGAAAGTGAGCATAATTTTAAAAGCAAGCCTTTAAAGGTGTATGCAGCTTGCTTGGCATCATTTGTTCTCCCTGGATAACCTTCATTTTCACTATAAATTACCCTTCTCACTTCACAAATGGTGACTATCACAGAGTGGAGGGGAATTGAGGAATTATGCACACCCAGCTGCTATGTTAATTGTGTGCTGTTTGTTCAACAGCAGCATTAGGAATATAAAACCCTCCTCACTAGTTCTCTGAAAGCCTTTACAAATAATAGCACTTATGTAAAACTTAAGGTCTGAATATTCTGTGTTTTCAAGTAACTGGATATTATCATATTAAAACCATTACTAACCCAGCGCCTGAATATTTGTTCTGAATTCTGTCAATACTCTAATGGCAGTAGTCTTGGAAACTACACATCTGCCACAGGATTAATTACACGCATAAACCATTATCATTGCCCTACATCTCCTATGAGGTAGAGAGGCTGCTGGAATGATTAATAGCCCTGTATGACATATGAAGGAATAAATGTAAATGTTACCCAGTGGATAGAATGATCTGTTTCTGACTCATATTGGAACAAGTTTAAGGACCTTACTGGTGCAACATTATTCTTTAAGGTCTGCAGGCAATGTTAAAAAAACCCCTTATCCACAATCCTGCAAAATCTGCTGTACAGTTGAAAGAACTCCTATCTGCCATGGAATTTTGAAATATTTTAAACATGGATGTGTGTGTGTGTGTGTGTGTGCACGTGCTCACAGATACATGGGCGTATTAAACAGATTCCATACTTGGTGAGTCACCTTTCCTGCTTATTGTAAATAGTGGTGACTTTTCTTGGGCCAAGTGTTAGGTCTAGGCCATTAGAAACTTCTGAATTTTGACTTAGAGTCAGTCTTCAGGCACAACAGGGAGAAAACATTTCCTTTTTATTATACATCAGGAAGGCATAGGTTCAGTGGTGACAGAAAAGAAAGAAAACTGGAGCAAATATTTCAAAGACAGCCCATTGTTTACAAGTAAAATTAACAGAGAAGAGTTCAAAGGTGACATACCAGTATGCAATTAAGGCCATGGGCAGACCCAAGGAAGCAATTAGGTGAGAATTATAACAAATGTAAACTGGAGCTAATCTATTGATCATGTCACTTCGTCATGGTTCATTATTTCTTTAGACATCCCTTAATAAAGACCCCAAGTGGTCTTCCATACCCTTGTCACTGAAATCTGAAATACTAGGTTACAAAGGCTGAGCCCTTTGTTCATCCTAAACCATTTGTTTCTATTCCTGCCAACTCATGCTTCCTTCCTTTGGAGGATCACATCCTACATGTGGAACTGAGAGCTGCAGATAGTCATCGACACTGCAAAGCTATCTGCCTTCCGCTGCCTTAGAACAGGAATGTGTTCATCAGCCAATTAAATTTCAGACTGATTTTGTAATTTACTCTCACATCGATATAAAATTATACACCTTTGTCCCCAAAGGGGACACAACTTGTATGTAAGCCAGCAAGCAGCCGCTGCAGGGTGCCCATCACAAAGGTAATAGCAGTGAAGATGGAGGCAGTTGAGACTGACTGATAATTCTAATGACATGATAGGATAAGGAACTGAACATTTACCCTAAGTGGATGCTCTGGTGCCATAACATGTTGCATTTCCCACCTTGTGAATTAAGACAAAACACAGTGATAGTTTGTAGCAGGGTACACAGGAAGGATTGCCCAGGCTGCCTTCCAGTGCAGATGGGAAGTCCACAAGGGAATGGGAAGGTGGAGAAACAGTCTTCTACCTTGGTAAGGTAGATGCAAAAGAGGGTAGTGGGGACAGCAAGTTAATACTAAATGCCTCCCAAATATCCTGCAGAGACTCTTGATGCAGCACTGATGCCTCCATATTTCTTATTTACCCATAGCCACATGTGACATTATGGTGTCCTCCTGGACTCCTTTTTTCCCATTAAGATGTGGAAATAAACAATGTGCATTGCTCTCTTACATTTAAATGCTCGAATTCTAACACCACATATTCTAGTTGCTGTGGACAAGGTGGAAATCTGAGCATGATTTAAGTCACTGTATAATGTACTTGGGCTCCTAGCACCTCAAGGCAGTCAACAAAGCCTTGCCACAAAAGGGGACACTGTATTCGTTTTCCACACTTTGTTAGTCCATAGGTGAGTGTGTACAGCTGATGTCAGAGGTTTGCAGCCTTGTATTAAAGGTTGAAGTCCTGGATTTAATTCACTTGTTTCTCCCAGAGGCTGTGATGCCACAGAGATGTTACCGCTGGGCTACAGACTACTTTTCTCCCCAGGGTACACTGTCACAGGGAGTTTTTGAATTATTATCTGCTTTGCTTTCTCTCCTGTTGACCCTATACATCTGATCCTGCTCTTACATAAGAGCCCTACTTTATCAAAGGATAAATTTGTGTGACTCATATTTCTCATTTATGAGGCTACTGTTGCTATTCCAGAAAGTCTGGCTCTGTACCTCTGAAAGGTATGAAGAGACCAAACACTCAGGTCAACATTATAGACCTTTGCAAACAGACCTGTATTTAGTTTTTCCTATTGACTATATCTGGATTTTCAGCATCTCTCAACTTACCCATCTCATGGATAACCCATATGGCTCAGGCGCCTAGTTATTGGGACTCACAACACACCAGATGTGTTGTTGCAACACAACTCTGGGGGCTGTGTCATGTCTTTTAAGTGTCTAAATGTCTCTCAGTGCAGGGGCCTGTGCTCCAATTATTTCTGCAGGCCTCAAAAGTGTTGCAGTGATGCTCACAGAAAAAGAGTCCTGCAGCCTACTGTAGAAGAATGGCTGCAGAAATGTGGCCTTAGAATCTCTGAAGATCTGCACAATGCAGGCCTGGTATTAGGATAGGCCTGTAACCAGAATTGTACTGAAGTTGCTGTGCTGAAGTTAACAAGAAAGGCAGCCTTGAGCTACTCTTGAATCCTGAGACCAAGTAATTATGTTGTGCCAACAGGCCGTGGCTGTAACAAGCTACAGCTGCTGGGAAAGCAGGTGCAGGGCCAAGAAAGGTAGGGACCGGTATGGGAAAATAGGGAGTAACAAACTGCAAGGCTGAAGCACAGCAACACAATTAGCTACATGGATAGAATGCTTATTTAGTCATGATAATTAGGGGTGTGAGAACCGCGCGCGCTTAGAGACTACTAACCAATTATATTTCTGCTTTATGAATATGCATGTGTATCGATTCTATACAAGTAGTGTTAGAAACTAATAAAGTTGAGCAAGATGCATAACTCATATTGAGCGTCTTCTTGACTCCGGTGAACCCTTCTTCCAACAGCCTACCTCATAAGATATTTGTCAGTTTACCAAAAGACAGCAAGCATAGCTTTTAGACAAAGTCCACATTAACATTTTGGGCACTTAATTTACCCCAATCCAATCTACTTTAGGTCACTAAACTCCTATAATCTAAATAAGAAAAATGTTAAGTATATTACAGAAAGGTTGTTGTTAATATAAATGTGCCTATTTGAGGAATGTGTAATGATATTATAGTAGTGATGAGGTGTAGAAAGTGTAAAGGGAGTTTGTCATTAATAACAGCAGAGATTACCAAATTAAGATAAATACAAACTTCTAGATAAGTTTCATGGTACTAGCAACATACAATATAAACAAGAAGTCTTGTGATAGTGTATAATGACCACTATTATCCTAATCAGCACAATTGCACTCATCATTAAAATTTAATTAAGGTTTTCTCCTTGCTCTGTGTAATTATTAGAGAAGCTTGTGGTGAAGTCTAATTGCCCTATCATAAATGAACAGAAAAGAGAAGTCCCTTTGTCCAACAAACAAGTTTTTCTTTAAAGCAAAAATATTACATAACAATGACTTTTCAGAAAGAATTCAGTCTCTGAAAGATATAACTATGGTGCTGGAAGGGGAGGAACAACTACTGTAGGCTTAGCAGATTCTGTGCAAGTTCTAAGTTTTCTTCTTTCTTCTTAGCAGGAAAAGCACAAGGGGAAAAAAAATGACTGCCATGAATGAGAGACACCCTAACTTCCATGACTCTTGGAGAAGAAATAAACTGCCCTATGTAAATGAGGAGACAAGGCAGCTCTGCTCCCTGCTCCCTGACTAGATAGCAAAGTGGGATCTCTTTTGCATTCCTGAGTGCCAGCTGTGGATGGACCTTCTTACATCCCACCAAATAGTGCACAGAATTTGCTTTAGATAAAAAAGGCACCGCTGGGAAAAGTTCACCAAGTTTGAGTCGAACATTGCTTTTACCAACAGGCAGTTGATATTTTATTTCTCTCCCCGCCCCCCTCCCCCCCCCGCCCCCACCTATAATTTTAGAGTGAGGTAAATCTAATGCACAGTGCTTATCTTCCTATAAGAAATTAGATGGAGATCTAAGTTACCACTGCTCTTAGTCCACAGTCACCTCATTGCTACCCTTCGATGCTTTTCCATACTACATCTTTACAGGAAAGTACTTTTGTTTTACAGTGTTAAGCAAAGCATCTTTGTTTTGTGAAGAAATACCCCAAGAAAATATTTTGGGTCATGATGTTGATTTCTTCTTGTTGTTATTCTACAATTGCAGAATGATACATTAACATTCATGCTCTTGCAGAACACTTGGTGTAGGATAGTGAGTGTAAGAGTGTGTAAGAAACGCAGAGCTGAAGTCCACCAATATCTGGAATGTTATGTGTTCCAAAATGACTTTTGTTTTTCTTGCTTTCCAAAACAATGTAATCTTATAAGTGCAGTCCAATTTAGGAGATGTATTAGATCATACAATTTTGATAATAAATGTAATTTAATCCTGTTTGCTGTTGAAAGTCGTAGAAAAAAGTAAAAAGACCTCTCTGGATATGGTTTTGGAGACTCTAGAAAGAAGTATATTTGTATTCTTCTCTGAAATAATTAGAAATTCACACGGTCCCTTTTTATTAATAATCAGTAAAATGTAATCCTTACAAACTAATTACACTTACATAAAGCCCTTAGGCATCTCTACTTGCATTATATGGTGCTTCAAAATCCGCTTACAATTCAACCTGTGTTTCAAAGTGGAGTTATCATATGATGTAAAGCAAAGTTACATGTCTTTGTTCTGGCTGTTTGGTAAAGAAAATACTACATAATGGAAAACTGTTGATCTTAGGGTGTCTTTTGAATGTGCTATATACATTCATCTACTGTATCATATATAAGAAAATGTATGTAATGAAATAATTATTCCTCATCAGATTAAGTCTGATGCAACAATCCAAGAAGTTGGGGGTGGGGGGAGTGGGGGACAGAGGAAGAAGGATGTGCTTTATAATTACTCTGTGCTCTAAAATTCTCTGTGTCTAAATTTAAGACTCAGCATGTTCAGGGAGTTAATGTGATGGACACCTCACTCAGCAGCCTACCCTTCTCCCACAAAACATGCAAGTTATATGTAAGTCCCACTGCTTTACATCCCACTGACTCCAAATAAGTACAAGTGCAACTTAAAGTCCCTGCTGAAATCCTGTTAAGTCAGCGACAAATAAGCAGCACTTACAGTTGACCTCTCTCAATTTTTTGCTTGTCTATGGCTATAATTAAGCCCATGTTTAAATCTTTGCAGAATCTTTTTTTCCCTTGACAAGCAACGTTTTTTTTCATCCCCATCTGGCTATCTGTTGCAGGAACAAGCAAGGGTCCCTGAAAAATAGGCTTGAGTTTACTGCAAAAGCAGGGCAGCTGCATTTGGAAAGTCTGCAAGTGAGCTGGAGAATGAAGTTTTTCAGGAAAGGATTCAAAACACAGGACATATTTGTCTCAAGTAGAAGACAGCACCCAGAAAGGAAGAAGAGCTATGTGGCTTCATCTGCTTGGCAGACTGACGGTTGTTTTTCTACACACAGCTTGAACCTGGGAATTCACAGTCTGAACTGTTGATGTTCTTAGTTTACTAACTTTTGCATATTGTATGACATACTTCATGGTTTAAGAGACATAATAATTTGATATCTAAATATTTTTGTTTACAAAAGATAAAGAATGATGATATTAAATGACAGAGGTGTAGCGAGGACAACTATGTTGATGTTCAAGAGGATGCAACGAGAGTGCCAGGTGCTGTGTTGGTGGCAACCATAAGATCAGATGGCAAAATTAGGCTTTCTGAATGAACAATCTGAAGTATACCTTTGCAGTTTGAGAAAAGCAAACAATATGTAGTAACATCATAAATAATCTGTCTTTTAACCAAATAATTTCAGGCCAAGTTTCATAACATATTTACAGATAAAAATATTTAAAATAAGTTTTTTTCAGATATAAAAATATTAGTTGGTCTGCTTTATAAAAACATGTCTATACAGTCTCATTAATGTCAAACACATTCATTGTTGTTTTACACACAGTGGTATCAACTGTGTGTGGCTGTGGGGGTATCAGCTGTATATCTGTGTAGGTGAACAAATTGGAGATACTGAGGTCAATTTGGCAGAGAAAGTAGTTGCAATGTATGTATTTGAATGCCCAATGAGTCTAGTCTGTCTAGCCTTTTCCTACTATTTGTCTTTTGATTAAGATCTTTGTTTTTAAAAACTTACACCTTATTATTTTTTACAGATATTGAACTGGGTAAAAATGTTAGACATGATAGGCCGCTGTCACTTTCCAAGCTATTTTCCCAATATGAACTCACTGTATTATTTTTTCTCCAATATTTTTCCCATCAATTTATGTTTCAGAATAATCTGTGTTTCAGATAAGCTAAATAAAAGAAATTACATGAGTTTGTAGACCTGTAAAGATAAGCATTTCAAGCTGTCTGAAACGTGAAAATATTAAGCTACATGACTGGATACTATAAAAAGTATAAACGAGATAATCAGAGATGAGAACAACTTCTGTATGAATACATCCAGAGTAGACTAAGAAGAACTAGAATTTGTTACCGCAAAAGGGTAACAACTGATTGTGAAATGTGACAGAAGCCTCTGAAATGCTGGCATTAAGTGATGATTCACATTTAACACAACATAAGATGAGCTACCACTCAAGGAAAACTATAAGGCAGAAGGCTTCAAGCTGAAAAAAGGTGTGAAAAGCAGTGGAAGTTATGAATACTACTAATTTTAAATGACAAAAATGTTAAGGTATGCCATATGAACATGAAACAATTAGATACATTCCTGGTAGAGGGATCCACCAAGGATACATATGCATAATAGGTGGTTATGTACAATGGTCCGTGTCCCTGCATCAGCAAGCTGACAACAAATACAAGGAAGAACTATGGCAGCCTCTCATACTCCTCCCCTTAACAAATGTAACTGGCCATGATTAGTAATAGAAAATGGACCTAAAAAGAGCCTGATGGCATTAATGTATTCTCATAACTGAAGAACTCTGACCTATAAATTTCTCAGACAAAGTACAAAAAGAGTCTTGATTATGAAACGAAGAGTTCCAGTGTATTGTACAAACAGGTTAAGGTCTGTTAACATCTAAAAATATGAACATTTTAATAAAATCAGAAAGTGTTGTACCTTGCTGGCAAAACGTACAAGTAACAGAGGCATCAAATACATGATTATTTTAGTACAAGTTATTTTTGCATCTCCTTCTGGACACTGGGTTTTACATTTTTTACATTCTTCTGAGGTCCTTTCAGTTCTCATATATGAGTATTTTGTTCCACAGCAGCTATTGAAAACACAAATCCATCTGCATCTTTCTTTTGTTACAGAATGTTTTTGTATTAACTGTGCAGACATGCAGGTCCAAAAGAACGGTGAGCTGAAAATGAGTGATATCAGGCTCATTCAAACTGAAAATACAAAGATATCTTACAACTTACCATAGGGGAGACACATCTTTGATCCTGAGTGCTGTTTTCTGAAGTAACTTTTAGGGCATAGTGTGGCTTATCTTTTGTTAGGTTGCACAGTTTTTCATGCAATGATGCCCCAACCTGTTTGAAGCCTCTAGTAAAAAATGCTCAAATACAGTACAATAATGACATTGGTAATGGTTTGTTAGTGTCATGAAAACATCATGGGTTCAAAAATGAGGTATACATTAATTCTTATTAGCATTAGCTAAATATATAGCTTTTTAAAAAAATGAGGATATGAGTACTCAGCTTTTAAAATTACATTTTCTAATCCCAGTTATACCTGCAAAATCAATTTCACTTTTCTGAATGTAAACACACATGCAAGTTTGTATTCTAAGTCATATTATAACCTAATTTGCTATAAACTTCATATCCCTTAATTAAAAAAATAAATATCCTATTGACTTTGAAATGACTGTGTACCTACCATGCAGACAGATTGTGCAGATCATTTGAGAGTGACATGAGTGTCATGGAATCTAAATCCAAACCAAATAAAACCAAAAAAACCCACCACCAAAACCACAAAAAGAAAGGAGGAAAATAAACTAGAATGTCCTTCCAGGCATCTGCTCACATACTCTCACATTGAGATTTGGAAAAATAAAATTACTATGTTGAAATAAAAGGTAGAAATCAAGGGTTGTTTACTACCATATGATATGTTAGAAGTCTTATGTGCATATATCAAGCATATCTGAACACAAACGGTTTAGAAAAGTACAGGCTATTCAATGGGAAGGATAGATGACAAGTGTGAAGATTTGTCAGAATTTAATAACCCTTCTCTCTAGGGTTACCAAAGAAAGAAGAGGAAAATATTTCAGACACACATGAGAATGAAGCCAGAAGGTCTGTCAGGCGTGCTACTAGCAGCTGAAAGAACATGCAAGGATGACTGATTAAAATAATTTCTCTCTTGTTCAGCAGTTTGCAGAAAGACCCAATTTAAGAAACATTACAGCACTAGGGACATGTAAGGACTGGTCCAGTACTGACAAGAAGGGTAGATCATCATGTGAAGTATTCACATTTGGGTATTGTAAGATACTGTAAGATGGTTTACCTTGAAATATAAACCTCTGTGTAAAAAACAGCATAAATTTTGTATGCAAGAAGATGCTAAAAAGCTAATACATGCACACAGACATGTTGCAGGTAGGCCAATCCAGCCTTTGACAATTCCATCCTAACATTTATCTTGTCTAAAGGGATACATACTCACATAAAGTCTAACCATCCCATCTGAATGGGACACTCAAAAGCTAAATTTCTCACTGTTTCCATGCTGGTTTTAAGTTTATACTTTGCAAGAATTTTGTAACCTTGCACTGTTATCCTGACTGTGCCAGATATTGACAGGACAATAGCTAATGGAAATTAAACTCTATTTGCAGCAACAGGACATGAGAACAGTAAGCTCTCCATCACAGCTCGAAGCTCGCTCAGGGCCACACACTTACTTATGAAGTTTTCTCATGTAAGTAATAGAATAAAATGGTGCCATGGGCTAATGTAAAATAGTGCATGGCAATTACATGACACTGCATGCCAATGTTACCATCTAATTACCTGATAACTGAACCATTAACTTATCCCTGCAGATAACAGACATGTTTTAATAAATTTTCACAATCTTCATGAATTGTATCACAACTGCATATTTTTAAAGAGAGATTTTGTATTTGGATCATTTCTATAGTCTCTAAGCCATTTCTAAAGTTCTGATCACAAATTCAAATTGTAACATTATTAAGGCAAGATGCAAGATAAGGTTGTATATTCTGATACAGACTTGTCTAACATAATTGTGTGCTTCTCTGTCCTTTTTGTATCTTAGGTATTAATATTTTTGTACATTTGTCTATAATGGTGTTTATAGCACTTTCCTCGGGCTTTTACTGAAAAAAAACCCCAAAACTGTAGCAAATACTGCAGCATAAAGCAGACCATCTGAAGTCTGATGTAATCCTGGCTTACCTGGTCATTGTGGCCCGTATTAGCAGAGAGGTCACCAGGTGCCTGGACCATGGGAGAAGAATTAGCTGTTTAAAAAAAACCCCAACCAATCAATCAAAAAACCAGCCAAAACCACTTTACTTAAAGCTGCAAGATGTTTGCATATGTAAAAACATATACATATGTTTGCATATGTAAGTGTGCATGTGTGGTTTTCCTCTGTTGACCTTCAAAATAAGTACAGGTAAGCCCAAAATGACAGCAAAGTTAAGTTTAAACTAAAACGGCTGCTTTTTAATTTTAGAATCCATTTGAAATAGAGGAATTTGTGTCATGTTCCTACATCTCAATGAGTTGCTGAACTGCAGAATCCTCATGAACCAACACTCCCCAGGACATGGACACATAACGGAGATTGAGAGCTGTTAGCCCCACTAGTATCAGCAAGCATGCACCTCACAGCTATATTCTTTTTTACTCACACAGTCCTCTTTCTGCCATCTGTTCAATACAAAGTGGAATAAATCCCTTTTCATGTGTGTTAACAATATCCCTGGATCAGCATTCAAAAAAAAAAAAAGAAAAAGAAAAAAATATTATAAAGATGTAATATTAAAACAAAGCTGTAACACAGCGTGAATTACAATTTATTCATCTGAGTGGTTAAGATTGTGAAATTTTAATGGCACCACTGGCTGATCTTTGGTGAGGGAAGTGTATGTATTTACCACTGAAAACAAATACAACTGTTATGGTTTTTTTCTTTAACTATATTTTAACAGAAGAAATTTGCTTTCCAGAAAATATATATGAAAAATTAAGACCGCTGTTAAGTAACTGACGAATAGAAGAAAAAACCCTGTTAACTCCAAATGTAAACACAGACTTTCAGGTAGTCAATTGGACTGACATCACTGCTAAAAACTTGAAATTTATATATACAGGTATATAAAGAAAGCCATTTAAAAGAAAGTCAAGTACTGTTTCAAAATGTCACAGACCTGACTTGCACATAATTATGCTACCATTAGCAAACCCAGTACTATTATGTATATTTCCTTGCCTATTTGCTCAGTTCAGAACTGTTAAGAATATATTTTCTTCCATAGTTTCTCTCAAAGGCTAGTGACAAAACTCTCTTTGACTTCAGTGGCAGCAACATGCCTATAGCTGTAAACTTTTACAACTTATATATTGCCAGTAAGTAAGGCTGAAGTTAGATACAAAATCATATTTAATGTCCTTAGTGTGTAGCTGACAATGTGTTAGGACTTGCAGAAGAGTACCATGATGATGGGTACTAAGTAAGAGATCTGTACTGTCAGCATGTATATTACAAACTCTATTGAATTGTAATGTAAATTCTATTGAAAGAGTGAGAATGATCCATTTGTATATCAAAGGAGTCTTAGGGGGTTTTTTTCAGTTTGGATTTTGGGCATGCAGAGGAGATTGCCCATACAGAAGCCAACACAAGGTTTACAGAGTCCACTATATGCTGGGATGTGATTTTTTAGAGCCCCTTAACGTACTTGGTTAAGCCATTAAAAATCTTAGCTAATTGGCTCGCTATTAAGTTTCATTGTTGGAACTGAGCATTTTGCTGTGAACTAGGACACAGAGTAACAGAAGGCTTGTCTAAATTAGTGCTGCATTCCCCAGTCATTGCAGGAATGAAAACTGGGCGGGAGTAGGGGATAAGGGGATTGATGAATTTGCTCCTGTAAACTGTAAAGAAGTAAACAGTACTGCTTTACAGTAGGTTTGACATGGGTGCAGCACATGAAGTTGACGTCTTTGTGTTGGAACAGAATGTCGTATCTCCAACACTTCAAGGTTGCTTCACAAAGTATGAGGAAATCTAGTTCCCAAAATAAACACTTTTGTTATTTTCTGATGAATCTCTGTGATATACCCTTTGACCTGTAACACTTAGGATGTTTCTGCAAACCTCCGTAAGTCTGCAATCTGAAAAAGCCTGGTGTGGTTGCTCGTGAGATCACCGTATGGGCTGTTACAGGAACTAGAGTAACAACTTGGGGTCAAACCCATACAATAGTTTGAGTTGTTTGCATGCGGAGGAACTGGCTGTGTTTCATGTGCATAGCACAGAGGTCAGCTGTCTGTAAGTGACAAGGTCAAATGCTGACCTTTCCATTTCATAGGAAATTCTGCATCAGGAAGGAGAGCAGGAGGGAGAAGGGAATTGTCCCACCCTGAAACACACAGGATAGGTTTGAGGCTTTCTCACAGAAGGGAAAAAAACCCAATACTTCAAAAATAGTCTATGGAATTTCAAACTGAACCTAACCCTGGAAACTGAAGTGCAAGGCTCTTAGCTCTCCCTTTTAGCAGATTTATGAGAAACTCAGAATGCAGAAACCTTTCCTGTCATTGTCAAGCTGAAACTTTTGGCACTGGACAGCGTAAGTCTTTCCAGGATCTTAAAGCCATTGCAGGATTGCCAGGGCATGCAGAGCAGGCTTCATCATGGGTGACAACATAATTAACCTGAAATATATGGGAAACACAAAGATCCTCCAATCTGTTATGTCACAACTATGTCAAAAAGGACACTTTAGCCATCATTTACAATGTGATGAGTATTGTTTCACAGGAAAATTATTGGCTGATATTGTGTTACTTGTCATTTAAAGTATATTTTAAAATCAGTTCAGGATAGTTCAGGTTGGCAGAGATGGGTCAGATCTGTTAAACCAATCCTAGAAAACTCTGTCCTGTCTTTTAGAAAGGGGCTGAACATCTTGCTTCAGCTGTGGCTGCTTTTCAGCGGTCAGCAGTGTTAGGTCTATTACATCCTTACCTGATTCTGGGTAAGCCAGCGGCTCCTGTTTTCATTTTCATGGTAAGAAATGGGTTTAAGAATATTTATGTGCCCTAAGGAAGGGGTTTGATGTTGACTTCAATTTTATGTTATAGAGGTCTGAGCTTTAGATAATGCTAAATTCTGAATATGTAATTCTGCTCACACTTTTAATTTTTTTAAATTGATCTAGTTAGATTCAGATAAGTTTTTGGGTGTCTTTTGGGGTGGGTTTCAAAGCATATGATTGAAATGATACTCTTTTAATGATACCTTTTGTCATTTTGTAGCCAATTACAGACACAGTCAACTGATTACATCTGAGACATTTCATTTTATGTTTATGATTCAATTTGCTTTTGCTTTGTGTTTTGGAACATCTCTTACACAGTCTATCAGTGCTTGTATCAGTTCACTCTACAACTATTCCACACCACCACAGCAAGAAATAGATTGTAAAGAAAACGTATACAAACCAGTGCCAATAAGGCCACCAGTGTATGCTACAAGATCTTACTGCATCAGAAGGTGGAAAGGAGACTGGTCAAACCATTATACGAATACAGCTGGTGCTTCACACAGCTGGGAATCGTTTAGCTGAAGAGATTATGGAAAGAGATGCATTTTCCAGACTGCGGAATGTTCTGCTCTTACCTTCATCTTGGGTTGGTGAAACACACACAGAAGCTACGTTCAGAACCAAAAAACCCTTCAGTCGATTGAAGGATGACAAACAGACAAGATCTTTCTGTTGTGGATTTTTAACAGAAACTCAATTTCTAAGTAGTAACCAAATTAAATGTGAATTAGTATATATTCATTTGGTATACCATATTCAAGTGTTTACTCAGTCAGGCAAAAATATCAACACCATGTGATTTATTTAATCATAGTCAAGTAACATACATAGAGGAAATGTTGAGTGCCAAGTATACAGAAGGTTTCATGGGGTACATTTTCAGAGTAAATTAGAATAATGAATATGTTAAAGGAGATCATGATCTGCTCAGCAATATTCCATAGTCAGGAAAAAAGGCTAAATTCATCTGCTAAATTATTCATTGCAAATTATTCGCTTAACTCTAATTGTGTTGATTAGTACTTATCAGATCTGAAATGAGAACAGCAAAAAGCCAAGGCATTAGACAAGGAAGGTGGATAAAACCAATATTATTGCCATATATTTGATTCACAATACATGTCTATCACCTGTAGGCCACAATGGTGTTCCCCCTGCACACTCTTTGCAGAAGGAGGTGACCAACTGCCTTTAATCAGTAAGAGAGTCTGCTACACCCAGCAATAGAAAAAAATCCTCTCACTGCGGAGGGTCATATCTGACAATTATTTTCCAAGGCTTGCCTTAGGCTGGAATCTATTTTCCCTCATCCTCCTCTCTGTGCTATATGAAAATCGTGTTGGTTATCAGAGGTTTGTCCCTCCCCTCCTTCTCTTCCCAGACTTCAAGCTTGAGACAAAGGATCTCCTCTACTATTACTGACCCTGGCCAGGAAGGGGAAAAACCTCTGAAGGTGTCTTCTTTCCATGTCTGAGAAGAACAGAAAGAGTGAAAATTTTCGAAATCTGTAAAATTCCTAAAAATCTAGTGATTTCCATAGAGGAACTAGCTCAGACTTAATTAACGGAGAGAGGATGCCTGAGAGTTGTGCTGGAACTGATGGGTAGAAAGGCAGAAACACACATGGTCTCCTGTCAAAAGGTTTTTTTCTCCGACATATATAAGCAACGTAATACACTTTACTCAGACACACCCAGTAGGTTAGATATATTCTGGCTCACTTCTCTGAGAAAGTTTCCTTTCCATTCTCCCTTCCTCCTCTGTCCACCATGCAAGGGAATAAATCTGTATTTCGGTCTCATTCTAACTCTTATTCTAACAAATTTTCTCCTTCTTCCCCTACTCGTCCTGCCTCTCCTAGTCCCTGCTAGACCTCCTGTTTTCTGCAATTCCCTACTGTACACCCCTTCCCTCTCCACAGCTGCCCGCTCCAAGATGTACATAACTGTTCAAGTAAGACTGTGCCATTCTGCTCAGTGGCTCAAACATGAGCAACTTCAAAAACCTAAGGAATCCAACCTGATGGTGTTCAACACAGTTTCTGGCATAAGGACTTTGCAGCATAATCTACACAAACACTCTCAAAATTCAGTTATTGACTTTCTTGGATTCCCAGGCTCATGGGTAGGGGCTTCCAGAAAATGATCTCCAAAAAAAAAGTGCTTACTCTGCACCATACAGAATTTTGCTACAGACAGACTAATGACTGTCTCTCAGCCTATATTCCAGACTTTATCATCATGATGCTGTTATCAAATAAGTCAGTAGTGAGCCAGGAAGCTTGGAGTGCATTAAAACTATAGCGCTCTCTCTCTCTCCATGGTAATGTGTCGCATGTGAGATAGGCTAACAGACTCAGAGTGAGAGATGCTGGAAATATGAAATAGGTACTGGTGGGCAGGAAGCTTATTTCTATGTTCTAGCAAAGTCTACAGGTTTGGAGTTTTTAGTTACTTAAGCGGCCTTGACAAATGTGTAAATTGCAACTTTTTCCAAGATCATGCTTCCCCAGAGTAACTAGGTCCAAATCTGCTGTTCTCTAGTATAATTATGTTTATTAAGTCCCAGTTCATTTCCTGTTTTCTGCACAAATAAAGCATTATTTGGTTATACAGTAGTTTGTTTGATGATTCTTCTCCAGTCTTAGATTCAAATACCAAATATTTGCCTGTAGCAAATACTTGTGGCTCTGTTTATGGTTCTGACATGAATGCATATACAGCACTGTATATTCGCAAACGTATACCCAACATACATATATTTCAAATTAATCTGTTTCATTTCTGGAAATCATGTATACATACTACTCTACTGTAATATTCTGTTGAGAAATTTTCACTGCAGTCATTAGTATGTTTTCATTGGCATTCCAAAAGGGTTTTTTATTGTAAAGCCCTCCACTGACACTCTGCTGATGCTGTCTATTATCCTTCTAGCTTTGTCTTCAGCTGAACATACTCTTTTTTTTCCCTCTTTCAAATGATTATTTGCATGAGAATTTGCATTTAAATGGATGCAGAAAGTGCATTAACACCTACACTAACAAAGCAAAAGATGCTCAGTATTTGTTACTGCCAGATATGAATTAAAATAAAAAATAAGCAATTAATGTTTCTTATAGCCATTTTCAGGTGTCTGCATTTAGGCAGACACTCTTCTTTGGAATATATTTAACACAGACTGCATAAAGCATTATGTATGTGTCAGTAGCATGATCAGAAAAAAAGAGTGATGTTCGAAGTCTGAGTCATGGATGACATCTATTTTCTGTACAGATGTACTGGATTTTTAGAATCTTAAGACTAGACGCTAGAATTCACTCTGAAATTGTTCCCAGTTTAGACCGTCATTTGTTTTGTAATAAAAACAGTTTAAATGATTTTTGAGTTTAAAAACCTAAGCCCTTAAACTATGAGTAGTGTCTGGGTTTTGTTGTGCAGATCATGGAAATTTTGCAAATAGCTTGCATATATAAAAGAGACACAGTGTGGTTTTGAACAGAACTGTTGTGACTTGCATAAAAAGTACAAATGTAAGATGTTCTTTTAGTGTTATAAGTGAGAAAAATAAATTGGACTTGGCCAAAGCATACTACTGCACAACAATGCTTTCTGTTTATTATTAATTATCTTGTGCTTACAATAGCCTTTTAAAATGTGTATTATTTATACAGTAATACATGATTTAACACAAATAATTACACAAAATATAGAATTAATTTCTAATTAACTTTCAGATCTGGTGGCTTGTAAAGCTGTTTCAGAGCAAAAGTTTCTGTTTCTCTACTGGGTCCTTGAGGGATAACAGGCGTTGTAACTACAAACATTCATTTCCAACGTTTTTTTAAAAAAATATTTTTGTAAGTATGATTAATCTAAAAATGTGGTGTTAAAGAGAAAAGAGAAAGCAAAAGGTAGGTTGGGCACCAAAAATCATTATTTGTGTTATATTTTTCTGTCTGCAGAAGAAAGGTGGAACAGAGAAATTTACCAGGGTACTGAACATAGTATGGCACTGACACCTCTGAGTCCTAAAATGCAATTATTGTTTATTGCTTAAAACTAATTTGCTATGTACTGTATGTGCTAAAGAGAAATCCATAAACATCAGAGGTAAATCACTAACAAGTATTTCTTGTTCATAATAAAAAAAAAATATATCTATATTTCTTTACCTGTTGATTTGGAATAGGTCTGAATAGAGGAAATTCATTACTTCCAATGAGATTTGCCGTGTAGCAGTGAAAGAACATGATTTCACGTATCTTAGTGTTTTCCATGTCTGTACTTAAACAAATGTAATAAATATGGCAGACTCTAAAACAAGCCCTACAAAGCCAGTAATTGACTTGCAGGTTGCAAGAGAAGCAATGATTTTTTGAATAAAGCAACCAAGTGGAATCAGAGAATATAAAAATATTCTTTTCAGGTCATGTAATGTTAAATCTTCCCCTGTAATCTTCCTTCCAGCCTGTCATACCTTCCAGGTAGCATCTAAGAGGAAAAGCAAAATAACAACAGGAGTGCTTGTGTGTGGTACCTTCATCCAAGCAGTGGAACAGATCAGGGTCCATCTGTCCAGGCAAGAGAATGATTTGGTCACAGACTCACCTCATTTACACTCACACCACTCCCATTGCCTTCAGAGGACACGCACAGAAGGCAGCCTCAGACCTGTTGGTAAGTTCCCATGCATTTGTAGAATGAGTACCAAAGTTGTCAATACATGGTGGACATGTTGCACTGGTACAAAGCAGAAACTAGCTTGACAAGCTCCCTTTTACTGCGCAGAAAAAGCAAAAGCCTCCCTTCCCACTTTGTACCAGTTTCCTTTATCTCTCTTTGAAGAGCATTTGATTTAAGCTAACCTAGATTTACTAAAATCAACAGTATTTTATATCAGAGGAAGATCTGCCTCCAATGTCTTCACTGATGTTTTAATGTCAATTTAGTTACCCTGATGAGACTTTAATGCATAGAATGCCCAGGTCTCCTGCACTCTTCCATCTTCAGAGATGCCATCATGTCAATACACTAATTTAGACTGAGAGGAGTTCTGTGTATTATTTTTAATATACATTCACAGTGTGCAGTGTAATTGCTCCTTTGGAGCTGATAATGCTTTTTTATTGCCTAAAAAACAATTTGCTGTACTGTGTGGTAATATAATCATTAGTTTATGTTGTGAATACATGTCATTATATATGGCAGGCCAAATTCTCCTGTCAGAGTTTGTATCTGTGTACAATAAAAGTACAGCCACAGAAGTAAAGGGAGTCCACCTGGTATCACCAAGACCAAATTTTGGGTTGTACATCGTGCTGGCTTCTGGGCTGTAGGAAAAGCATTGGAAACAGTGTATGTCTCCTTCCCACCTGAGTGCATGGATCCCTGGGCTAGAGCTACAGGTTGAACCCCCTCCAGCTGCCTCCCTGTGGGCTTGGTTAGAGCTTGTTTAGGTCATGTCTCACTGGGTCAAGGCCTGAGGTAGATAGGTGACAGGTTTGTGCTTGGGAACATGCAGAAGCTGAACACCTTGGGGGACTATTCCTTAAAAATTAAGTGCTGGGAGATTTCAGGGTCCCATCCAGGGGCCAGTGTGCCAGTGACATCTGAACACTGGATGTGTTCAGATGCCTGAGGGAGTCCTTCATGCTTAAGCCTTCCTTCAGATTGCATTTATTGAAAAAAATAAGGAATGAGACAGGAGTATTCCAGAGGAAAAAAAAAACCAAACAGAATTATGAAGAAGAATGTACTAGCTCATCTGAAGGTCTGATCAGAGGCAGGTCATGAATCACTGCCAAATTATTTCCAGCTTGAACTCAGCAGACCAGAGGATGAATTCATCCTCTGTTCCATTTATATTTGGGAATGAAGTGGGGATCATACATTCAAAGCAAAGAGCTTTGGCTTGTTCAGGTCTGGCAGGGAAGTGTAGATACTTGAAGGGAACTGGGAATCTTCATACTTTCCCAGTCTCATCTCAAAAGCTATTACTTTGACTTAGTACTTAGTCCACTAATTAGTACTTAACCCATTATTTTTTGGTATATTTTCCTGATACTAGAGGAGATAAAAGACCATGGCAGGAAAACTATGTATTTGCAATAGAATTTTTTAAATGTTAAATTTATAATTGAATAAGTATTTGGTTTATTTTGTTTATTTAGAAATCTATTTTGTGTTTGATTGTCACTAATTTTCCCCTCAGAATACGATGTTTTACCATAGCAATACTGTTGTACCACAATATCCAACAAAGAAACCTAAGGAATAAGCAGCTTTAGGAAACCTAAAATAAATAAACAGCAGTAGATTGCCCTAGGCACATGCTTTTACTAATTCTGGTTTGTTGTTGTTCATGTCAGTTAGGTTCAATAAACTAGCTTTCTGGTAATGCTTTGCTTTCTTGTGCGACACTTAAGAACCAGCTGACAGTTTCCTGAGTTGTCATTAGATTTTTTAGTTCCATATGGGTGTCTAATGTCCAACTTGCCTAATTCTCTTAGACTTCTTACAGCTAGTTTCAAATGAGACTTGGAACAAGGCCAATAGCAGAACCCTCTACATGTAGGTGTTACTTCTGTGTTTTGCCTCACAAAATGTTCAGAGGGAAGTTGAAAATGTTGCCTATTTTACCAGTTTGCAAAAATATGCTAATTAGATCTGGCTGAAGTGTGACAAAAATATCAGACATTAAAAAAAAAACCCCAAAACAGGAAAGAAAGAAAGAAAGAGCGAGAGAAAGAAAAACCTATGATTGCTTTCCTAGGAGTCTTTCTTTGGGGATTAAGAAATATCTTTTAGAGTATTAGGTATTACGAAGTGAAGGCTGTTCCCATTTCCTTAAGAGTCCTCTTCCTTGGAGGCAACTGTACAAAGCTGATTTCATACTCATATGAATTCCTCTTCCAGTTGCAATTTTCCAGCCACTTTCTTCTCCTTGGATCAGAAGTCTATGAATGAAATCTCACCCACTGTAAAGTCAGCAGGAGTTTTTCAGACCTTTCAGTGGGGCCATTAAGGTCTGGTTGACTGTAAGAGAGCAACTGCGCAGCCTGGACCTGGATGAATGTTCTGAATATGTCAATTTATTTCACCCAAAACAATCCTTTTATCTCTACTCTGTTTGGACAGATTTTCACCAGAATAGATTTTTATTCCTTTCCTCAAGTCTGGAATGATATTTGCATTTATCTGCAAAATGTTGCAGAATAATTATACAAAACTGAGTGAGTGGGTGATAAAACAGCATATGAAACTCAGTGTCTATAAATGCAAAGTAATGCACATGCAGAAATCCTGATTATACATGTACAGTTACAGGTTGTTAACTGTTTCAGGAAAGAGGGCTTGTCATCACTGTGGATAGTTCTGTAAAAAGTAATTTCAATGGCAATCACAAAAAGGTGAGTATAATGTTGAGAGTTATCAGGTAAGGTCATGAAAATAAAATAGAAAAACACTTTTTGCTAATGTATAAATCCATGTTATAGACCCTTTTGGACACTGCAGAAAGTAGTTTTTTCTATCTCAGAAACCATGTAGACAAACTAATATATACATATATATATATATACACGCACACACACATATGGAAAAGCAACAAGGATTTTCAGACTGATGGTTTCTGTCCAAAGAGACAATACAGTAAGAAATTTCAGCTTGGAAAAGAGATGAGTTGGAAGGGAAAAGAGGAAAAGAAAGGCCTATGAAACCTTCAGTGGATTAAGGAGATAAACAGGGAATGTTTATTCACTATCTCACAGTATAGGGATTGGGGTACTCAATGAATTTATGAAGCAACATGTTTGACACAAACTTTTCACACAGTGCGTGGTTAGAGGGTGAAATTCTCTGGCACAGAACACTGGGGGATTGGAAAAAAAGTAATCAATTTAGACAAGGTCATACTGAATATATTCATAGATGACAGCTGCATACAACGCTTTGCTGAGGGAGTCATTGGCCTGCTGTTAGGTGGAAAAAGTTACTGCCTTTTCAAATGAGTCAAAATTAGTTAGATTAGGCAAGATTAGTGCCATAAGAAGTCTTAAAAGATCATCTTAGAGGAATCAATAGGAAATGAAACTGAATGAAAGAGAATGTGAAATTTTGTAATGGAAAGAAACTATCCAGCATCTCACAACACATGAATTGTTAATTCAGGAAAAAAGTGCATGCTACCATGTGTGGTGTTAAAAAAACAATAAATCTGCAGCAATGAGGGGGAAAAAAACCCACCAGAAAGGAAGATATTACATTGTCTTAGGAAAAGTGCAAGAAACACTGAAAGTGGTCTAATGCTATTTTAATGCACAGAATGTGTTGGATACAGTGAACAGTTCTGGCCAGCCTCTCTCATATGATAAAATACCAGCTAACAAGGGAAAAATGAGAAAGTCTAGGAAAGGGCAATGAAAATGATTATGACATAGAAAATGATCACTGAACAGTTTTATGAAAAGACCCAGGAAGAAAAGGCATAAGAGAAGCCATAATGGAGCTATGTCGTGAAAGTAATGGAAAAGGCCATCTTGCAACTCCACTTCACCAGACAACGAATCAGAATACACAGCAAATGATTAGTTCTAAATTTAAATGAATTGCTAAAAAGAGTTATTTTTCCCTTCCAGTATTTCTTAACCCACCTGATTTAAAACCATCATATGTTCAGGCAGAAGAAAAAGGGCTATGTACTGAGTGAACCAGGAGAATATTATCCAACCAACATATGCTTCTTTTTTTCTCATGTGTCCTCTTTCCAATACTGTAGTGATGTCGGAGAAGCAACTGTTTTAAAGATCTGAAGGAATAATATTCAAAGGAGCAACCTATTTTAGGATGTTTCCCCCCAGTTATCTGCTTTATAGAGAATGAAATTTTGAATGACAACAGATGCCAACTTCACAACTTAGAAGCTTCCAAAAGTAGGGACTAGTGATGCCCAGGGGTGATAAACAGAGACAGTTCTTAAATTAGGGTTGTATGGCTAGTAAACTCGACATTAGATTGCTTTGGAGGCTTCAGTTTTGTCAGCTTCAGTTTTTAAGTCTTGTAGAACCAAGTCCAGTTTGTATCCTACAGTTTCCCCAATCCACTATGACAAAAGTGTTTCATTATTCAGCTTTAACTGCTTTCTCACAGGAATTTTTCCTCTTCTCCCTTTTCCAAGTTTTGTTTGTAAAGGAATCTTCTGAAAGAATCAAAATAATTTGTTTTAAAAATAGTTAATGTCCTTCTTCCAGAATAAAAGTGATGCCCTGCTTTTAGCTTGGAAGCAACCTACCACTTGATAACATTTCACTTTGGCTGCTTCCTTTTGTATACTATCTTACATAATCTAATATTTAGAAATCTTGTTTTTGGAGTTGTTAATAATAACAGATGATTAATTTCAGCAGATCCTCATTAGTAACACTATTTATTTCAGATCCTCATTAACCTGTCAGATAAGAGCTTTGGAATCACTATTGTAAGAATGAAAGCAGGTTCTAATAAGCTCTAATTAAGGTGAATGAAATGTCGCACGTTATCTTTCAGTGTGTATGTTAGTGGATTGATAGCTTTCTGCTCAGATTCAGTTGCAGATATTTTTTTTTTTTTTACTTGGTTGTATATACACCTCTGTTTACAGAAATGACAGGCATAATGCTATATCCAGAGAAGAACAAACTTGTTATGAAATAAAGTGCTATGTGCATCATTTAATGGAGAAGTAGTCACGGCCAAGGGACACATATTTGGAGCAGTCTTTTTGTAAACATATACACTTCACATTTGTGTACATCAGCAACTTTGTGTGTTCAGCCTACAGGGGACTTCAGATTTAAATTAAGTAAAGAGGTCATGGTCATATACAAGGATGCATGAAGAGCTGAACTTGATGTACAGCAAAATGACAGAATCAGATTTAAAACTCCTAATGACAGCCATCTGGTTCTGGTCAGCATGGCAGCACTGAAACATTCTTAAGTCTCTGTCAGAGAGCTCACTGATTACCTTGGGAGAAACTTGGCTGAGTCCACCAAAGTGCATCATTTAATGTTGCTGGGCTAGCTACAGAAAAAAATACCTCTAAAGTGCAATTGTGAAGCTCAGGCACCATTTCTATTCACACAGACAACCAGCGTACCTCTTCCGAGATACTTCCTGTCTGACAAAAAGAAAAATGAGGATGGCCTACGGCTATTAGCATCACTCTTGTCTCTCAGTTCATTACTAAGGATTCATCTGGTTAATTCATTGGAGGGGGTTACAAGGGAGGATGAGGGGCAAATAGAGTCGCACGATAAATTAATAGTATGCAATTGGCAAATTAATTACAGATAAGCATTTCTGAAGATGTGCAATTCATGGGAATAATATAATCATGCCCTCAAATCACAGGTTTTTAGGATGCTCTAGGTGCAGGTGGAATTTGCTGTCCACCTGCTGTGTTCTCTTTCTCCCTTCTTCAGCTTTGACATGGCCTTCCTTAACTTCATCACAAATTGCTAAAAGGGTGACTCAAAGTACTTACGCAGGAAGTTTGGTTTGTGGGCATTAGGCCCATGCAGGCAACTCTAGTGCTTCTAGTCCAATGAAATCTGAACTCTCCCTTTAACGATACTAAACTTCTCTTGCTACCAGCATCTTTGAAGCCACACAATTATCAATGAGTTCATTGCTTCCCAGGTATCAAGAGATAGCCACAGAACCAACAAAAACTGGGCAATGAGAGGAGGGAGGAAGGAAGCTTACTAGCTTTGAAAAGGGGCAAAGACAGATTGGTAACTATGTTAAACAGTGGAAGCAAAGGGAGAGAGAAAAGACCAGAAAGGCACTGGGGACAAAAAGAGACTGGGAAAAAGAGATGGAAAAGTGGTTAAGACTGAAAAAAATTGCTGCTGAAAGTACCTGCTTGCAGATGCTCATTGTTCCAAAATTCTCACCTTTCTGCCTCATGATTATATATATCTGGTGTCTGCTCAAAAATGATATTTACTCCTTTTCCAGCTGGAGTAAAATGCATTCAGCTGTTTCTGATTTTTGCCCGAGTGAAAACACCATGCTTTTTAACAAAGAAAAAGTTGTTGCAACTGGATTTTTTCTCCTTAGCGTAACTTAGAAATGACAAAACTTTGATATATGAAACTCAGCATCTAACTAGTCACCAGTGAATAGTACATATTTTGCTAGGTTGTATAAGAGTTGATTGTAACATAATTGACTTATGAACATTTTAAAGTGTGCCCTAAAGCAAATGCAGTAGAAAATTCCATCGATGTTTAAATGGAGTTGCTAGCTATAGATATGTACACATGCATAGCTGATTCTCTGCATAATGCGGTACATGAGCTACCGCAAAGGTAACTTTTTTAGAAATAGTCAAGTATTAGTCTAGATTACCTTAAAAGGTTTTTTCCTGTCCTGCTATACACCTACACCTCAATGAATTATTGACCAAATTGTATGAAATTAAGAAGATTCATTCACATTGTCTACCCCACAAGATACAATGAGCTGCTCTGGAATGTGTGGTTAGTCACTGCTAGTGAGGCCAGAATTAACCTGGTCCAAACTCTCTGGGAATTTCAAGCTATGGTTTTGTGGACTCAAACCTCAAATATAAATGAATGTGAAAAAACATTACTGTTCTTGTATAAATGAAGTAAAATTATTCATTTTTGGCTGAAGATTTTAACAAAACTATGTTGCTGAAAGCTATTTTTTATTTTCTATAGGTTTGATCTTGTTTCCTTTGAAATCAAGAACAGGATTGAGGCTCAAATCAATATGATGAAAATAGTGACAAGACTGTAAATATTTCATGAGGTGAATAATCTGCAATTTCCTTCTAATAATTTATCTTTATATGTATGAAAAACCATTGGAAAAAATTAGCTCATTTTGAAAAATGAGGGAGTCTATTTTCCTGGCATAATACTTCTTTTGCCTACTCACGTGCAGCTGAGCTACCTCAGACTGCAAGCTATTCAAGATTTTATAAGCTAATCAAGTTTGGACCTGTTTTTTAACAAGATGGACAATTTCCAAAGAAAACCCAGGTGCTGTAGGATGTGATGTTGATGAAACGGTAGGTGGCACGTTTCTCTGCAGTGTGCCATGGGCCCTCATGCACCTTAACTTAAAGCATTAAGTATTCCTTCTGAAATGAATGAGTTCATTTACATGCTTAAATTTAAAAAGGTATGCAGGTGATTTTCTGTGTTGGGCTCTGACTCCTTGGGAAGATGTCCACTGCAAGAGATTTCCATTAGGAGAGGATAGAAAGTGAGTCCCTAACCATACACAGTAGTCACTTGTGCTCCTGTGACATGCTTTGTAAAGATAGTGCAAGTGGTAACACTTGAGTAGCCACTTTGTTATTTAGAAGTTACTACATTAATTAGATATCATAACACTGGTATAGAATGTTCATGTTAATAAAGGGTAGTGCAAGTGTCAAGCCTATGAGGCTGTCATACAGGAACAAAATGTTGACCTTAATACATTCTGAGTTAAATTCAAGTGCACATTTGCTCTCTGAGTTTTTGCAAACTTCTTCCTGAACATTGTACTACAGCTTGGCCAGACCTCTGAAAATTCTTGTATTTTCACTTGGAAAAATAGGTGGTGAGTTTTTCTAAATTTCTGGTAAAGTTCTAAGTATAGATGAAAAATGAACCCAGCGTTTATGTTCATGGGACCACAAAACTCTGGACACTTGCTAAGTACAAGTGTGTCTGTGGAGTGAGCAGTAATTGATATTACTACAGTTTGTAAAACAACACCACAGGACACTTAATGATGGAAAGTACTACGCATATGTAAGTTATTACTGATGTTAATGTGATTAACCAATGTAAACTTCTACTGCCTTACAGGGAGAATAAATGATAGCAAAAAATTATTTTTACTGATTTTTCCAAATAAATATTTTTCTACTATCCTGGCACAGCATCTGAATTCAGCTAAAGGTTTTTTTAATTTTCTAGCCTTAATCTGTGTGCTTTTGATTATAATGCAGTTTTTTTTGGCAACAGCCACAGCTTAAAATTGTATTCTATGCATATCAATTTGAGTTAGAAGTAGAAAACCCAGGAGTGTACTTTCCAGCACATCTGCTTTTGTTGTTGCTTGAGATGTGTGCAACTGGAGAGCATCTAGCACATGAAAGGGTATATTTTTAAAGATTAAGCTTTAATTATGGATGATGTAGGAAAACTCACAATATGGAGTATTTGCGAAAGAAAACACACTTCTATTTAACATGGTTGCAAAACATAGCCTGTAACAACAAGTAATGTTCATTGATTGGCCATGTTTTATATACTAGAGCTTACAGAATGCTGTTTGAACAGAGACAACACAGAAACATCCAGCATTTTGACTTTGGCTGTAATAGGGTTGTCTTGATTACATAGCACAAGCAATGATAAGCTTGATTAAGTGACTATTTCGTTGAGATCTTTAAATAGCTAAGTACGTAATTTGTAGCTTAACCTATTCAGTTACCTTTATGTTACCACCGCAATAAAATACACACTGGAATGACATTTGACATTCTTTTAATTTTTGTAATTTGCAATCAAGACAGCTCTGTGAGTATGCTTTATTTTAAGATAGCTTGGGAATAACAGAAATTTAAATAACATCTTCCCAGTAGCCGTAAATCATAGTAAACTGTATATATCAGTTACATTTGGTTTTGAAAACAAGTATATGACTTGGAATGACTTGTATAGCTCCCTGTGGACATCAGTTTAATAGTCAGTGTCAGCCTGAAATGCAAGTAGAATATTTGCACTTAATTGAAAAGGAGCTGGAAAATAGATAGTAATCAGCATCTTGGTCATTGTCTAAATCCCATTTCTTGAATGCTGCCCTTGAGGTCTGGTTGCTGTTCTTGTAAGAGAGAGAAACACAACCAAAAAGGGCCACATGTGTGATCAGATGTGTGGAGTGCGTTGCATGTGAAGTAGAAACCTATGAAATGATGAATAGCAGTGAGATTATTCATGGCTTCTCAAAAGAAAGAAGGGGTTGCAAGTTTAAAACAAATAAAAGGAAATATTCTTTCATGGGACACATAAAAATGAAGACTATAGAAGTATACCCACACAAGACTGAATGTATAAATAGATTTAAAAAGGAGCTGGAAGATAGATTTGCTGGTGGCTATTAAACATAACTGTCCAAATGCTATCTCTTTCACAGAAAGTCAATAAATTGCTGTGGGAAGAAGCTAGAGGAAGATGAGAGAGGACTGATCATTTCTTATACGACCTATTCCTTTTTCTGAAGTGTCTGCTATGGGTATTTTTCAGACATAGGATACATATTTGATGCACCTTTCATCCAGCCTTGTTTGGCAGTTCTTAGATGCCTTATCTGCTAACAAAAAAGTGTACATTTGAAAGGTCAGCCACATCAAAATGAGTCTGGTCTAGATAATACCATTACTTCAGCATTCGAGGACACCTAGTTTTAGACAGGAAAAGCTCCAGCAGCAAATTACCACATTAAGTGTGATGGCCTAAAAAGAGGTCCTGGAAATTTGCATGGTCCAAAATCTGAATCACTAAACTCAAATAAGGTTTGCAGGGACAGTTTTCCAATTTCCAACTGCTATATTCTGCCAGGGCAATGCTTGAATCTCCTTTGGGGCTCTTAAAATACTTTTGAGGTGAACGTTTTCCCCAAGTATTCAACCATTTTTTTCGAAGAGTTCAAGTACTAATTGCTGTTTAAACACAGTCAGCAATTGTGTTTCCTGGCATAAAGGAATGGAGCAACTTATAACACATCTTGACTAGATTTTTCCAGTCTCAAGGGGAAAGACTAGCTAGAGTTTTTCACTTTAGTAATATTTTGGAGTATTCTGACTTTTCAGTCAGAAGTGGCAATCTAATCAACCTACTCTTTTCTGTAGGCAGAAGAATGGTCTCTCTATATTAAAAAAAAAAAAATAAAAATTAGAGTAGCTGATATGGTCAGAGGTCTGGTAAGCTGATTCCCCAGCACAAAGTAAACAAGCAAGGTTCTCTGACTTAAGCAAGGCACTTAACCTGAACTCAGTATCTGGGGAATTTATAACAGAAATTCTCTGAAATCCACTTGTCCAGTTCAAATACAGATGTCATGATTATGGACCATAATGAACTGAAACAGCATGGGATTCTTCACCCCAAATTTTATAGTCCCAGCTTGTCTTCAAGTATGACTTACCTTCCTTTGGATCAGCCATTTAACAACAATGCTTAAACGTGTAATTAGCTTCATTTGGTTACATTAGTTAAATGTGTTACTGAACATCGATTCCTTAATTCTCACAAGGTACCTAATAGGCAGGTAAATAAGCATTAGAATACTGTGCTACAGATGAGAGAAATGGATGTTTGAGTAATGTGTGCAAGCCCATGCACTGAGAAAAGTGCCAACTAGTTTCATCTGTCCTCTGGGCTGTTTTCTGCAGGCCAGAGCTTCTAATTTCTGTTTCACTTTGCTAGACAATTTTACCAGGTCTGCTAATTTGACCTGTTTCAATGTGATTGTTTTTCTTTCTCACTGTGGTCCATTGTCAGAAAGCTACATGCTAGTTCTGTCAGTGCAGAAAGGTACAGAGATGCACCAGACATGCCTTTTGAGGGTCTGGGAAAATGGTAGGAACCATCATTCCTGGGTGTCCCAGGGTTCATACAATCAGGATTTGTTCTGGAGTCTGCTCCTGGAATAATCCTGCTATAAGTGGTGACTGGAAAGCAAAGAGTTGACTGAAAAGGGAAAGACTCTCTAGTTCATTGAAGAGCTTTTCTGGAAAAGCATGACACAGCTGAAGGACATTATCACACAATACAGTAATCTTTAACAATGTGCAATGTAGAAAAATCAATGCTGTGATTCTAAATATGATTTGAAATGTGTTCATAAAGCAAATGCCTTCTTACTTAGTATAAGGTTCTTCCCTTATCACCACAACAGCACTCTACAGCAGTATTTTGGCTGCATCAGCATTTTTTTCTTAACTTTGTAGTCTATCCAAAGTTTTACATACTGTAATGTTAGTGAAAAAAATGTCAGCGTTTTGTGGTGCTGTCAATTGATATCCAATAGAATTAGAATAAGGAGGCCAGGGACTGCTAGCTGCTATCACTCTGACATTGTCATATTCTGGAGCCAAGGAGAAAAAGTAGAGACAACAATCCTCTTCGTTATACAGAACAGTTACCTAATTCATTGCCTCCAAAGGCCTGGCAGTCATTTTCAAGTATTTAAAAGGTAAATTTGACAATGAGTTACATAGGTGGATTTTTACTTCTGCATAAGTCCTATTATTATAAATAATAGTCCTAAATTAATTAATGAACTCACTGGCTACACTGGTAGGCACAGGAATATTCACCTTTCACAGGCATTTTCACAGGGCAAATATGTTGAAGTTTGGAGAAATTGACTGTGGACCTGCTTGATCACATCTACTTTGTGATTACCTGAAAATAATTTTGATATCGCCATAAGCTGTAGATTCTGCAATTTTGCCAAAAAATCTTAAGACAGAAAAACTGATTCGGGGCTGGGAGGGAGGGATAGGAGGCAGGACAGTGGGGAGGGTTACTTGGTCTTCCAAACAGGGCAGCGGTGGGAGGTTGTTAGGTTGCAATGACCAAGCAATGTTGCAAAGATTATCAGACTTTCCCTGTATTGCTCTTTGTTTCTTTGCCTAACAGAGACATCTTCACTCTTCTGCTCTTTTTTCATATTGTTCCTACTAATTAAGTATGAAATAATAAAGACAGTGAAAAATAAACTTGCACAACCAAGCTAATCAGGACATGGGAAGCAGCATGGTGTGTCTGCCACTGCTTTTCCAAGGCAGTTCCCGAGTTTTTTAATACATCCAGTGATAATAATTCATTAAACTTTCACACTGCCATCAAAAAACAAAGATTAGTGCAAAGAAACACTGCAGTTCTGAATTTAGATTTTTGTATGGGATGTTATTTAACACAGAGTAAGAGAGATGCAATGTCTTCCTGATCAGGGGTCTGATCTGGAAGCTGCTACAGACATCAAGAGAAATGCCTAACCATGCATTATACTTACTGATTTTTCCCCTTGACAACAACAGCAGAGTGATCTGTATCTATTGGTAGAGTTGCACAACATTTAATTCAGTGTTAAGTTAGGTGGTATTGATGGAGTCTAGTAAACTATAGATGGTTAAAATAAGTTAATGTGGTAGGTATAAAATATACTGTTAACTTCTGCTTTAAAGTAGTGCTCAATTTCAACGACATAGACTGTTCCCAAAAACAATAACCAGGATGTTGATGTATTTTAAAAGAATGAAGATGACAAACACAAACATGCCCTTCACAGCAGGGACAGACCAAACTCCTGGCCAGAGCCTTGATACAGAATCAGTTAAAAAAACAGGCAAAAGTGACTACGGCTAACATAATTAACTTGTGTGAATATGCAGAAGGAAAATTAGTTGGAAGTTTGACCCTCGCCCTACAATGTTATAATAGCACATGTTCTCAGGTTTCAACTTTTCTGTCAAAAATTATTTCCAAGAGCAAAACAATAGATTCAAAACTTCATAGTAGCTGCTTAGTCCTGATTTCCCAGTTTTTCTGGCTCCATATTCTTGCCACAGATAAGCAAAGACCCAATGACCTGTTCATGTTATCTCCACTTACTGCAAATATATTCATCTAATCAAGGAAAGGTAAAACACATGATTGCTTTGAGTCAACTTTTAAGTTCACCTGACATGGTGAACAGAAAATAGACTTCAAGGTCTCAGTTCAGCCCAGCTGAGATCTGAGTAACCACTGGAAGTGCTCCTCTCTCAAGACAATCAATGATGAGGGCTAAGGGTGGAATGCAACACAGTCAGACTTCCAACTTAACATTTTTAAAATGCAAAGTGCCAAATATTCAAAATTGACCCATAATTTATATAGCTTCTCATTAGGTATTGTGAAATAGTTACGAACAAGTCCTACTGAAGATGTTGAAAAACTTGTTTATGAAAAACAGTAGATTGTTACCAGAAAATAGCTTGCCTTTTTTTTTTTTTTTTTTGTGATCTATCCACAAACATACCACAAATACATTACACTGCAAGATGAAAAAGTGAAGAAGCTTTATTTCTCATCTCTCAGGTGATTGGAGTTCCTTTTCCCCCATCTGCCTATTTCTCCCACATAACTATTCAGGGTTATCAACATAAAAATTGAGGAACTGTTTGAGAAAGAGCTACCTGGGCAGAAATGGGTACAGAACATTAATAAAGCTATGTAAGCTTGGCATTAATAAACATGTCAAAGTCATTGGTGAAAGAGATGATAAGACTTTTTGGCCCATGACTGTGTGGAATCATCTTTTATATGAGTTGGAAGACAGTGGCATACAGAAAAAATAGAATCATAGAATGGTTTGGATTGGAAGGGACATTTAAAGATCTTCTAGTCCAACCCTTTGGCCATGGGCATGGAAAACTTTCACTGGACAGGTTTTTCAAAGCACCAGCCAACCTGACTTTGAATGCTTCCAGTGACTGAACAACACATTCTATGGTCAACCTCTTCCAGTGTCTAACCACCTTCATTGTAAATCCATTTAATGGTCCATCCTGTTAAGTATAATATTTGGAGTCATCCTGAATGCTGCCTTTTGTTGCAGTTGTAATACCACTCCGATATACATTTTCTTAAATTCCAGGAATATAGTATGATATATAGTTGGATTTGGGATGGAAAACAGAAGTAAGGAGCACTGGTAAATTGTTTTCTGTATATAAAAGCACTTAGTACTAAACCCTGGACTACAGAACATTATCTGTGAGGTTATTTTCTTATAACCTGAATATTCAACAAAGAGGATGGATCTTCAATGTTAAGTCCAGTTACATTATACATCTAAGTTACAGCTTCTGATGTTACATACATGGGAAATGAGGAACATATATCTATGCTGTTGTATAGAAACACAGAGGAGAAACAGTATTTTAAAGTCTAGGTTTGTTTTGTTGATATCAGTGGCAGATTTGCCAAAGGTTTCAAAGTTGTAATATCAATTTTACATTAAAGAAGTACAGTAATTTTGAGGGAGAAAATGTAAAAAAAAATTAATTTGTTCAAACAATGATGACCATGTCCAAACTTTAGTTTCTAACATTAGACAGTAAGGGATGGGAATTTCCTCAGTTGAAATTTAATTAGCGTTAGAAGAAGATTCTCTTTAAGTTATTATAGTTTTTTCACTGTGTTGTAGGAAACCATTTTAATCAGAAAAAGAAATCACTTTATGCATTTCAGTATATTAAGAAATTCATAGTAAAAGTTCCAGTTCTGGAAGAAATGTTCCTGGAGACTAAGTAGATAACCTGTATACCAAACTATGGGACTTTCCCTCTGAAGACACAGATAGAAAATTTGGTGCTCTAGGCTTTATGTATTTTTAATTCTTTTCCTTTGTCAGGTAATAATCAGATTAATTAATTTTCTAGTTAACAAATTGCGTTCTGGTGAACTGTAAACTACTGAGAAAAAATGATTGTCAGTCATTGGATAAAGAATGTTATTAGAGGTAGAAAAAACAATGGATCCATGAGCTAATGGAAATAAAACCAATAAGCCTTGAAAATAGCAAAGGAAACATTAATTCAGTCAGCGCCCTTACAGTTCGCCATAGGAATCATGACTAGCAATTTGAAATCCTGTTTTTCTCCTGGGAAGAAGTGATGCCTGGAATATGATATAAACTATACTGATCAAATAAAAAGGGAAGCCGCAGGCTAAAACAGAGAGAAAGAAGTTACAACAAAGAAAAACAGCTAGTTGTATGAAATGACACATTTATACCCCAGCAAAGTAAAATTAGAATCCTCTCCATTTACTTTATATCGGCTGCAGAAGAAAAATAGCTGTATTACATAGACTAGAAAACAGAGTAACATAAAATAAAGGATTATTTTGAATCACCCCAGAGGATACCTTCTGAAATATGTACTTAGGATATGCAGATAAAATGGTATCATTGACTAGTTCTTGAATATCAAAAAATGTAGTAATCTTGAGCGTATTAAAGAGACTTAAAAAAAGAGTGCAAGTAAAAATCTGTAAGTAAAGATCATGTGCAAAGCAATTTTCCCTTAAAAAAAAGGTACTAAAGAGAGCAATAAATCCTTTATCTACAGCAGAAGAATTACAGTGTGAGGGCTTCTTCATTTCTGGTAGCCTGAAATCTCGTATTCAGTCTAGTCTGACTGATATGCAGTCTTTAGACTGACACTGTCTAAAGAAAGAAGAAAGGTGTACTTAACAAGTAACAGTGCTGTAGGAAACCACTGACAGTTCCAGAACCTGGGATACAATGGTAAAGTAAGAGATGAGAGAAAATGCTGAATTTATTTTTACCAACAATGTCTTCAAAATTCATTGTGTACAAAACCTATTCTATTGTTCCTATTTTATCTTCAGTCTAGCATTATACTTACAATAGCAAAGAAAAAGTGCCTTAGAAATACTCTAGGTATACACATTTGCTACTACAAAATAATGGCTCATACTATTGTATGTGATAATTGAAAAAAATGCCCTGTAGCACTTTGTGGAAGTTTCACAGCAGAGATGTGCTCTCAGTTGAAAATGTTTAGTAAAACGCATCAGTCTCAATTTTTAGCTCTGAAAGTGGTATCTCTGCTAATTAAGGAGCAGCATGTAATGGGCAAGTTTGGTGGATTCATGACATAGCAGGTTTAAATGGGATCAAGCACACAGAATGAGAGAGGAATGCAAGGTCAAGATCTTACATCTACAAATTTAGTTGTAATTTTACATTTGTAGATTTTACAAATTTACAAAGAATTTTAATTATAGATGCTTTAAGCAAATAATACAAAAGCCTAATAGAGGTCAAATTAAACAACTGTTCCTATCCTTCATGGCTGTGAGAATATACATCAAGGTAGAGGACAAAAGAAATAGTCCACGTCTGTGTTATGCTTTTGATCAGGTGTAGTAAACCAGAGTGTTGCTCAAATCACAAAGGACACACAGAAGCTAAGACAGCTGTAGGAGTAGTGAGGTAAGCCAGTTTATGCTAGTTACTTGTGTTTTATTCTACATAAAAGAGAGATAGAGTTTTAACCTGCTATATATTACATTATTTCCTAAGTTTCATACACACAATATAAGCAAAAGGCAATTTTTCTTTTTTTTTTCTCATATATTTCCTGTATAAGGATCCATGTGCCACATGGATGTTCACAACTTAGTAGAAGTTATAGCTAAAAATATTTTTTTAAAAAAATTAGTTTCTGTAGTGATCTAGACTCTGCCAGGCAAATGGCTGTTAAAGAAAATATAATTAGAAAGATTTAGAGTACAATTGGAATAATACAATTTCACAGTGAAACCAACAAATGCAATTTTTGGGCAAGTAAGTGTATTGGTCTTTCATTCCATCATCATTTGAGTTTCTTTCCTATTCTGATTGGAAGTAAAATGAAAGTTTTAACTGAATACATTGGGCACAATATGAAATTAGATGCTATTTTCCACAGGTCATCTACCTACTCATTATCACAAATGAGCAGTGCTCTCTGAAAAAAACTTCCTCTCAGATAAGTTGGTGCTTTTTTCTGGTTTTGTTTCCTGCTGTTCAAGTTACGGTCCTACTTACTGCACATGATTTACAGTTTCCTGTCAACACAGAACTGCAGATTTTCTCAGGGACTTCTGCATCAGGCGTAGCTGTGTTCATGTGGAACACCTCTCAGCCTTACGTGTCCTACAGATGGAGCCTGGAATCACAGAAATATTAAGGCTGACACCTGAGGTATGTCCATGCTTTTTGGGTGCCCAGTCTGGAACATCTATAGCCTGTGTTCTCAGAATATTAATGGTTTTTACATCACTTTGTAAATGCAAAAGTAAGGCTCCTTGATGTCAGAGGCAATGATAAGCTCTGAAATCTGCAAGTCACATTACCAATGTCTCAAGCCGAGTACTTAGAAAATGAGGAACTTAACAAACTTCAGGTAAAAAAATCAGTTTAAGCAACTAGGTTGTACCTCGTCAGGGGAGACTCAGTAACCACCTTGACTTTTAGCTAGTTAAATAAAGATATAATCTATTTGTTTTAATGTTCCTTGCCTGATTCACTACATAGTTCCAAATCCTGAGAGAGATGCAGAGCATTTTAATAGACAATTATTTATTAGAATGTACAGGACTATCATTGTAGAGGTGTGGCAATAGCACTTGCAAGCTGAGGAAATATATCACAAAAGCTAAACGTAGTTGGAGATTTAATAAGCACTGTAAATTATAATAGATTACATTTGAAAAAAAAAATAAATTGTTTCCTCACAGAAAAAAAGGCTAATATCCACCTCTCTCTGTAAAGGTGCATATGTGACTGAACATATTTACGTGTGTGGTTGCTGCTGTTCCACTATTACATGTATGGATGAATTAATGTTAGTCTGCACATCACATTTATTTTTCAAAATAAATCAATGATGAATTTGAACATCTTTACAGAACTGCATATTTCCTTTTTAAAAACACATTTTACAAAGTGTTTCTGTTTGGACACCCAAAATTTAAGTCACAACACAAATTTACTCATTTATTTGATGTATACAGCATGATCAGCAGACTGGGAGATGCATTGCCTGAAAGCTAATCCACAGGAAGACACTGATTTTGCAAATAAGACAACTGATACCCCTCAGATGTTAGGGCCAAATCCTGAAGTATGGACACTTTTTTTGGGTGTCCACCTTGAAACTTCTAGTGTCTGCTTTCTTAGAATGTTAACGAGCCCTGCAACATTTTAAAAAAATTGATTGTAGCAGCCTACAGTCTGCAAAGGGCCCAATTTCTCACCATCACTATGTTGTGTATTTCCAGCAGAATGAGGACTGAAGTCCAAGTTACAGGGTAGCAACAGATAGATTAGTCTACGTAGAAAATAGGATTCTCTGATCCAGATGGCAAAGTAGGACTCAAAGGATGATTAATAGTCATTTCGTGTGTGTGCCAAACAACACAAGAAAGGCAACAGACAGCCCTCCAAAGATTAGACTGTGTTAGAGAGAAGCTATTGTTCTGCATACCTGAGAATGAAAATGTATTTTTAAGTTGTCAAAACTTATGACTGCAACAGGGAAAAGGAACTGACTGCTTTAGGTGGAGTTCAACATTTAAAACTGAAAGCTCTCTAGGGCTCTTCTGTTAATCATCTTCTCTGGAGAACTGAAAATAAGGGGCTACAAATGAAATAAAAGAATCCCTGCTTGCTTAACCTTCTCACTGAAGTGAAAACCATGACAAAAAAGATCTAAAAAAACCCTGAAGACACCACATTCAGCTGTTTGAAAGTAGCTGTAATGAGGGCTTGTAACATCTCATTAGGAAACTGTCAAACCCCAGGTTGCTTTATAAATGGACAATCATGAGCTGCAATTACAAAAGAATGGGAAATACTATGATAGAACCAAACATTGCGGCAGGAGAGGGTAAGGTGCACAGCATGTGCTGGGAATTGAACCTGAGTTTCTTCCTTTAAGTTCTTTAGAAAAATTTTAAAGGAAATACTAGGGTAACTTTCATAGGCAAAGGAATAAGAAGAACATTTTAGCCACTCATTGGGACTGGAATCTCTGAATGAGCCACCGGTATAGTAAAGGTCTCAGGTGAGGAGCTTCAGGTATTTGACACCAGGAAAGCACCCAATGAAACTTTTACAGTAGTGCTGTAATAACATGTTTATCATAGGGATGGTAGTGTGACAATGGGCATGTAGGTTTTTTGCTGAGCCTACAGAAAAGAAGGCATACTGGATCTTGCTAAAAGTAAAAAAGTAAACCAAATCAATGATTGCTAAATAACTGAAAGGTGGCAAAAAGCAGTGAATGTTTAAGAAGGAAAGAAGACTTATTTGATACTTTAAATAACTTCTCCCTATTTTATCCAACTCAATTTTAATTTATTAGCAAAATTATATTTGCAACAAATGAATACCTAAGAAAAAAAGAACTACTCTTCCTCTTGTATGAGAATTTATAACTGGTCATTCAAGGACAAACTTCAGTGTAAACCCACATGCAATCCATAGTCTCTACACAAGGTATGACAGAAACAACTCCCTGGACAGAGCCAACAAGTACCTGGGCTCCCTGTTCCAGGGCAGTAACTTCCTCTACAGCTTGGGTAGAGGAATACATTTGGGTATATTTATCAAAGAATGATCTGTGTCATGTCCAGCTGTCCATCAAGAACTATCCTATAAGGAACGATTCTAAGACCTCACTGAAATACAGAGGCAGATGCTACTCCGTAAATAAATACATGCTGTCATAAAGGTTGCTTTGGGAAAACCTGACTGCAGGCAATCCTGACAGTGGTGGCAGCATACAGGCCTGTCTGCTGCATAAAAACGGGCCTTCTTCCCATTTCCCAAACACATTATATTATGCTGCTCATGGGGGGGGACATAACCATGAATATTGGCTGAAAGCCACCACTCCTGCCAGAAGACTGTGATCTTCCTTCCCTTGAGGGCCCAGTGGTATGACTAGCCAGACAGTAGGTGCCAGTACCACCAGCTGAAATCTCCAAAGTACCGTCCAAGTCATGTGTACCTCAGAGCAGAACCAAGCAACTAAGCCTGTCAGCACAGGAAAGAATGAGGGCACTGCACACCCAAGATGAGAACCAGCCAATTTCTCCCACCTTGGAAATGCACACTAATGTGTTGCATTAAATTTCACATTAAACATGTAGAAATTCCAGAATTGGAAGAGAAGTGCAAAGAAATAACAGAAAGGAGTGAATATTACTGCTGTTCATGTGATGTTGCAATTTTTACCATTTCCTTTACTTACTAATACTTACTACCTTGACTGTCATAAAACCCCTCAGTTCCCATAAGAAGAAACCTTTTAAGAATAAGTCAATAATGCTAGTTTTCTGTATCACTTGGTCAGCTATTACATATGAGGTGCTTGTGCTCATTCCTATTGTTCTAGCTAATTTTCCATTTGTCTGACAGTTAAATTTCCTGAATTATGTGCAGAGAAGATTTCCTGATTAGAGCAAGTTATTAGAACTTTTCCCCTGCATACAGCAAAATTAATCGGTCATAAACCTGAAGCATAGTGCCACCTTTCTAGTGATGTTTGTGACAGCTTTTCACACATCTTTATTCTTGATGATGGTAACTGTGCTCTTCAGAAAGTTGTTGGATATTGACAACACAGAGAGCTTTCAAGCCTTTTGAGGCAAAGAAACTGAAATGGAGAAACCAGGAGCCTAAGGATGAATGTGATGTTATATAGAACAAATCTACAGCTCAGACCTTGACCAAGCTATATGTTCTCCAATGTTGCAGGCCAGCTACCATGCCAAGTGTTCAAAGTTCAAGTTTATGCCTTTGAATGAAGTGACTTCTCTTTCTTTGTGCAAGCCACTTCCTCAGTGCATGTTTTCTCTAACATATTAGTTAGCTTCCTAAGTGGGCACATGCAGCGTCTAGCCTGGCAGATCAGAAAGATATTAGGGTCTGTTTCTGGAAATAGCCAGTGTATTCCTGCTCTCCAGCTGAAATTGTATATTCTAAATTTCCCTTAAATAAGACAACTGATCTTTGGAGTGTCTTTGTATCTATTCCTAGCTTAGTAATAATGTTTCTTTTAGTTTTTTGTATAGCAGCCTATACAGAAAAAGATATAAACCAGTATACAGAATGTCCTTTCTAAAAATGTGCAGAACCTAATTCCTTGCAAATTTCTTTATACTTTATTGCCTCACCATATATTTTGTCCAGCTTTCACTGTCTTTCTGACATTCACATCCTGTTTCTAGATATTTCAGAAAGTATGCATTAAATAACCTTACTCCAGGACTACAAAAATGGCTCTGTGTGACTAATCATCAAAATTTCTGTGTAAATGTGAAGCAACTTAGTTTTCCTAAAAATGAAAGATGAAAGAAGTGCATGTACTAATAATTTTCATGCCCTAAGAGCTAAAATAACAGAAATTCCAAACTTTCATCCTGAACAAAATACTCAAAAGCATATTTTTGTTCCAGAACACACACTGTTTATATCTTAAATTTGACACCAGTCTGAAGTCCAAATGACGTACCCCAATTTTCTCTTTCATCACCTAAGTGCATTCATAGTAAACTGTTCAACAGAATTTGCATTTCTTTAGTCTGAGAAGGTAAGATCAGTCTTTTTGGATTACTCTCTGTATGGCAACCAGTGAAAGCTTCCAATACGTTTATACAAACTTTTGAGTTTCTGGAAATGTAAAGCCTTCTGCACTAGTGGATGTTTGTTTTTACTCCATTCTTTTGGTGTGTGTCTGGTAGGTATGCATTTATCAACAGCTAGCACTCAGAGACAGGTTTTTACAGAAATTGGAATGAGAGACCATCCATAACCTCACTCTTTTAGTGACTCTTAACACACTTCTAACGGTGGTTCAAGGCTTTTTGACCATGTAGGCAAAACTCAAAGTCATTGTCCTCAGAACTGGATGGTTTCCATGTAGAAAGGAAGAGAATCTAGAGTGTATCCCAGAGGACAGTGCTCTCAAGACACAGCCTGGGGGATATGAAAAGCAGGGGAATTACTTATGATTCTTCCATGTGCATTTTGTTACATTACCCACTGTCCTATGCATCTGCTTGCTTTGCTAATACTTGAGGCCATTCATGGCAGTATTTCCCCACGTTACTTTGTAAATTGGTACTATAACAAGTTGGACAGCTGAAAAGAAAGCAGAAAGTGATAAAATATTGGAGCAAAGTAGAAGGATCATAGCAGTATAACTACACCATAAATCCTTTTGTGGGTTTTTTCTTTGTTTTTGTTTTTCTTTTTTTTTTTTTTTAATTGTGTAGTGTTATTGGTATTTGAGGTGTTTATGAAATTACAAATAGTTCACTGTTCAGAGTGGGCATAATACTGGTGTGGACCGGACAGAACACCTTACTACAGATTAAACTGCCTATGTTTCAGCTCAACCCAGGTTACTTATTGGTAGAGATTGTCAATCACATTTTGGGAAATTTGTCACAGGAATAGATTTCTGTCATTCTTATGGACAATGAGCTAATTCAAGGTTTTGATTTAGGTTGAGACTTAATTCAGATGTCCAGAGGTTAAGGACCAGCATTCATGTGTAGTCTGGTTGAGAAAAACTGAAACACTGAGATGGTCTAATATGCACCACCTACCTTTCAGCTTGGATCTACCAGGAAAACATGATTACAATTTTATACTATTTCAATTCAATGCAAAGCCATAATTTTAGTAGATTACAAAGATGTTCCACTTGATCAGCATTCTTCATTTGTCCACTACAAGTAGAAAAGATTCTCTCAAGCTCGTATTCAATACAAATACTAACAATTATAAGATTTCATTTCCTATAGTACATTTTATTGCCTTGCCTACAGTACCAGATTCTATCCAAGAAAGTACTGTTCAGTATGACTGCTCAGAATAGTTTTGGGGTTTTTTTGACTGTTCCTGACATATGGTTTATGTATTAAATTCAAGTATATATTCATAACTGATGTGGAACACTGATATCTCAAAGTTTGGAGGTGGTCAGATTCACAAGTTTTGTTAGGTTAGTTCTTCTGCATTAAAAGATTAACAACAACAACAACAAAAAGATTAAAAAAATCATATTCTAGACATGAAAGTAGTTTCCTTATGGCACAGTGTAGTATTTTGTATGTGATTACACAGCTTGCTTCATAGATAAAAGCATTGCAATATTCACATTTGTAAAAACGATTAGTTAGAACTCTGAGGTGGTTTCATTTGAACCAGAGACTTCCACAACTTCACCGTTTTCTTGGTAGCCTGGACCTAATGTTTTGGTTCTGCCCACTCTCTGCCCGCTCATCCAGAGCTAAATCCAGGTTTACCAACTCAAAGCCCCACTGTTCTCTATGGTATATCTCAAGATTTGTTTGATCATGTTATTTCAACAACAGTAGTACAGTATACAGTCCACATTTTGCTGTCAGCCCAACCGGTACCACACCTAGGGATGCCAGACCTAACTCCAGTTTCCCTCGTTTTGTCTTACATATGAGTAATCTGACTAAGTCTAAAATAACAAAAAGAGACTCTTTTCACACTTTCTACTTAACAGTTCAGCTATAATGTCTTAGGTAACGAACACCTGGCACAAACCTTAATGGAAGCACCAATATTTAAAACATATTTAACAACATCTGTTAAATTCAAATTTCATCATACCATGCTAATTCAGTATAATGATATTGACATTATCTGAACAAGCATATAAAACATATCCCTTGGGAAGATTGTAGCTTTCTGGGATTGGAAAAGGCTATAATAGTAACAAAACAAAAGTTTGCAAAGGAACAAGCAATGAAAAAACTACTTTTTCAATAATTTTTAGAAGTCTGCATGGCAAGAAAAGAAAGACATTAAGGATAAGATTATGCTATAAAATTGTCATACCACGAAGAAAAGCAGTGTAGAGAGCTAATCAGTTTCCGTAATTAAAAAGAAAAAGAAACAAAAAAATGTCTAAAGTAGGTGCTCTGAGAAATGGGTGACTTTCAGGTTCAGGTGATGGATGTTATTCATGGAGATATACCCTAGGAGAGGTCCAGGAACAATAATGAATCATAAACACACAGGATCTATCACCTGATATATTAACCACCCAGAAGGGAAGGAAAATATAGCACTGCTTTTTCTCTGGAAACCTCATTACTCTTCTGCCTAACATAAGCCCAGTTTCTTGTCCTGTTTCTGCTTAGCAGCTCCCCTTATAGCAGCAAAACTTTCTTGTCTTTCACTGATGTAAGTGAGGGTATGGGTCCCTTTCTCTTAGATGCAATGTACTGACACTAGAATATATACAATACAATAGGTTAATAAGAGATTAGAAGATATTGAATAGTGATCATCTTTAACACTCCAGTTTAGACCCATCTCCAGATCTTCAGACCATCGAGTGTTTGATAGCAAACAAAGAATGAATTAGAAATTATTAATTCTATTCTCAGAAACTGTAACAAAACCATTTACACTCACCTTCAGATCTTTAACTTTCACCTGACTGCCAGACAAGTTCTGTACAGTTTATACTGAATATCTTAACTAGAAAAGAAATACAGTATGAGTAGCATCTTCGGACAACAGGAACCATTCTCTGAATGTTAGCAGCTGAGAAGTTCCTGTTGCTACCAATTTGTTTTTTTTTTTTTTTTAAAGTGAAAGCTTTTCCATGGGGAACAATGAGAAAGTATAGTCGAACATAGCAGAATCCAGATAATTTTGTTGTAACTAAAGTTTAAGTGATAAAAGCTATGTAGAACATAGCAAAATAAAAAGTGAGAAAACACAAGCATGGTGAAGTTGACCATCACTAACAGTATCACCAACTGGAGTACAAGGCGGGGGGAGTGGAAGAGGTAAATGCTGCTTTTTGCTGTTGAGACTTGTCTGTAAAGCATGGAAAGAAATAGCCATTTATCTCATAATAGTGTCATGATAGCAACTTCTTGGGAAGACTGGCTTCCTATCATCTGACAACACGGAGCACCAGAGATATAACCATAGCTCTTTAGCAGCTTTTCAAGTGTAGGCTCCAACTCACATCTTGGACCTTGTGTCAAACCACAGATACCAGAGGAAGCTTGATTCTTATCAATATTATTTCTACTTACTTTTAACTTTAAAGAATTCAATGAACAATCTTCAATGCCATCAGACAGCTGATTTGTACTTTGTAAAAGTAAGGCATTCATTTGGAGAGATTTACTTTGTCCAGCTTAACTTCTTAAACTATTGCAAGTTGTTTACATAAATTCCATTAGCCAAAAGGATTCATGAAAGATATTTTAGGTCTATGATTGAAAAAATCAAGTTCAATTTACAGTTAGTATCATTTGCTACCTTAGAGCATCATGAATAATGCCCCTGTTGGGTTCAGGATTTAAATGATTTAGCCAGAGATTTATCACTTCCTGCCACATATCAAAGTTACAGTGGCTGGATATTTCCCATACTCCACATTTCTGATGTAGAAATACAGATATAGAGATATAAACAAAGGGCTTCACACTCCAGGTCTGTCTCTTTGGTACTTTGTACAACTGAAACATACTAAAAAGTGTTTAAGTGTGTATAATCTTGACATGAACAGTTAGCATTCTTAAAAGTGCATTGGGATGTATACTTGTGAATGTGCAATTAGAAATGTTTTAGAAATTAGTAAGTGTGGAACTGCTGTATTGTACATTTTCTGATACATTTTCTTTCTTGTGTAACCTGTGTTTTTTCCAAAGCTATGGAAAAAGACCAAGGAAGTCACAATCTGCCCTCTGGGACAGTGCTACTAGATTTTTTCACTAGTTACTTCAATTCAAAACATGCAAACTTTACAACAATTTTCCCACTAACACCAGAAATACATACTAGTATAATTTAGATTCTGCTGGAAAATTTCTTATAAAACACTTCTGTGTCACATTAGTTAAGGAAATAAAATGCTGGCCATGCTGGCTCTTATTCAGCACCACTTGTGACCACAACAGGATCTGTTATTCCATGGTGTGCATATTCCAACCTGCAACGCAGATCTTGTGTGTTATAAACACACTGTTTATATTTGCTGTTTCCTACATGCACGTGACCTTTGGTTACAAGTATCTCCACTTCTGAGACCTATACAGACCTGTACCATCAAAGACTTCTTCTGGACTCTCCCACTGTAAAAAGCCCTAAATTTTGTATCTTACTGTGAGTGCAGTGCAGCAAATTTTTCTATCAGTCAATCAGTTAGCAGTCAGACACAGACAAATGGCATTTTGATCTAACTCCCAATCTCCATTTTGATAACATACATAACTAGAGATTGTTGAAATAAAAACTTATGCATATGGTATTTAAATTGTAATAGCCATTACCCATGTACTGCTTTCATCATGACTAGTCAAGGACTGGATCAATTTTAGCACTTTTCCTTTTCTGTGAAACGGCATTATTTTTCAGCCTGCCTGTCAAAGTGAGTTCTATTGCTATCCTAAGGGCTAGATACAGGGTCATGTGACTCTCTATGGCTTCAATAAAAATGAACTTATAATGTAAAATGTTGTTTTCATTTTATTCCTGTGTATTCATGTAATGTTGTTTGGGTGACTAGAAGTGTTCACGTGGTATGTATTGAGCATATCTCTCATTTTTAAGAAATTATATTTGTGCCATTACTTGCAGCTGACAGAGGCTTTGCTCTTGATTAAATGTCCTTTCAGCAAAACAGGTAAAAGCTTGATGGGGTGAACAGTGGTATAGTTTTATTACCCTTTTTCTATGATTGTTTCTAAAAGACATTGTTTTAGGAAACTAGTGCATTTTTTTCATAGACAACCCCACATTTTATAAGCTTATGAGGAAACTGCAAGTCAACTTTATTTCTGTTTTTTTTGGTTCCATTTGCACGCATAATAGGTACAACCAGTGATGACACATAGTACAGCCACCTCCTGAGTAAGCATAATGATGCTGCATTTTTAGTAGTTTAATTTAGATCAAGAGACTCTAAATAGAGCAAAGGCTTTCCTCCATTACACACTTCACTCTTTTATATTCTAAAATGGGAGAGGGTCTTCACAAACAATGTTCCTCCTATCGTCCCAAAGGGAAGTTGTCATGGTTTAACCCTGGCTTGTAACTAAGTTACACACAGCTGCTAGCTTACTCCCCCCTCTCCCAGAGGGATGGGGAGGAGAGTTGGAAAGGAATGTAAAACTCAAGGGTTGAGATAAGAAAAAATTCATAATTGAAATAAAGTAAAAATGAAAGAACAAAAATAATAGTTATAATGAAAAGGAGGGAGAGTGGGAGAGGAATGAAATCTAAAGGGAAGGGAGGAAAGAAAATGAGTGATGCACAGTACTACTGCTCATCACCTGTTGACCAATGCCTGAGCAATGATCGGCAGCCCCAGCCAAGCCCCCACAGTTTATATACCAAGCATGACACCCCATGGTGTGGAATATCCCTTTGGGCAGCCCAGGCCAGCTGTCCCGGCTGTGTCCCCTCCCAGCTCCCCGTGCCCCCCCAGCCCTCTCGCTGGCTGGGCCTGAGACACTGAGAAGTCCCTGACTGAGGATAGACACCACCCGGGCACAGCCAAACCCACCCGTGTGCTGTCAGCATTGCTCGCACAGCACAGCCACAGCACAGCTGCACCCGCTGCCGAGAAGGAAGTTAACTGCACCCCAGCCGAAACCAGGACAAAAAAAGCACTGTGGATCAAAACTCACAAAATTTCCTCTGCTCATTATGGACTAACCCATACAGAAGGGTTTTGTCCCAAGGATGACCAAAGTATTTGTTCTGGTATGACCAGCTCTAACACTGAGCATAAACAAGAAAAACAATTACCCTGGAAGTCAGCATGTTTTCTTGCTACTAGCTGCAGTGGGAAAATGAGTAAAAAATGAGAAGAGGATGTGATTACAATGGAAGCCTACACCTTTGCTGTCTGCTAACCTCCTCTTGACTCTAAAGGCAAAGACTAGTTTCCCACAAGAAAGAACTTTGATAAGCTGCTACTCATCAGGGTAGAAAGGTTGTGTCTGACAACTAGAGTTGGCATTCACAATTATTTTAACAAGAAACCAGCAATGTGTATTTTTTTGCAGTTTCTAGTGCTGCTAAGAATAAACCCGTACAAAAGATTTATTACTTTTATAAAGACAGTCAATTGAGCATGACAGTAATATATTGTTCCAAGAAAAGTTTAACTCGACTAAACTGAGACTCGGTAGGAAATTTAAAGAGAAGCAATTCCTGTTATCAGTTTTAATGAATGCTATTAAGTGATAACCAAAAAGAAAGGGGGAAAAAAGATTAGTGATTGCTCAGAAAACATCCTTCCCACTCCTTTAAATTATCATGACACCACAATCTTTAGCTGTGAAGTTAATTTCCTCAATAATTGCATTCTGCTTAGAAGTGCAAGCACTCAGAAATGGCTTCTTGGTATGCCTTCCCCAAGGAATGGCAAAACCCAGGTCCTCAGCACAGAATTCCTGGCAGAATTGTAGGGAATGGAAAGAGATCTCTTTTTGCCCCTTTTTTAGGTCCTATAACTTATCAACATGCCATCCAGACCCCATACACAGTGTGCCTCTTTACTGCAATACACCCAACAAAACTGTTCCCAGAATCTATCCATGACATCCAGTCAACTAGAAGGGTTGTCCTGGAAGGAGTCAGATGACCTTCTAAATTTCCCTGAAAAAGACAAGGGGTTTTTGGCCCTTACTGAACTGAAAGGGAATGTAATTGTGTTCTTCTGCTTTTACGAATTGTATTTCTGTTTAGCTAGATGCACAGAATATAGGTTATAGCATCAAATTAATTCTTAAATGTAATTTGCCACTGTAAGCACACACCCTAAACCTATGTGAGTACTCTTTGTGAAAGGAAAAAACTATCTCGTTACATGTGATAGTAGCCATAGTAACCATGGCTGATTGACAATGTTGCTTCTCCACAATGGCACTTGTAGGAGTACATCTTCAGACTTGATCTTTGTCGTGAAGATTTAGGCACCCTATAAAGAGCAGTACTTTGTGGCAAGGAAAGATTCCACACAACAAGAGTGAAAGGTACAACATGGCTTTGCAGCCACAATTGCCCCTTTCTTGCTTGTTAGTCCTACTATGAGAACAAGGCCCTGAGGAACAGAGACAGTTTCACATTGTTAATGTACAGAGATGGCATTCCTAAGTAACTATAAAGTACATTCTTATTTATGGAAGCTCAGTGAAAATTACAACCCCAGGTCAATGGGTAACTAGGGGACAAGACAAAAAAAATATAAAAAATAAAAAATGTATATGAACAAAAGACAGCAGCCTTACAGAATTCTAGGGAGGCAAAAATTACAGCCGTGTCACTGATGCCATTCCTGAGTGATAACTGATGCCATATCTGAGTGATAAACAGTACCATCTGAGAATATTCACATCCTGTCTGAAATAAACAAACAGCTCAGGACTCACTTAATCACTCTATCAAGATATCTGGTCTCATGTGTTTTCCTGCTCCAAAACTCATGTAGCCTCACCATTATCTGCAGTGCTCTCCACAGTTTACTGTATGGGTTCAAAAGAAGCACCTTCAGATTTGAGTTGACAGAAATGTAACAAATACAGATGTTTGGGGTTTTTTTTTCAAAAAAAGGTAGTCAAAAGGCTGTGTTGTAACATTATGGGATAATAACTCTCACATGGCTTTTCCATGGATATTTACAATTTCTGTCTGGGGAAGATCAGATTCTTAACATTGCCTACGATTTTGGTGTGACTTATTTGAACAAACATGAAAACAGAGATTTTTAGTAGAAATGCTATTATTTTCTTAAGTTTAAGCTCTACAAAAAAACACTAACAAAAAAAGAAAACTTGCTAATTTCTTAGGAGGCCCGCTTCTACTCAGAGAAAGACTCAAAGTCCTCCATACAAAGAATTAATATCTAGTTTCCCGAAGTTTATGGGGAAAACACTAGAAGATTCATAGAAATGGTGGAAGTCCTTGAGGTACTGTTCGAAAATGCCAGCCTGTCTTCTTTCATGCTCTGGCAATGGGGTAACATCTTGTAGCCCAGCATTAATGTCAAAGAAGTCTTTTAAACTCACTGTCCAAAGGCTCCCCAATGGCTCCAGCAGTGCAGTGGTTGTAAGGCTAGATTCCAGCTCTACATCTCAATAACTAATTTACAAAGTAATTTTAGTTACTTAGCAATCAAGTAGTAGGCCTGTACTTGTCTAAGCATAGAATGAGAAGGGGGTGGCCATATCTCATGACAGGGAAAGAGATCCCTGACAGTGTTAAAAGACTCCTTTCTGTCTCCTGCCCATCTATAATTAAAAAACAAAAAACCCCAAACAAAAAAAGTAAGAAAATGCTGAATCTCTACACACAGTTTATAGTTACATTCAGTGTATTTATTTTTCATTGATGTTCTTGTTGGCTGACATTACCATATATATATGGCTATGCAAACTAAAAACTGTCATCGGTTATGCTTTTTGTTGATTCTATGTAGTAACAAACAGTAATTTAACAAAACTTTAGAGGACAAGGGATGAAAGCAATGTAAACACCACCACCGCCTCACCAATTTGGACACTCAGACTGGGCCTTCAATACATGTAAATTCAGTACATTTCCAGCACAGCCTGCACTTACTTTTATAGCTAGTACTCAGTTTGACTGACTAGCTGAGTTTAAGTTCGCTGAAAGTCTGTTTACTTTAGCATCCACTCTATCACTTTGATATTTTTACCTCTCCACTACCTTTTTTCTTAATTTTCTTCCATTTAAGTAGTATTCAGCTCATGTCTTCTCATAAGCTATTTCTGAGTACCAGTCACATTACACTGCCTCCTGTAGGTCATGCTATTAGAAATGTTTCAAAACCATCAAAATTCACAAAAATAAAAATAAAGACACCTTTCTGAAAGAATCAACACCTTTTTTTTTAATTAATATTGCTGATTTTCTGAAAACAGAAAAACACATTTAGTCAAACTGGTTTTTTAACATGACTTGATCTATCTTGACAAGCAGCATGTGTACTTTGGAAGAAAACAACGAATAAGGTAAGAGGCTGGAACTGGCAACTACAAGTCACTGGAGAAGCTGCAAGAAATTTTCTTTTCACTCAAAGGAGAACAGTAGCCTTTGGATACGAACTATACATAAACATTGCAAGGGAGTTTATGTAAACGAAAGTCCAGTAATTGCACAAACCAGAGAGATCTCCTTTCCCCACTACCAGCTGCAAAAAAAGAAGGCACCAACATGCCTCTTTATACTGCATTATAGAAGGACATACATATATCTACCCCAAAAGACATTTTCCTTTTAGATTTTCAAAGATCAGTGACACAAGAAGACTGATCTTACAGTGGGAATAGGCAACATCTATTTTACATAATACTGCAATTTAGTTCTTGGCAACCTGATAGCTTAAAGTTATGTGTGTGTGTGTGTGTGTGTGTGTATATATATATATATGTATATATAATTTTTTTTTAATTTTATTTTTATTTTTTTTACATGGCTTTACCTGTAGAATAGTGACAAAAGATTTTTCCAGGTATTTTTCTTAATGAGTGAAAATATGCCATATTACTGGAGCCAACTCTGAACTTAGCCAAAACTGAAATTCCCTTGTTGAAACCTGATACAGAAAGGGTAGTGGTCAGCTGCAGTACTGCTTTCCTGTTGTCATGACTTATTAGCACTGGTTTGCTGCTACTCCAGAATGTCCAATCCCAATTACCTATAGCTTTGCAAGTCTTCTAATCCAATGTCTCACCAAGGCTGAAGTTAAAGCATGTTCAGAGACTGATTTCACCTATGGTTATAAATATTCCTCTTTTTATTTTTATACTTTATACACTTTTTAATTTACACTTCAGTCAAAGGACAGCTACCCCATACCGGTGAGTTTACTAAAAAAAAATTCACCTCTACCCTTTTTGTACTTGCTCTTTAGCTTGCCCTACCACAGAGATATCTTGATTTACAAAAACATTTGAGAAAGTTATTACAGACTCCTTCATATTCACTCATAATAAAGGCGAAAACAGGCAAACTGAAAGGATCTGCCTATATTTTTCTTGTTTATGATAGTCTGAGTTGCTGGGATATATTTCATTGAATCTCTAATTCTATTACTGCTTTACACAGGCTGTTTATATTTGCTCATTAATGAAACAGTATCATGACTGAACATGTGCAGCCACAGTAATTAGCAAAGCATCTCCTTCCATTCTTCAGAATGTCGTCAAAACACTCGTCTCTACTGCCATTTACAGGGTTTCAGGCACTGATGATAGCTTGTCTGCTTAGTTTAAAAGAGCTCTTGATATAAAAGAACCTGACACTGTTTACTTCAGCCTATTATGCCTGCTGCATTCACTGAATGCTTCAGTGGAAAAGAAAAATCGAAAGAAAGCCATTCATTGTAATGCCAGCTGCTTTTTAAAAAAGGAAATCAATTTTTGCTTGAGCTCAGAATGTACTCGGCAGGCCCAGAGTGACCCCCACTTCTGATGTCAACAACAAAAGAATCTGCCTGCGTTTTCCACAATAATCACAAAACAGCTAAAGAACATGGAAAATGTAAGATTATTTCATTTTAGTTTATGTACCAATTGGTATCTACTAATGCAGACAGTATCTCAAAATAGAATGACTGCTATGTCACAGGTTGCATGTAGAAACATGATGAGAAGCCAGGGTATTTTTTGAACATAATACCTCATTAAAAATTATTTATCAGGACCATTTTAAGGCTGAAATAATTAGTTATGTTTGGCATTTATAGCTGGTATCATGATGACTTTTTGTACTGCCAGTTTATTATTTTATGACCAGCTTGTTTCAAACACAGTTATCTAAGTATGACAATGATCATGTTTTACGTATTAATGACAACCCTATAACTATGTCATTCAAAACTTCTTGCTATACTGACTGTGAAACAAATGTCTTTCCCTTAATATTAATTTTCATATAAACTTGTTTACATAATATGCATGAGACTGCATAACCCTTCACATTATAATAATAACAGTGATTATTATTATTATTACTCTGGTAGTGTAACTATGCACAGATCAAAATCAGGGCTTTATTGTGCTAAGCTGTGTAGAAATGCAGATTACAAAAGTAGTCTTTGCACTAGAGACCTTATCATCTAACTAGCTAGAAGTCAGCAAAACAAACAAAGCTCCTGGATCAGTAAGTGGCATACTAGATGCCTCCGTTCTATGGTATTCTTAAAACTCATGAGGACATTGATATCAAAATTAACCTGCCCATCACTAAATACCTTAGCTTCTCCATTTCTTGTATTGTACTTGTGGCTACATTAGAGAGATATCAAGCCAGTTTCAACTCTAATGACTGTTGCACAGAAACAAGAGAGGGAAAAAATGCAACCAACCAATTTTTTCTCTCATATTCAGAAAATAATGACTTTAGCACTTTATACCTTTAAAACACTATGCAGTGTTTCCAGTGATTCACTCTGGTTTATTAGGCACAGAGTGTATGCTAACTTCCATGGTGTGCACCAGTGCTGATAACATTTGATTTTGTAACAGGATTTGCATTACTCCCTTTGGGTGGAATTCTCACTTTTAGAGACCTAGAGCCTGAATTTGTCTAAGTCACTCTATACTGCCTTACTGTCAGCTGAGAGAAACAGATTAGATACATTGCACCCTAAAAGCAGGTTTTTTAGATGTCTACTTTAGGTTAAGATGAATAGTACCCTAGAAGGACCTATTTTTCTGCATTAACTATAAAGTTAGCTGGAATGAAGGTTCCCTCCCAACTTTGTGCTTTGATAGCATTTAGATTTTTTTTCTCTGGTTCAGTTATTTACTTCATTTAAGATAGAATCAATTTTGCTAAATATATATAATTGTTGGAATTTCCCTGGATATTTTTGTCCACACATTTTTTTTTCTAATGAAAAATAGATTTTTAACTTCAGAAAGGTAAACTTTTGACCTTTAGGTTAAGAAGTTTAATAGCTTTTCAACTTACTGTTCAGAGCTGATGAAAAAGACCTCAAATATTTGGGTATTCAGTTATTTTCATCTTTTCCTTTCTCTCACTGCCCTTGTTACATCATTGAAAAAGCAGAGAGGCAACAGAGTCAAAGGCCAAAATCCAAAGCCTGAAGAAAAATGCTTTTGATTTTCTTTTGTCAAAGACTAGAAAATTTACACAGGAAAACCCAGATACATTGTTTATAAGCCTCTTTTCTCCCCTCGCTTTGCCCATCAGAAATACACGAATTTCCTGGAGCAACTCTAGTGACCGGAGCATATGTTGCTGATACAAAGTATAGCCCAGAGTCCTATAAGGGCTAGAGATCACTTTCTCTGTGTAAACCAGAATTTCTCTATTCCCTCAGAGTGAAATAAGGAGAATAGGGTCAAGAGATTTTGGCACCTCTGGAATCCAGAAAAAATTATTTGAAGGGTAAGCAAGAAGGAATTAGAAGTAAAAAAAATAAAAAAAAGAAATCAGAGAAAAGGAATTATGTGGTCATAATGCATGGGCAAGAATCTGGGTTATAAAAAAAAGTATTATGTCTGAGGGGTCTTCACAACTGAATTTCTTGACATTTATCTATTAACTTCAGATACTTTCTTGTACAGTATTTGAGTGACAAGAAATAATTAGGTAGAGAGGCCATTTGATATCATTTCACAGACTCAATTCCAAATTACTGACAGGTCCTAAGGAACTAGTAACAATATGCAGAGCCCTAAGAATATTTTCTCACTTAGTTTGTAGTCAAGATAAACAAAATCTGTGCTCAGCTGTCCTCAAAGGTCTCTTCCTATTTATGCATTTTCAGTTACAACAGTTTGGCCATCTTCCATAGTTCCTCTGAAAAGATGTTTCAGAAACCTGGTTGAGGAACTGGAAAGGATTATTTAGTGAGGAGGTCAAACATCTCCTGGGGTTTTCTGGTTGTGCCTGGACATTATTAACCCTATTGTTGCTCTCACTTTCATAAAACAATGATTTGCTTGAAAATCTGTTAATCTGGTGCAATACAGCTCATTGTACCTAAAGACCAAATTACCCCAAAACACAGGATGAACAAGGAAGGAGAGGAAAGGTGTTGGGGGAGCTCCACTAGGTGTTGTGTCAGTTAATTCTCAGCATGCTTCCTATCCCATTCACCCATAAATCCACAAATCACTACCATCACTTTAGATCACACAGCTGTAAACAGAAATTACTGCCCCTAAGACTGTCAGATGCTGAGAGATCTATTGGAGATAAAGACTAATTCTTTTCTTATCTCCCAGTGAATAGTCCAGGCTGCTGTGTTGGAGCTGTCCCATCAGCTTGTGCAGCATGCACCAGTGCCCAACAAGGCACACACTCCTGTATAGCCTGGGGCTATACAGGTTCTACAGGCTGCACTGACTTTAACTTTATACCTAACTGATAAGATAACCAGTTAACAAGTTATTTTAAAAGTATAAATTTCAATTATCTCATGAAGTTTGCTTCTGATTGTGAGTTTGCCTGTTGGTTAGAAAATCACGGGAGTTGCGTTCAGGATGGTAGTCTTTAAACATGTGTGGTAAAGAAAACTGGTCAAAGGAGGAGGTTGGTAATTTTGAATTTCTCTTTCCCCGCCTTACTTCAGTGGGTACCAAAATATTGACAACCAAATGAACTCAATCAAGTTCACTATAACACTCCTACCATTCAAGAAGGGCAGAAGGCAATAATTAAATTTCAGCTTTGGGACTTTTGTCCAGCTCTACTTTTCTGCTATTTTTTTTTTTTTTTACATTTGAGATTTACTTTCTGCCCAGAGGTATTAACAGCCTTCAAGAAACCAATTTAAACCATTCAAGACTCAAGAAAATTTTATGTACAATATTAATTTGATCAACTGCTTTTTGAGACAGCAGGCTATCACCTGAGGAGTGCAGTTCTACAGCATAATTATGTTTTGTGTGAGAAAAAACTTCCTCTTTTTTTTTTTTTTTTAGTCTGGTATATTTCTTTAATCTCCATTGTATTATAAGATCATATTCTGTAATACAAGAAACAGAAATTAATAATGTCCTATTCACCTTATTTATGCTACACATAATTTAATGAATCTTCACAATTTTCCAGCCTCATGGCTCTTTTGTCCTTTTTTCAGGGTGGAGATTCATGTAATCTGTTTCTCATGTAGGAAAAGTGTCATGCCTTTGCTTTTTCTTCACTCAATCTAGTCACACCAAACAGGTGCCATTCAGAGTCTAGATACTGGTGCCTGCATTGTCATAACTGACCAATCTCCTTATACTTTGGAAATTAGCATCTCTGCAAGGAGAAGACAAGATTTTAGCGAAACTACAGGAGAAAAAATAGTCATAGGAGTGTTTCTAAGCCAGGTGTGCGAGCCATTTTAACTGCAACCTAAGAAGGGAAGAAAATAGACAATTAAGAGAAGAGGAGAGATTTGGAGTAAAATGAAAAGTGTTATATAAAATAAACTATTAGATAATTAGCAATTATACCTGTGCTACAAGTTACAGATACTAATTTAAGCTTCAGATCATGACGGATAGTAGTAATACACATTTCCATAGCACCTTCCTCCTGAAATGCTTTAGAAGTTTTAATAGAAGAAAAGAATTAAGCATTATGTTTACCTGATTTTTGCAGATAAAGAAACAATATCATGTACGTTCTCCCAATCTTCCTTTGACATGCTTGAGTCTAGTTGTTTGTCATCAAAGGAAAGAGATGAGCTTCTCAGCATAGCTCAGAGAAGCTCAATAAAGTTCTTACTCCATGTTGCTCTCACATGGAGCCTGCCTGTCAGCCAGTCATGTGGGGAGCCTGACAAGGGTAGTCCTAAAATTAGAAGTCTATGAAAGCAGGCGAATATTCTCCAAAATTTTCTTGCACAAGGTTGCAATCAAGTCCATGAAATAAACAAGCTTAGAATTAATGCAGCCCGAGACTAAAACCTCAGCACAGTTACAACACTGTCATTTATGATTATCCATAATATAGTTACTGATGCTTTCAATAAAGCGTTTATGGTTTGTTGCATTCAGAGGTATGACCTGGTTCGCCGGGTTTTTGTGCATGTAGGGTAGTAACAAGCAAGTTGTGCACAGTTACACAATCACAAACATCTTTAAGGAAAAAAAAAGACCTAATATTTCTTTAATTCATATGTATTCACAGTGTGAATGCGACATATGTTCTGTTCACTTTTAGTCCACTCTTTGGGTGGACACTCACAGAAGTGGCTGTTATCTTACACAAAATTGTACTTCTGCCTAATTATATGTAACTGCCTGTTCTTGAGCTGCAAACAATATACTGAGATCACCTCAGGTCTTCACTACATTCTAGGTGCTATCACATCTTTTCGTATACCTGTCACCTGAATAAAAATTTCTTTTAAGACAGCTTTCCATGCAGTAAAATATCTTTTGAGTTTCTGTCTTCATATATCATGAATGTTATGCTATAGGAGATATATTGTTAAAAGTTCTGAAATTCAAATTTATGTCTATATTTACAAAACATGACATGAGTATTGTGAGTTATTATCAGATAAAAATGATGACTCTCATTTTTTATTCTCTCTGGTTAGAGCTGCTAGGTATACAGACACGGTGTAGCCTGGAAAAAAATGCACACCATCTGTAAGAAGTTCCTGTTTTCTTCAGGCAAAAGCACAGCTAAATTTATTTTTAGTTTAAGGGTATCCATAATTCAAGCTAGACTTACATGATATGTGTGCTGGATGGTAATTTTATCACAATCTGATTTCTTGTAACCTTATAGAGATTGCAAATGTATCTCTGATGGATTTGTGAAAGCCCTGTGCAAAGACTTGGCACTCTTACACAGAGCCAGTGCCTTGGAGGAAAATGTGTAATAGAGTTCATACCATGTAGTTATTCCCATTTAGGTATTAGTCTTCACAATGACTGCCCTGATAGTTCAGAATTACCATTTTAGAATCATAGAATTGTTTGGGTTGGAAAAGATCTTTAAGGTCATCAGGTCCAACCATTAACCTAACACTGCAAAGTCCACCACTAAACCATGTCCCTAAGCATGGAAGCATCACAGCAAGGCAACATAAGGACCAACAGGACAAATAGCTATTATAACCTTACTAGCACAGTCCTTCACTCAGCTTTGAAGTAGCTATATCTTTGTTTTCATATTTTTCCCCAGAACTGGAGTATATTCTGTGAGTACCCTTCCATGTCTTCCATCAGCTCTGCAGATTCCACTCCATTATATTTTTACACACAAAATAGGGTCATTAGCTAGGAAGTCTCTATCAAAAAGGTGGGGGGGTGGGGGGTGGGGGTGGGGAAGCAAGCACGTGTAGTGCTTTTCATGATTGCAAGAAATCATTACATTTTTTATTTTTCATCTTAGGATGCTTCATTTAAATTAATGATTTTAAACTCCTTTCTAGTATGGGGGTTCTTAATCTATTTTAGCATTAATGGGATGCTGGTGGATGAAAAAGCGATAAGCAGATAAACACCAGTGACGCAGAGGAACACTGTACTGTTTGGAGTTGAATTCAAATTTACATCTAAGAGGTTTGTATGGCAGTTTTTGTAGTTTCACATCTTGTATGCACAGATGGAAATAATTAAGAGGTAGAAACTTAGTAATACCTTAGTTAGGGAAAAAATATTTTAGATATTTTTTCAAGGGGCTTTTCAATTTCTTTCTTTCATGTGGACTCTTTTTTATGAATTGTGAGTGTGAACCAGACAGATATTTTAGAGCCCATACAGAACAAACCTCAGAAATCATTCACTTTTTTTGCTTGGTTAGTTTTCTTCTGAATCAATTCAGGGTAGGGTGAGAACTCTGAAAATGGCAGTGGTGAGAAGCTGGAAGCTCATAGCTGGGGTAGGAAACAGGCAGGCACAGACTCTACTGTGTTAGCTGCCAGGAGTGCCTAGGTGGTCTCCATCCATACTGCTTATTTCTGTTCCAACGCACCGGAGCTTCCCCTGAGGAAAAGCTGTTGGAGGGTGTCAGCAACAGGGCAGGATGACATGACATGGAGGAACAATTTTCTTTGCAAGTATAAGTGGGATCAGCTCATGCTTGCAGTAATTTCATGAACTGTGCGAGAACCACTCTTTGAGATACATTAAAAGTCAGTGTGGAGAAGTTGTGTGACTACTGTCTTTCTGTGGAAATGCAGGTGAACTCAGTCTCTAGGAAAATGGAATTTTCCTTCATAAAATACAAATAACAAAAAAATCCATAATCACTATTGCTACATCCAGTGTTAGCAGAAGCAACACCATCAGACATTCTCATGCAATATTGTCTAAAAATAATAGGGGAAAGTAATTCAAATATTTAGAATGAAAGGTAAGGAGGTAAATATAAGAGGCAATAAGAAAAATGACAAACTGAAAGAAGAAACAAAATTGGACCTTAGTGTTTTAAAGATGTTCTTACCAGAGAAGTTCAGCTCCTCTTCCCTAAGAATTTAAACTGAATTCAAGGAGACAGAAAATACTGTTAGTGATGAATCTGTTATCTTTAAACACCCCAGGGTAGCAACCATCTTGTGGAATAATATAAAGTAATGTTTACTTGGACCCAAGAACTTCTTATTCACCATAGTAAAAGTCTGAACCTTAAGAAGATTTTCTTGGCATTGATGTGAATGCCATTTGACTGTAGAAATCTCATTGTAATACAGCATTAACCATCAAAATATGTGTTAATACTTGAAATAAGTAGGAAGAATTTTACATCTTCTGGCACCCACTAATTTGTCTTTCAGCCAAGGATATAACACTTCCCTTGCAGGGTTTTTTATTTTCTTCTCAAACAGTTCAGTGAAACAGAATAATTCTTGGAGGAAACAGAGTGGATGCATTTGTTAATGCTTACTGTTTTGTTCTTTCAAATGAATTTAAAAAGCATATTTCCAAGCATCATTTACATTTTTAATAAATAAGTTTGGCAAACATATTGCTTGCTTTGCTTGATGATATCCCAGTAGGACAAATATGGCACCATGTACCCTACTACAGCATGTGAGAAAAATCTCAGCAGTGATCAGCTCCATTGTTACATTTCTTTCTTTAAACTGATGGAGAAAATGGGTCCTGAGATGACAGCCTGATAAATATTTGCACGAACAAAAATGGAATAATAACAGCATTTAATTATTTTATACTACTTTAAATTTTTAGTCCATTTCACCACTATTCTCATTAGACTGTCTCATCTTTCTCTACTGCTTTTGGCTTTTAGAACAATATTTCCACACTAAAAGTATCTTATTCCAAGTCTTACTGCAGTTAAACCTTCTCTGCAGACCATTAAATTTTCAGATCCAAAACCACATCAAATTAGACTCTAGGATGGTGTGTCTCGGAAACTTAATATCCTTCTATGCTTGTAATTGGTTGATTTCTAAAAGACAAGCATCCATATCAAACTATTAAATTTCATTAAGTCATTTTTGATACCAAAAAATTACTTCCTGTGGCTTAAAAAACTGGTAGAATTTGGTAGACTTGTAAAGTTAAAAACACATACCATAAGCTGTTATTTCTGTAGCATGGCAGTGACAGTACTGCCTCCCCAAACACCCATGATTTTTTCTTAGTGTAACTCAGATGAAGAATTAGAAAGGAATTTTTTCTCAACCACAGTTTTACTAGAAGATCCATTATAAACATATGCTGGTAGTTAAACTTACAGGTTTACTAAAGTTTTGCTTTTGATTGTGTGTACTATTCTTGAACTAAATCTCCTTTGTTTCTCAGCTCCATTGAAGACAATCCCTATGTCTGCTTTACTTCAGCATCATTTTTTATAGAATTAGTCTGTATGTCTGTGGACATCTCTGTTTCACCTATAGGTATTTCTTCTGTGTTTGGTTTGTTGGGTTTTTTTTTTTCCACTGAGGCAGATGGAGCCATTGTTTAATTGGCCATGAAGGCAAACAGCAAAGGGAGAAACCCCTGCTCAATTGTAACACAAGAACTGCAGACTGTACAGGTAACTCACAATACTATGTGGAGAAAAATGGGAGACGACTAGGTCTCCTTGTAAATCTGTATGTACTTACACCAAATTTCTGTTTCTCCTGAGTTTCTGCAGTCAGATCTAGGGGGATGCTCTAATATCCTGACTCTGGCATAGTTACCTTGTTTGATCCAAGGCAAGCCATGGGATTGGTTAGTCTCGAGTAAAGGAGACTCAAGGAAGATCTTATCGGTCTCTACAGGTCCCTGACAGGAGGCTGTAGGCAGGTGGGGGTCAGTCTCTTCTTCAAGGTAACGGGCAACAGGACAAGAAGAAATGGCCTCAAGCTGTGCCGGGGAGGTTTAGCTTGGGTATTAGCTAAAATTCTTCACTAAAAGAATGATCAAGCATTGGAACAGGCTGCCCAGGGACATGGTGGGGTCACCAACCCTGGAAGTGTTCAACAAACCTGTAGATGTGGTGATTAGAGATGTGGTTTAGAGATGGACTTGGCAGTCCTGCGTTAATGGTTGGATCTGATGATCTCAAAAGTAATTTCTAACATAAATGATTCTATGATTCTAAGCAAGTTGCAGTTATTAAAAATATCACCAAAAGTCTACTTTTTAAAAGTTTGCAGCACTGAACATTAGGATCACATTTCTGGGAGCAGAAAAATTATGCACTATGTTCTTTAGAGTCTAATTTATCTAAATTGGTACTGTGCTACCTTGAAAACCAATGGGCTTGAAAACAAATTGGGATTTCCACTCTTTGGCTACTTAACAGTGAAAACAGGTAAGTACAAGCTTTCCTGTCTTTCTATGAGAACTGGGAGTATTTACAACATGTTTGTAAGTATATAAGGTGGTCAAAGTTATGTGGAAGAACCAACAGAAAGTCACATTTTTACTACAGTAACAGGACAATAAACTGCTCTGGTTTTGGCAGACTCCAAGGTTCTGCTTCACTCAGAAGTTTACATAACATCAAGCCATGCTCCCTCTCCAATGGTTTCTCCCGAATTCCTGAGGCATCACACTTCATACCTCTTTTATGAGACTGCATTCCCAAAACACATAGAGCACTTTCCCTCCATAGCTCTTCTGGCAGCCAGCATAAACATCTCATCATGCACTAAAAGGTGTTGAATTCTTCTTTTGCAACGCTGGGTAGACTCAGCTTTTGTTGAAGTTACTGGGATATGAAAGGTTCAGTCCCCCCCAGCAAGGTCATGCCTTCTAATATGCATTTTCCAGAGTGTCTGTTATAACTTCTTTTTGTCAGAGCTTTTTCAGTCCCATTTTCTTGTCTTACACAGCCTCTTTTACCCCCAAAGACCTTTTTTTCTTTAAAATTTCAATTCTACAGAAAATTTTCTGACCTTTTTCAAAGGGCCTGGTTGTCATCTTCAAGGGGAACATGTTAGGGAAAAGGAAGAGGCTGTAAAAGTTGTTGGCCTTCCCCATAAACAAGTAAAAATAAATTTTAAAGTCCTATTTGGTGACTGACAATGGAGTTAGGAAGGTTTTGATTAATATTATGCAAGTTATAATCCTCTGGCTGAAGGAAAACTCACAGACATACCAGCCTGCACCTCAATAGCATCTCACTGAAATAAATGGCTCTCTGCAGAGGTACAGGCCTTGATGCTAAAGGGTTTTAAGGCAGGACAAGAATCAAAGAAGGCAAATGTAAGTGTACTGGCAAGGAAAGGAGGCTAAATGTGTATTGTGTCACTAGGGAAAAATCACCTTGTGGTTTGGCATCTTATATTAACTTCTCCCTCACAGACTCATGTTAGCTCCCCTTGTATGTCTATGTGTGCTGTGTAAGCATTTTATTTCATGCCTTTTTAATAAAAATCTTGATCTAAGGTTGACTCATACATTAGTAGAAATCCAGAGAGAGCTACAGCAGAACAATCAGGTTTATTCTGGAATTACGCTGCAGTAAGTTAGATCAGAAATTGATCCCTGTACCCTCATTTTGTGAAAGCGTTTTCTTCTATGAGTGACAATTTGATGGAAAATAAGTCATCTTAGACTTTGTTGAGATAAAGGAAGTGTTATCACCACAATACAGCTCAATTCGGCTATTTTTAGAAAAGTGAAGATAATAAGAGGTTTTAAAAAGTCCAAAATGTTTCCAGGTATCCTAAGGAGCTGTGGTCTCAGAGAAACAGCTTTACACTCTCAGTCAAACAGAGACCATGCCCTTATGATCCCTTCGCTGTTCAAATATGCTAAGAAATGAAATAATTGTCTGTTTTTTTTCTAGGATACAGAGCCTAACAACTCATTTCAGAAACACAACCAAATTACACTTCATGAAAGGTTTTTCTGTTTCAACATTGAAACAAATGCTCATTTTTTAAAACACTGTCCTTCTTAGGGCAAGTAAGAAGGGCCCAGTTTTGTGACCATATGTTGCATTGAATTCATTAGTCATTGCAATAGCTATTTCACACAAAAAATCCAAACCTAAAGAAATGATATAAGACCATGATAATATGGAAATTAACAACAATAAATAATAAATCAGACAAACTTTTCTTTTTGCTAACTGCAGTGATCACAATCCTCCTGCACTGCTAGGTTAGGACAAAGCCTTCATTGTTTGTCAGTTGAACAATCTCAGAAGCAAATTAACAATGAATTTGCTTTGTTTGGCTACAATCTTTCAAGCAATTGTAGCTAAATACTTATTCCACTGTATAAACAATCTGTAAAGTCTAGAAATACTTGCTTATATTTAACTGTCCAGCTTTTTGTAAAACATCAGGCATCACATGACCTTTTATTAGCATATCAAGTCTAAATGTATGCTAATGAAAACTCAATATTTTTACTAAAAATAAATATCTGAGCATTTTAGGTACCCACCAATATTACAGCAAAAAACACTTTAGAGAGCAAACTCTACTTTTGAGGGTAAGCGTTGAAATATGGTATTGCTATTTGCCTTATGTTTTTACTTCACACAAGCAAAGGCGTATGAGCGGGTCATAAGTTATATTCCCAGTGCCCCAATACAACATAGCTCATGCATCATGACCTCTCTTGCCCAGATGCCTACTACATGAACCGCAGCTTAAAGAGAAAGCAGGAAATAATGACATACTACATATCATCATGAGAATGCTGGTCCTTAGTGGAAGTGCTTCATGTTATATATGCTGAATGCAGAGTGGTTCATGAACTGTTCACGTCTTTAAAACTAAGAACCGTGAACACATATGCATTGTGATACAGCAGAATATAATGCAGACTGCTTCTATTTGTAAGAAAGACGCTCTAGCTTTGCTTCTCGTGGAAATAATTGGCAGTAAGCTAGCTATACTGTAGGAAAACTGAGCAGATTTTAAGGATGATGGAAAAAGGAAATTTTGTAACTTCAAACATAATTAGCATCTATGAATTTTTAACTCTCCAAATACTTCAAGCGTTTTTTTTTAAATTTCAGCACAGACTTGAGTGACATATAGAAGAGTAAATGATGAAATTTCTACTGTTTCAAACTGAAAACCTCAGAATATTTCACAAACACAGACAGAGGAAATAATTCCCTTGTGAGGTAAGAACATAATATACAAGGTGGCTACTACATTTGCTGCTTCATAGGAAATTCTGTGACACCCCTCCAAAGTCAAAAGTAGATCAGAAAAAAAAAATATTCCCATGATATAAAATTCCAGTTGTTTCAATAAAAATGAAACAATCTTTTCAGATTTTAACTGTTTAAAATAAAAATATGTATAAAAAGTCTGTTAATTTCAAACATTAGAAGTAAGAAAAGATTTAATCAAGAATATTACATATCTCAAAGTAATGCAATACTTAATCTCTTTTTTCTTATTATTACATTTGAAACTAACTCTTAAAAAAGTTTTGACAGAGGCCTTTTTTTCACCACACAGCCTCAAAACTACATATTCTAACCATCTGAAATTATTACACTGACTTATTATTTGCTGGGTAGCAAAAACAACAAGATGGGACTAATCCTTACTCCTCCACCTCTGTTTTTCTTCATCTGGTAGCTTTCATCTGTTAACACGGTCAAACATTGTCAGGAATAATCCAACCTTAACTTGATTTCCAACAAACATAAATCCAGAAAAAAATAATAAAATACAGCAGACAGAATCTACCGTAGTTTGTTTGGTTGTTGCACAAATCAACCTGTGACTGAAACCAGCTAAACTGATTTTAACATCCTTTTCACTGTCCATTCACACTTTAAACAAGAATCATTTTAGCTGCTGTGTACATGTCTGTCTTATGCATGCACACAAAGGAGGTTGGATGGTGTTGCCTTTTACCAATCAAAGAGATTCCTTCTCTCCTAAACAACGTTTCCTTTGGTTTGTTCTTACTGAGAGGTCATAAACCCTAGTGGTTTTAGGTATAATCTGTTGCTATGGAAATGACTGTGGTGTTACAAAGGGAGGATTATGACCTTTCACTATATAAAAATGTTAAGTTTCTATTACCTTCTTGAATAACACTGAAGAATTTTCATTTCAGTATTGGAGTTATCTTTCCTAAATGGATGTAGGGCTAACTATCCATGTAGGTGATAAGTGTTATCCCTAGTCATTACTGATTGTGCCAACGCTTTGATTTCCAAAAGATAATGAATAACTTAATAAAGAACTGTCAATGGATGAACTGAAGCCTTTAACCAAGAAGTGAAAGGCTTTGACTGTTTAAAAAGGATTTATCAGTACATGATAGATGTTGAAGAATTACTGTTAAATCCTGGCAAAAATAATAGAAAACATAGCAGGGGAAAAACAACAACGAGTTTTACACATTTTTTAATTAATGCAAATTTTCATGTTGCTTCATTTTCTTTCATTATATGGTTTAGGATTAAAGAAAGATACAAGCCATCACTTGACTGCCTATTGCAAGACATCTCTGGCCCTGACTGATAATAAAAGGGAATGAATGGTATGAAGCCCAAGGAACAAGGCTCAATCACTCCCAGCAATTACTGTGTCTTATTGATAACTTGCAGCTCTATCCGGCAAATGCCATCTCTGGAACAAAGCCTGTCACAGATCAGACTGAATCCATTAAAAAGCTTTGATTAACATGTCCCTAGGGTGTGCTGGGGAAACTTTTTACGCCAAATGACAGCCTATTGCTACTGCTTCTGAATTGTCTTCCTGCAATACTCTTGTGTTTTAATCTAGTGCACAGTTTAAATTAAAAAACAGCAATGACTTTGTGTGACCTAAATACGAGCCACTTTTATTCATTGTGGGATTTATAAACTGCTTGCAGATTAAGTGTTCAGAGAAGCAACAATTAACCTTACTGTGTGTTAGCTAATATTAATTATATATCTCCTGCGCTTTCTTATGCTAGTGTACATGTGCCCAGAGAAAGGGTCATATTTAATGTGCTCTGTTTAGTGGACAAGAAGCTTTGTACTTGTCTTCTCTTGAAAACAAATTGTTTGTATTTGACAAGCATAACATCAACAATGTTGGCTTTCTTTAGCAAGAGCTGACATTGATGTATAAATGGATTTCAGTCCTTTTAAAACAGACACACAAAAGCTCCATCTTTCTAGGCCTCAAATTTCAAGAGGGTGAGGAATTGCCCTCTACACACCCAATCATTTTCCCATCACCCACTCGGGAAAACAGCCCTTATCTACTGTGGATATTATTTTTGTTACCCTGCAGTCCCTTGTAAGACATGTGCTGAATGGTATGTATCAGGGCCAGCAGGGAATAATACATTACAAACAAAAAAATGGATTCCTTTATACTCCATTAAAATACAAATTTAGAAACATCTGCAGGTATAAGAAGCCCTTGCCAGAAGTCTGTTTGATGTGATGTGCTAGAATCTAGAGAAGAGACATAAATGAAAAACCTGATCCTGTTCACATTGAGGTCAGCTTTAAAATCACATTAAAACAATGTTAAAACAGCTGAATCCACAGATAATCAAGTGGCAAAATGCTGAGCCATTTGGCACAATGGTCATTTTATTAGTAGCAATTCAAGTTTCCCATGTGCTGAATCTTTAATGAGAGCTAGTGCTATTAAGCAGTACCTGGGGTCAAGCCCACGATGACACTTTTCTGTACCAGAGGGGAGCAACTGGGCAAGACTGGGAGAGTGGCTGGGTCCAGCAGTGGAGAGACACTTTTGCCAAGCATGGCTTGTGTCTGAGGTGCATGAGGGGAAGGGAAGGAGGCAGGCAGCAGCGCGGTGAGTGCTGTGGCAGCTCTTTGCCACACAGGACTCTCCCTGAGAAAGGGAGAAGTAGGGAGACAGAGGTATGTGTTGCTTCAGTTGTTTTGAATATCATCTGCTATCTTCAGAACTGCATGACAAAATGAAATGGAGAATGAAGTAGCTCTGCTTGCCAGTAAGGCACTAATGACTGCACTGGGATAATAGTAGAGTGAGCTAGCTAGCTTCTGTACCTTTAAAAAAGCTGAAGAGCAATAATCCTCTATGCATCAGCATTTAAATCTGAAGACAATGGTGGGGAAATAAACACACTCTTTGTCAGCAGCCCTTCAGGTAGTGCTGGGGTAAATGCTATTTCATAGAAGTATCATCTTCTTCTAGGATTGCATTGCTCATAACAGCGATTTTCCACATCCAAAATGGGAATAATTTTCCTAGAACTAGGACAGTCTGTGCAAGGACATAGCCACCTGCCTCTAGGTTTCCTTTGAATCTCTCCATGTTTATGGCTATGCATTTCTAAAGGATGTGCATGCAGATGTTGACTTGAAGTGTGTTTTATGAGGTACAGGAGTTAACACCATAAATCTAAAAAGAGGCAGAGCAGCAACCTAGACATTTAGCTGCTGAGAACAAGTTTGAATAAATATGTAGGGCTCTCAGAAAATAGGTGCTATTGCTGTCACCAATTTGTGGTATTCATATAAAATGATAGGGCCATATATTTTAATGTCCCAACAATATTATTTGTTGACTTTGTAGATTGACTGCCTATGTCTGCTTGACAACAATTGACAAAAGCCTTTCTATACAGGGTAATTGTGGCTACAAATGTGCTTTCAATGCTTCTATTACCTTCCCTTCAGCAGGTGTAACACTTTACTGCTTGATACTACCCTCTCTTTTAGAAGTCTGGCTCCAAGCCTCCTTTGTTTCAACCCAGATGCCAGCCTCTATTTAACTATTCATTAAAAAAAAGAAAGAACACCCCCCGCCCCCAACCATCTGGAGCAGAACTGATAGGGGAGGGGACTCATTTCTGTACCTTTTTTAACTGTCTTAAAGGTGAAAGGATTTGTCAAACCCATTAATGACCTATCTTAGATCTAATCGACACTTCACATTCAAAAAGGCTTGTTCAGAAGCTAGTTCAAACAAAGGCAACAGAAGCAACGAAGAACATGCACAAGGGGCAAAATGGTTTGGGAAATATAAATCTACCCAATTATAATTCAAACAGAACCAAGTGAGAAACCATACTCTGCTGAGGCACTATTGGCCAAGCATCTCGGCTTTGCATTCATGCATAGTTAAGCTTTAGACAGCTGCAGGCTTCTCCAGCTCAGGGCACAGGATATCACAATACAAAGTAAGATGCATATCAGTGCCTAAAAATTGTCGGCTTTATATTCAGATACAGCAGTAAAAATCCACCAAAACAAAAACAAAAACCCCCACAAAAACCTCAAAAACTTCAACAAAAATAAAATACTACTCAAGATAAAATGTGAACAGGAATTCACAGGATTCCCCTCCTGTCCTTACTGTTTTAAGTTTCCACAAGACATTAAATCAAAAGAAGCAAGAAACATCAAGCAAGTTTCCGGACATTTTATTTTGCAATTAAAATGATATTTGAAAAACACACTCCTATATGTTAGGATATTGTGACATGCAGATGGTAGCTTCCAAGGAGATTAAATCTGCACGAAAGATGAAGTCTCTCAGTGGGATTTTTAACAAGTCTTTAAACTGAACCTTGTCTTGTTTATAGAAGCTGGTCCCTTTCTCCATTGCAAATCACATTTGGTATTAAGACTGAGAAGACAGCGTATTGTAATGCCAGCCACTGGCAGACCTCTGTTAATAGTTGCCTCAGCTGTGATGATCTCAGAAAATATTGTCATGTGTAGGGAATTTAGCTATCTTTTCACTTTTATTTTCCTTTGAGGCTGCTTCAGTTTAGAATGACAGCATTGCTGTGTCCTGTTAATTGTGTTAAGCCTCTGAAAAATACCGTCTACTTTCTAAGCTGAGTATAAATCTTGGTTATTATGGGAGAGAAACTAGGTTGCTTACCGAAAAAAAAAGGAAATATATTCCATTTTACAGGCTCAGTATTATTGTAAAGATATCATTTGTCTATTTGACATGGGATCAGAGTTGCTTCTTGGAAAATTTTAATATGATTAATCACACATGCATGGGAAATGTAAAGTCACAATAGCTTGGGGACAGGACAAGTACAAGTCAGTTAGCACTCAGTTCACCCTCCTGAATGAAACAATGTAAATGCAAAACAAAGATGTAAAGATCTACATTTCTATGGAAGGCAACATGAACAGTTCTGTTAGCTGTGCAAAGAAGTCTAAAGACCCCAAGTTGTGAGTGAAAATGAAGTAAAACCAAACACAGGAGGATGTAAGAAATACATAGCCCTTACCTGTAAGATGGCAAATCACTAACACTGATGCTGGATTTGATACATACAGAAATCTGGTTTGTCGTCAATGACAATAAGTTTGATTTTTTTTTAATAACCCTCATAAAAGAGAACAGAAAATGTTCATCCTGCATCTTAGATGCATGTTTATTTTTTTCAGGGTAGGTTTTAACAGAGCCATGAAGCTATGACTTCACTTCTTTTTCCCTGATACAGAATTAATTGCTTATTTATAACAAAATATTATAATGATAAGTTCTTTGTTTTCCTGTTCAGCCTTTTTTCCTTATCTTTACAGATGATGATCTAAATAAGAGGCAAGCAATTAAAGAATTACTAAGACAGCAACAGCAGCACAGGGTGAAGTTAAGGTTAATTGCATTTGTACTTATGATAATTTTTTTATCAGTTCTGCTTGTGCTGGTCAGTCATAATTCCTCTTTGTTTCATCTTTGTCCTTGTGCATGATTTTCTAATGTGCTTACTTTCCAGCTGCATTTAAGTGAATCAGTGCACTTTGGAATATCGCATTTTTATGGTCTTGAATATTTGAGAATCTTGGGTCCTGGTTTACTGTGTAGCACACAGATCACAATTTCTAAAATAACTTTCTGTGGAGTTGTGGAATTAGAACACTTTCTGCATTAGGAGTTTTAATATGACTGAACTATTTGAACACTTGGACTAATTTCTTGGGTGTTAAAAGTATGTTCACAGTGGTCTCTGTGTATGTATGTGTTGCCTAAGGTAAGAACTTACAAAGATACTACAGATATGGAGAAGGAATCATAAAACACATTAATCAATTATATTACTTTCCACTGTAAGGGAATTACTCCTCACTTTTGATCTCAGTTATACTGATATAAATCTGTAGTAATTTCACTGAAGTAATCTAGAATAACTACTAAAATAAATTAAAATATTCCAGACACACATGCTTGCACCCAAGATGACAACTTTGCTCAACTTGTTCAGGTTGTCTAGCAAGACCCCCAGGGCCTTTTTAGCAATGCTGTTGTGTAGCCAGCCAGCATGCCTGTAGCAGTACATGGGATCGTTCCACCTCAGGTTTTCATTTGCCTCTGTGGTACTCTTTAAGGTTCCTATGGGCCCACTTTTCCTGGCCACCCAGGTGCCCTTAAGAGGCAGACCTGCCCTCCAGTGCATCAGCTGCTTACCCTGCCCCCAGCTTGGTGTCCTTCAAACTTGCCGAGGGTCCATTTCATCCCACTGTCTGGGTAGTTCACAAAGCTGTTGAAGACATTCCATGACAGTTTAATCTCCAGTGTGCCAGTCACAACTAGTTTGGCTTCAAACTGCTGGACACTATCCTGTGAGCCCAAACATCCAGCCATTTTTTTTTCTCACTTTCTGTTTCCAGTCATCTTCACATCTTTCGTGTTCACTATCTGTCTGGAGATTGAAGTAAGGCTGACCAATTCATATTTCCAGATCCTCCCTCTTGGCTGTTTTGAAGAAGTGCCAAACATTGCCAAACTTGTCTTCTTCCAGTTGTTGAGGATATCTCCCAATATCTATGACATTTCAAAAAGGACAAGCTCAGAGCGATATCATACAGCTCTTCCAGTACCCTTAAACACATCTTATCTGGGCTGTGAACTGGTTTATATTCAAAGTCCTTAAGCAGTCCCTAATGCAATTCTCCTCCACTGTTAATAGCACTTCTAACCCCAAAGTCTGCTACCATACACTGAGAGCTTGGGAGCAGGCATGTGAGTAAGACTGGGGCAAAGAAGGCATTTCTTTGGTACAAATAGCTGTTTCTTCACACTTCATATATATGTACATATATATTTTTTATATGTATGTATATATATGAAGGTGTTCTATAAGCCAAGCAAGGTGCAGAAAGACAGGTTTTCCTGTAGTTATTTCTACTGATTATCTAAATTACCCAAAGTGAAGGATTCAGGAAATATAACCAAGATTATTTACAGGCATATTTAAGTGAAGATATAAGTAAATATGTTTTCTGTGGGAACTGGGTCCTGCTTTGCAAGATACTTAAGGGAGAGGCGCAACGTTATAGGACTACTTATGAGTTAGTTCTGCTCATGTGTTTAAATATATACATGGCTGAGCTGAATAGACCCGCACAGCTGAAATTGTTTCAAATATGTGGTAATTAGCAAGAAGATAAATTGCACAGATCAATAGTTCTTATCTAAACTGCAGGTGTGGTGTTCATTTGATCATTGTTTATCCCATTGCCTGCACAGACAGCAGAGCGCAAACAGGCAGGGCACTACACTTCAGTAGTCACCGTGCCACTGTATTTCTTCTTGACATTCCTCATCCCTTTCTCCATTGCACAAGGCTAACCAAATGCTTGCTATGTGTGAGAAACCCACCGAGCCACTGCAGTCTGCTAGGCAGAAGTAGCCACAATTGCCTCACTCATGTTACTACATAAGATCTACAGGAAACTAGATCCTTAACAGGATTACCTCCAGATACAGCTCAGCTGAGAACTATTCACCTCAGGTTATGATTAAATCCTCTAGAGAATATATTTATGAAGCAGTAATCCCTGTACTTCTACTGATAGTCTCTTTTCTTTGCTGCCTCAGTATTTCCAGCCATACAGCATTTATCTTGTTAAAAGAAATAGCAATTAAAACCCCCTCCTTTTCTTTCATATTTATTTCCTTTTTTGTTATTGGCTTACAAATACTCAAAATTAAGGGTGTAAATTAGAGATTTCTCATTCTGAAAATGGCAGACCTTTCTATTTTTCCCTTAAAGAAAGTAGTTTCAGTTATGCCATGTGATCAAGAAATGGTACTGTTAGGTGCCAAGTAACATCTCTGAAGATGACGAACAGATATCAACAACCTCTTACTTAAGACAGCTACATAAACCTTTTTTTCTGTAGTCAGGCAGCTGAAACACAACCACATTGTTAACAAAACCAGAAACACATGGTCCAAGGGGTTTCCCTGGATACTGGTAAAGCAAATAACTGAGGACAGCCCCATGTGGCACAGTTGCATTTTTCTGCTAGTCTTAGAGACAAGAAGAAAGATGAGGAAATCTTAAACAGACACACGCCCCTGAAAGCACAAGTCCAGAAGGAGATACCTTTTGGGTAGGATGTTGGCTGAATGAGGCCACATCCTGTTACTGGATTCCTCATATGTTAAAGGAAGCAAGACTAGATATTGTCTGTAAATAGAAAAGATTACACAGAGATATGTAACTCCCTTGTCAAGTTCTCCTTTTATAGAAACAGTCTTCCAAGCTCAGACTTTGCAAAACGCTACAAATAAATCAAAAAAACCCCAAACCTCCTGTGATTCTTTTCCTGTTTTCTTTCACTGATCAAGGAGAATAGAGCCTTCTTTTACTTGCAATGAGCACATTTAAGCATTGTAACATAGATTAACCTTTATGGCTTTGTGTATGCATGAGAGAAAGGCTGTCTATAGATATTATGTGGTGAATAATTAATAACAAATATTACTTGATATAATTATTTACTATTATTTATGTTTCTATTATTCAGGAAGTCCCTAGGCTGCAAATTGCTGGAGGATGGGAAAAATAATCTAGGAATGCAGGGTATGTATTTCTTGAATGCTTCTTTACACTTTACCTGTTGAAGGCAGTATGCTGGTGGAGACAGTCACAACAGGACAGTTCACATGCATTCTGTTGTATGCATGCTCCCCTGTAAAGACAACTTCTGTTCTTGTTCTCCTTAGATGAAATTCATTGATTCATAATCAACATATTTGTCTGTTTTGGGGATTAAAATAAGCAACCCTGCTCATGACCACCCCCAAGCACACTGATTAAACTAAAGGCTTTTGGAACAGTTTTATACATGGTTTGTGTTGGTTTTTTATGCATAGTGATTAGACTTGCAGTAGTGATCTCCACTCCAATCACTTTTTTTTTTCTTCAATTTGACTTATTATTTTTGTACTTCCTGGAAAGGTTCTGTGCTATCAGAGAGGGCTACTGCCCATTTAATTTGTAGAAGCTTCTGAGTTGTTCTGTGGCCTGAACACAAAATCTCTGTGGGATTGTGAAAGAATCCTTCAAAGGCTATTTTCTCCAGATCCATAATGAGCAGATTGTTCTCTCCATCAGATACAGACCTTTTCACAGCCTTTGTGGGCATTTCTAGCTCTTATGACAGGGAAGAAAAAGACACCTTCTATTTTGGATTTTTCCTAAACACAGAACACATATGCTCGGTAGAAAGCATTAATGTGATTGTAAATTGTTAACTGATGCAGTGTTAACTACAAATGACTGGGCAGTGTTGTACACACCAGATCCCATTCAGCATCATGTCAAATAACTATCTGAATTCATACTGAAGAAAAGTGATCAGGGTAACTGGGACTGCTTCTATTTGTGCACAGCTGATGCCTATTTGGACTATATATGTAGAAAGTTGTACCTGTTTTTTTTCTCCCGTACTGTACATGTAACAAAATTATTTGGTGTATTAAATGAACATGAGAATTACAGTGTGATCCTTACCTTGTGCACTTCTTCCAGTTTTTCTACTTCATGGATTTCTTCTTCAATGAAGTATCAGAAAATCATAAGGGATTGAATCTTTCCATAGTAAAGCCAATACTCTGTTTTGAACTAAAATAAATTCCTCTTTTAAGGCATTTAAAATTTGTAAGAACTAAAAAACAAACAAACAAAAAAACCCCAAAACCACCCCCCCAAAAAAAACCCAAAAACAAAACCAACCAACTTAAAAAAAAAAAAGCCTAGGTGAAAACCCACATTATTTCTAGAAGTAATTCACATTAATTTTTCATTAGTGTATCTTATTTATTTGTTGCCATGCTGCAGAAAATGAATTAAAAGTACTGAAAATATTATCAACTGGCGAGGGGGGTGGGAAGAAAGGAACAGGAATCAGCTTGATCTGACCTGATTCAGGATCTCAGCAAGTTGAATTTTTAAAACCACTGAGTTCATTAAGAGAGATTAAAGATGAACACACAAATGAAGGTAAAGATGGGATTTTTATATGTTTGATCACATCACAGTTTTCAATAACTTCATGACTTTATCATAGAACCCTATGTTTTCCACCATGTTATGTTCCTTTCCAGAAGATAATCAAAATCTTTTTGGAACCTTTCCCATTTTGTGGATTACAACATCATCTTGCATGAATTGATTTGACAAACTGTGCTGACATGTGGCAGTACTGAGGTACTACATGAAGATATGGTAGAGGTGACATGATTACTACTTCCTGCAGAAGTCCAGCTTTAAGAAATACATTTCTATCTTCTGTTGAGCTATATTTCCCACATCAGGAACTATAATCTTGGAGTTAGGCCAAAAGTATTCACCTTATGTTAGAGATTAAAATAAATTTATAGGCATTTCCTCTTGTAATACCCATTTCCACTTTAAAGAAACCGTCAAATCCTAAAATGAAGAGGAGAACATGTTCTAAGAGGGGTCTTTTGGAAAATTAATTATGATTGTAAAGGCACTGACTTACTCTAAACTCTAAAGGTAAAAAAACCTGTAAATGACTATGCAAGATTTTGGCTAGCCCCACATCATAGGAGGTCTATCACTGTAACAAGACTCAGAAGAATTTATCTTGTTGGAAACTAGTGTCTTAATGAATACAGTCTTGAGGTAATACTAAAAAGAAAAGGCCAAATTATTTCTGACGCAGAAGCAGAACTCCTTTTGATATTAAAGGGACTTTTGTATGCATATTTGAGTGTCACTTTTAGTCAACAGAGTCATAGCCCTATTAACCCTACTGGTGAAGTTTAACAAGGCTCCTACCAAATCCTTTAGTCATTACTGCAATTAGACTTTTAAGATTGATTGGCATTTCAGTTAACAACAGTGATGAGAGGTCCTTTGCCATCAAATGAACTGAAAATTGGTGACTTCTAAGGATTAAGTTCTATATACCCCCTTTTACCCATGCAATATTAAACCTAAGGGCTTTTTCTAAACCTAAAATATGACACATAGTCATGGGCTGTGCTAGATCAAATAGGCACTATGGTTGTGCTTAGGGTTCCTAGTCTCAAAATGGTGAAGGGAATCCAGAATATTGCTATTATATTTTTAAAAGTAGGATTTTAAACTTCCTGTCTTCAAAAAAATGTGCCTATAAAAATATAAAGAGTACAAGCTGCCTACGGCACACACATCTGATTGCATACACACTTAACCTAGTGATTGTGTGAATGTTTTAAAATACTTATGCTGCTGTTTCACAGCTCCTGAAGTCTAGTTCTCAGAGGGTAACAGATTTTTCTAACATATCATTGACATCAATAAAGATTCTAATTCAGATCCTGACACCTTTCAGTCACAATTTCTGTAGTTACTCCATGTTGGTGGCATAAGACTTTTTTTACATTTTCAAGCACACTGTACAGTGCCTTCTACCCATATAGTTAATGCTAGCAACAATTTTATACCTGGGTGGTAAGTACTGAGCTTCACATTAAATGTTACATTTGCCAAGAGTGAGAAAATGGTGTGATTATATTCCATCAATTAATTCCATCAGCTCTCAAACAATTAATCCGAAGATTTCTTGACTCATTTTACATCAAATGCATTTCTCATCACAGGCATCATGTTATTTCTCTTCTTGTGTTGCCAGAGATGCCAGTGTGCTTTCCTGTGCTGGTACACTATGCCTCCAGCAGACACATCAGGAAGCTGGTAAGGGCAGGGTCTGTGTTCCTCTGCTCACCCTTGCAGATTTACTAGGATGAACAATAAATTGCAGTTCACTGTCAAAGACCATATAGGTCTAGCTGTGACACAATGCTTTTCAAAGCAGATAACCTTTTATACTCTTCATTTTGAAAAGAAAGACAAAAAGAATGCAGCTGTCAATAGAGATAAAAACAGAAATAGGCAGTCTGGACATCAGCAGCCCTCTACAAATATAGGGACTGTGAATAATTTCTGTGTTTAGGCAACATAGTTGGATTTGTAGAAAGGTTTGTTTACATAATTTTGCTTCTTCTTACTGGCTTTGATGTTGACATAGAGAGGACTTAAGGCCTTGTTACCTTCCACATCCATACAGGACATTGTAGAAAGCCTGCATGGCTGAACTGGTCCAATAATCTTGTAAAACCCAAGGTCAAGCTCTGAACATAAGATTTAAGTAAGGTATGAAGGAAGTCATCTCATTTAACACTTTGTAAGCATCTACAGCTGAAGTAGTTAGCTATACTCCGTAATCAGTCAAGGGAGAGAGGCATTTCCAAGTTGTCCTTAATCTCACCCTAGTGGGGATGGATACCTGAGATGAGAGCACACAAGGGCCTGTTTCTTTCTGGTGCTTGTAAAAGAGGTCTAGACAACAGATCTGGATATGTCTGCACAGTAGAAGTGTAAATTTAGAGAGGCTGAATGCTGCTGCCAGGGACAGACAAAGGCACGAGAATCAGGTCTTAGAGCAGCTGAGGTGTCCACATGGGCATCAGTGCAGTCAATGAAAATTTTGATTAATGTGGAAGATGGGAGGCAACCTGGGTTAAACACTAAGTGGCAAAAGGAGGGATCCATACCTGTAAAGCTGTCTTCACATATCGTTTTACATCACTTCAAAACTTAATTATTGTTTTCATACTATGACTATCAAGGGTCAAGACCCTACCTATTAAGGTCCCAACAAATTTTCAGAAAATTATGTGTTATACTCTTCCCTCTTTGGACTTTTGTTTGTGAATATAAGCACTGTTCTCACCATGGAACTGTGGTCATACTCCTTTCACATTTATTAAAAAGCCCTTTGTTTTCATCACAAGAAAAGGGGTATTTGCCTTTTGCATATTGCCACAACAGATGTGAAAAAAAGATTTAACATCAATGGGCCAAATTCATTACTGCTGTAATGTACTGAAGTTCATATTACTACCAGGATTAATGTAACTCAGTGTAATTACAAGGGAGAGAATTTGCTGCTGGGATTTATATTCACTCTGCATAGAGGCATAGTAACAGTTGTCTTTGTTTCTGGAAAGCAATTGCTATTTTAAAAAGGAAAACAAGCTTACATGGATAATCAGAATAATCCTTCCTGGCCACAGAAAATAATATAGCCTAAGATTTCACTGAATATCAGTGAAATGATTTGTAAATTGCCTCAGGCCCAAAATGAATACTGCAGTTAAGACTCAGGCTGAACATCAGAGCAGAATGGTATTAAAAAAAAAAAAAAAAAAAAAAAGTAAAAAATCAATACTAACATTGAAAAGGCAGCTGGTTGCAATAAAGGCAATAAGAGACTGGAAATTCCATGTTAGAAAGATGAATCTGAGTGGCACAGAAGAAAAAACAAATGAACTGAAATAACAAGAATTTTAGTTTGTTCTTGGGTTTTGTTCTCACTTTCAGAACCTAAGTTGTTGTAGAATCAAGATTTTATTGGAAGTTAGTTAAACAGCACTGTCTTCCTAAGTAAATATTTAACTCCTGGCAGAAAGTTTAATGAAGGCTAGTGGGATTAACTTAAGAAAATACCCATGATTGGAGTGATTATTACAATTAGACCCATTCATGTCAGAGTTCTATGGTTCTATTAGATAGTTTTACCAAAGCTAGTGGGATTAATATGAAAGAAATGATCAAATTTGAGGTCATTATTGCGATTAGATTTGTACATGTCAACATTTCATAGTTTTATTAGAGAGTGATTAATGTTTTTATGCTGGAGAAAGGAGTATTGTCTGCTTTGGGCCACATGTCAGTAAATCAGAATTTAGTGCAGGGCAACAAAATTCCCCTATTGTTGCAATCCGTTATGCTAAAGCAGCACCTATCACCCTAAAATGTGGAAAGATTTGCTGTATTGAGCTACAGGTTCCCACCATTATCAGCCAGGCATGTCCAGTGTAAATGAAGCACTAAAATACAAAATCTATAATGAACATACATACATACATTTGCATTAATCAATCCAGCCTTCCACAGAGAGGGATAAAGGAATGGGTGAGGGGGGAAAATACCTTGTTATCCTATAGATTGTGTGGGCTCAATTACAGATTACATATACCCAGACAGGGAAATAAAAAGAGGCCAATTGTATATGCTGAAGTAGGTCAGACTGTTCCATAGTATAATCATCTCCAGCCTACTACTGAAGGAAAAAAATATTTGTATAAAACAAATTAATAAATAAAACCAGATAGGCTTCTTTTGTGTCTCCTAACAGGAAGAATGTGATTATGATTGAAGTAAAGAGCTCTAAAAAAACCATTTCAGTTCATGAAGTTTCTCAAGATCCAACACATTCACGGTAACTCCATTCCCCCTTGCTACCCCTCCCTTTGTAACTTCACATAAATGACAGAGCCAGAGAAAAACACACTTTCGTATCTGTAGCTTCTTCCTCAGTTGCTGGAGAGAGTAGTGGGGAATGAGTGTCAGCCATTCCTTTGGGCTGCATCTGTATATCATTTCTAAAATTTGTGAGTACTTACACAGAACTAAGGAATTTATCTTGCTTTTGCAGCTTATCTTCCTTCCTTCATCCATGTGCTCCTTGCCATCAGGTAGAAGGTGCACTCAGATGAGTAACATGAAGACAGAGGAGACCTTGGCCAAGGTCAAAACACAAGCTAGCAGACCATCTGGCAACCATATAAGTCAAAGCTTTGAGTTTATACTCCTATACTATCATCTATAATATTTAGGCAAAAGAAAGAGGAACCAAGTATTATTTCAAAAAATGCTTATTCCAGGCTTTTATCATAATTATCATAATCCTGTCTTTCAAAAATAATGTACATTTTAATCAATTTTATTATATGTTTATTACAGATGTAACATTTTAAAAAAATGTTTTTGTTTTTGTTTTTTTTTTAATGGACAGAAAAACCCACGGACCAGCTCTATAATTTAAAGGCATTATTGAACAGAGATAATTACTTGCAAGGCCATTCACTATAAGGGACTGAAATTTTGCAAGACTGAGGGCATAATCTGGAATAATTGTTCAAATATGAAATTGAAACTGTAGGAGTGAAACTCTGCACTCAGAAATTATTTTTTTGTCTTTATATGTGCATTTTGCTGTGTACTTGGACAAGCGAGTCCATTCCAAATGGCCAGATTAAATACTTCCTATGAGAACAGACACATGAAGGGACCACTTCCCTGTGCTTTTTATATCTTACATTTTAACATTCATACAATGGAATTTATTGTAGATAAACTGTAATTCCATCTACAATCATTCTTTGTCTAAAATATAGAAAGAAATATATTTCACTGGGGTCCTTCCTGAAGGTTAGGGGTCATGAGCCTGAACACCCTGGAAAGTGCATAATGAAATATTCAGCTTGGATTGCTACATGGTCAGGTTTAAATGTGAGTCACACAAAGATAAAATGGAATAAGCGCTTATACTCTTGCTACCATCAGGACTTACTGATGCTGCCACACCAGTGTCACACAATTCCAGTACAGTATTGTGATGATAATTGATTACTTGCTATTACTTTTGATTTAGGGTGAGTGGGTTTTTTATTATTTGTTTGGGTTTTTTAAAGGCTTTGCAAAGCTCTGATTGGTCAGGCAACACAATCGGTGAGTGATGATGTGCCAGATTATTCATATGATGAATTCATATGATGGGACATAACTTGGCATTGTTCCATATTATGAAAACCAAACAGTGCAGAGTGTTGCGTAGTAATAATAATGAAAATGGCTTTCTGAAAAACAGAATCGGCCACTGTCTACTTAATTTTTTAACAAAGCAGTCTCCACTTCATGCTTACCAAAACCTCTTCATTCACCTTTTCTATGAGAAGAGTTGCATTGACCCTAAAATGTAATGAAAAGTATGAAAAGTTAAAGGTTGTTTCCTTAACTGGTATTATTAACCTTTCTCCTCCAAAACCTGTAGTGAAATAATTTAAAAAAATGTAATTCACTCCAAATCCACTGTGTTCAGAACTCACAAATGAAACCTTCATAAAAATCATGACTAGTTATAAAAAATCCCAAGTAATATTCAAAATATTGTTATTTTTATTCTTTCTGCTTTTTAATTCTTGAAAGTCTTGTGCATTGCCATACTTTTTAATGTAAATGCTGTAAGGTGAAGTATTCCCATTTCCAATTGCAATACCAATTACAAATGCCAAATTATGATTTGTCTTTTTAACTGCACATTAGCTCCCCCAACCACCAGTGGAAGACAGTTGGATTTCTGCCTGTCCTATCCATCAGAACAGCTTCTTTATCAGGCTTACTCCATTCAGGCCCCCATGCAAAGATAATCTCTCCTGCTTCTCACATTACCTTTAATCTCTTTTCTCCTGCCTTCTTCAAATTATTATAGTCTTCTTTTTCATACCTTATACTCCCTCACACTAACTCAAATCTCTCCTTGGAGTTTTATAACCACTGTGTTCCCAAGCCTGAATCTTGTCATGAGATGGCCTTTCTTTAGGTTCCTTTTTGTCCGCACAGTTCACTTTCCAGGCTTTCCTTGCACAGCCTGTACTCCCTGTCTGTGGTCATTCCCCATGTCTTGCTTATCCCGTTATCACACTGCCCTCCTTCATGTCCTGAACTCAGACATACACAGTAGCACTTCACTCACTCCCTTTTTACACCCTGGTGGGTTGTTATACCTCCCACACTAAGATGCTTTTTATGTTTCTTAACATCACTTCACTTCCTTGTTTGCCTTCCCTCTCTTACTTTTGCTGTCTTTGTCTCTCTCTAGCATCCCTGTTTGTTCTGTCATGTGCTTCCTCCTGAATGTCCTCTCTCCTCTGCTTCACACTGCTTTTCTCCTTGTGGGTGCCCTTTCTTGAAACTAGCATGTGCCTGGGAAGCAGCAGGCAGAGTTCTCAGATGCCATGTTGGCAGAACTAGCACTGCCAATTTACATGGCTTTATTAAGACATTTATGACTTCTGATGCTTTATCTTAAACTACAGGTTCAGGAAATAATTGACCATGTGACAGCTCTGCTTTTTTTTTTTTTTTTTTTTTTTTTTGCAACCCTCTCAGGGCTTAAGCCAAATGAGGGGGTATGCAAACCCGCTTTGCCCTGGACGGTTAAGATCCAGAAGCCAAATAAAAATTACACAATGTAGATTTTTATGCTCATATTATTCTATCACTCTTGTGAGCGTTTTGAGGATGAGTCATGATCTGTGAAGGTTCAGGCTGGCAGCAACACAATGTTCACAGTAGTTTACAGGTAGCCTAAAACTTCTTGCAACCACCACTCTGCTTGGAACCAGTACTCTGTTATAACCCACAGCTGTAACATTTCCCCAGCTTGCTGGAGCTCTCTCATCACTCTTTATGAGGCCAATTTGACTTGTTACTTAACAGATATGCACCTTTTCATATCTGTCTTTCTCTCCCCCTTCCTCCTGCATAGCTTAAGACATTTCTTTTGGAATGGGGAAAAAGTCTTTTGGGTCTGCTCTTTGCTGCGCTTCACACAAGTGATCATGTGCAAGCTGTATGGACTTCCTTGCTTTTCCTGTCACCTTCCCAGTCAACATTTTTGTGACCTAGTTTGGAAATTCCTGAAGTGTGAAAGTGGAACAGTAAATTTGAAAAAGGAGCTGTTTCCACAAGATTACTCTCTCCTTCAGATATAGTTAATTTTCCTGCACAAGTAATCTCTGGTGGTTTGACTACAGAGAAATACTGTACCATCTTCTTTACAATATGACAAAAACCTGATTCATACAGTTTTGACAGAATAAACCTCTGCTTGCACATGTTTACATACTCATAAGTTGTCTGAAGTCATTGTTGCTTCAGCTTAAACTCCTTCTGTAAGGTATAAATATAACAAAGTATCTTGGGTATCAGAATAAAAGAATTGTTTATAATGGGGACAGAAAGGACAGTTTATAAACTAGATGGACTTAGTTAATGGCTTACATCATTATGTCATCTGAAATGGTAAAATATAAGACGGCATATATATCATGGAAACTGTTAGCAAACCATGGGCCAAGGCCAACTGTGTGAGGTTCAACATGGCTCAGTGCCAGGTCCTGCCCTTGGGTCACACCAGCCCCACGCAGCGCTACAGGCTGGGGCAGAGCGGCTGGTTGAGTGAATGGGGTTCTTTAGTCTGGAAAGGAGGAGACTTGGTGGGGGGCGACAGGGACTGACGGACCTTATTGCTCTCTACAACTACCTGAAAAGAGGTCGTAGGCCTGTGGGGGTCGGTCTCTTCTCCCAAGTAACAAGTGACAAGACAAAAGGAAATGGCCTTAAGTTACACCAGGGGAGGTTTACATAGGATATTAGGAAAAATCTCTTCACTAAAAGCGTGGTCAAGCATTGGAACAGGCTGCCCAGGGAGGTGGTGGAATCATCATCCATGAAGGTGTTTAAAAAACAGATAGATGCAGTGCTTTGGGGCATGGTTTAGTGGTGGACATTGCAGTCCTGGGGTAATGGTTGGACTTCATGGTCTCAAAAAAGCTTTTCCAGCCAAAATGGTTCTATGATCTTCTTCATGGAGTTAATGATGCATGCATCACTTAGTTTGGAATTAGGAATGTGCTAGAGAGAAGCAAGTAAAAAAAACCTCTCAGCACCACATTGCAGCAATTCGGCCTTCATACCAAGTTCAACTGTTCTTGCCTGCAAGCTGTTAGCTATATGCCAGTCATCTAGTAAGTAACAGCATAATTTTAAAGAGGAAAAATTTAGGGGGGTTCAGAATAGGTTAGGATAGGGCTGAGAGACCAGTTGTAGATTATGAACAAGCATACCTGGTTAAAACAGCCCTACATGATCATAGATGCTTGCTACTTCTGCCAGAGTTATCACCATGACAGCCATCACATGTGCACAGGCAACAGGTAGCAAACTGTAAACCGGCAGTGACTATGAACTTTAACATTGCAGACTATGCATGGACATGCTGAGGTGTCACTGCATTTTCTGGACCTCTGGGTCTGCTGGAGAAGTAGTAGTGTGAAACAGTACAGTTGTAATATACCCTCATAGGTAATGCCAGTAGTTTCTTAAGCTGCTCCACTTGGAGCAGGTCTTGTAGGAAATAATATATGGGACAAAAACATAGATAAGAATAAAATAATTGCATTTCTGCTGGATTCTTAATTCACAGAACCACTTCTATTGAGATGAAGTTTTATAAATATTGTTTTCAATGGTAGTGGCAAATGGAAGTGAGTTACTTTGCTTTCCTGTTGTTGAAAACTCTGTTCCAGTGGCTAGATCACGTCTAGCTCTTAGCGCTGTAACTGCTGCTATGTATGGCTATAATTAGTTGTGGGTAAAAAATTGGGGGTAGTTTTCAAACTCAAGCAGTTAATATTCCTGTCTTCATTATGCCAATTTGTCTTGCCAAAGCAGTTAATACATCCCTGCAAATGGAGAAAAAAATCAAAGAGAAGCAACTCTTGCCGACAAACTGACATCTGTCAAATGTAATTTCTAGTAATAAGGAACCTCATCCCCTGGGAATATTTTTAGTCTTATTATTTTTATGTCAGAACTTCTCAGCTCTTTTTCCTTCCCTCCTTAGCAGTTCACAGATGGCATTTTGTTAATACTGGTTTCATTTATAGGTATAATATTTTATAATGCAGAAATGCAACAATTAATGGGTTAAATGGATATTTTTGAATGTTGGACTGCTGTCTTCTTTCCCTTCGGTGTCTTGCCAGGTATTTTCTAGGCAGAAAGAATTACATCTTTTCAAGACTATTAGTGAACATTCATTTTTGCTGGACTAGCCTGTTGCTATTGTTTCAAGTGCAAACAAAGTGAACATAACTTCCTACAGGTTTACCTGTCATCATTGTACCTAGACAGAGGCTTTGAAAAAATCTTTTAATACATACACTTTCAGACTTCTAGTTTGAATCTCGTTTTAAGTACAAATGATGGTCTTTAAGGCCATATTATGTGCAGCTTGTTTATAGATCATGTGTTTCACCACTGGGTTTATTCACCTAAAGGGGAAAAAACCCCAAACATTTATTTTATTTTAAATTTTCATGCTCAATTTTGCAGTCACAGTGGTATGCTATGAAACATTGTGACAGATGGATGGATCTCATGAAATAATCTTTGATTGCTCTCTTTGTTCTTGCTGTACGTGTCAAAAGTAAACAATATAAAGCCTTTTCTCTGTCATGTTTCCTCTCCATAGATGAAGACAAAAAGTTGAGTAAGTGCAAAATATAAATGTTTTGGCAAGCTTAAAATAACTTTTCCTTGATGTTTGACTTTATTCAGTCTGTATTTTATTTGCTGAAACACAAATATCACACTAAATTTAGCATTTATATAAAGATATATAGAAGATGTCCAAAACATAAAGAAAATCATATACCTCAAGTTGGCCAAACCTCAAGTAAACACATCACAAGTTTCGACATTTTTCTGCACAATTCACTGAATTCAACTAAACTTCTTGCATTAGGCAAAGCTTAGCAATAAAAAATTCACAGAATGTTAAGATGGTGCATGAGGATACTGATGGCAAACATCAGGAAAGGGAAAAAAGGAACTATACCACATCCATCATCCAATTCTAACCCATTTCAAGACATGAATATATTCCATATTTTTCCTTTAGTCCATTTTTAATCTTTGGTCTGTTAAGCAAGTAAAACCAACTAACTATCAAAGTTCTTTCATTTTATAGAAATACATTCGATAGCCTTCATAATTCACTTACAGGTTTAAAATTGTTTAAAAAGTGTTCTAACAGGATTAAGATAACAGTGCAGAACAATGCAGGTCCTATATCCCCTCACTGTTAAGGATACAAGTTTAACAAAACAGCCTCTAGTGCAGCGGTGCAGATGCTCAACTACTGGACTGTGTCTGAAAACCCTCATGCTCATATTTAATTACAGGCATGCAGTTGCGGTAGGAAGATTGGAGGATGGGGTGAGGTTTGGAATAAAATGATTTCCGTTATGTTTAATCATGTACTGTGTACTCAGATTCTACCTGGCTAAATTATCTTTCAAAGCTGAAAGCTCTGGCTTAGTTCCACTTAAGCTGGAAAATCATAAGCTTTAGTAGACAACACTGAGAGATGTAAAAAGCCTTTAATGTCCAGTGCCAAATCCCTCTTAAATTGCACAGAGGAAACAGGTAAACTTTCTTTGGATGCACCACCAGTGAATGGAAGGGCAGAATTTGTTTCTGCATGAGTTTCATCAAAAGCAAGGCAAAACAACAAAAAAACCTAAACCCCAAATCTCTCACCTCCTTGATTATTTGTGTTGCTTTAATTTGCAGTTTTGAGAATTAAAACACATTTCTTAGACTTCCCACTGCAGGGGATCAGGCTGTTGCTGTGCGGAATAACCCTCATTATAATTCAGCTGTAATGGTACTAAGTCATGTTGACAAATACCATGTTCACATTCTAAATTGCATCAGTGAAATTGTGATACAGAAATATTAAAACCAGAAGAAATCATTATCACGATGGAAAACTTCTTAGACTACTAGTTCCCCTTTCTTGCTAGCCAGCTCTTGGTGTCAATTCTTGTTATCCTTTGGCACTGTAAGAGAAAGACATATGTATCCTGGTATAGCTATTTAAAGATTTAAAAATAAAAGAAAAAAGTTGCTCTGCTGTATTGTTGAATGGTATTTTAGGGCTGAGTAAAAAAATTACTATATTCCCAATAATTTTAGTGTAAGAAACAAGAACTACCATTACTGTGTTCATTAGTAAAATCAATCACTTCTGGGTTTTTTGAAGAATCATTAAAGAAACGTAATTTCTTCCTTCCTTCTTCCCTCCCTTCCTCCCTCCCTCCCTCCCACCCCTTCTGATCCTATTTAGTTCCTTTCATATCTGAACAGGTAATACTTTCCCAAACTAACCTGAGAAATTACCTTATTTCACAAGTGATTTTTAAACAAGTTTCAACATACATACTGTAGTAAGGTACTCCTGCTACTGGCTTTAAGCGTGGCAAGAATACGAAATTATACAAATAAAGTGCACAGAAGACACGCTCATGCTACTGTTCTTAAGAGTAGGTCTCTGAAGAGCACAGCAAGCCCATTGCAGGCACTATATGGCACTTCACACCACTGGGCTTTCTCTCCCTGCCAGCACACTGTAATTAAAGGAAAGAGACATCAATGTGAAACCAGACATGAGATGCTGTCCAGTTGAAAAGGTTACTGCAGCAAATGAGCAATTAGTGCACCCTGCTGCAATGACTGCTTCAGGTTCAGAAAGGACTCGAACAAAATACAATAGCTGAATAAACTAGCTTTGTAATCTGTTTGTCATAAGTCCTGCAGTCAGTGCTATACAATGAGTTGGCAGGGTGTATGCTTCAAGAATTGCTTGAAGCCTGTTCTGCTCAAAATCACCAGGCTTATTCTATTTTTTTGCCTGCAGTAGGCAAGAAGAGCATTTTTGTCAATATACACCAAATGAAACTCTCAAACAAAATATGCTGGCAAAAACACTTTTCAGATGGCAAAGTTCTATGTACTACAAGTGCTTTACAGAAACGTCACAAAAATCAGTTCTCTAACCTGCACTGTCCGTCAAATTGGACTTACAATTTAATTTAAAAAAAAAATAAAAGCCATAAGTACAAAAGTCTTCAGTGCAAAATGTGATTTGTATGTTTTTTTAGGAAAGCTTTATATTTGTTATTGTTTTACAAATCTAAAATAACTTCATTGATTCACACACAGCTATTCCAACTTCATATCGCCCAAACTCATATTTTTTTTTATGGTCATTTTAAACTATACACAGGTTCTAGATATTTTAGAAGATAATATTTTAGAGTGAAACATTTACAATATTTTAGTATAGACCAGAATATCCTGAACATCCTGGGTAAAAGCCAGCACAGCTGACAATTCTTTTTCGTTATTAGCTTGCTGAAAATATACCAGTAAAGATATTAATACTAGAGCAGGTTCTCAGTTTTACTGCTTTTCAGAGACCCTCTTTAGAAACATTCATGTTTTCTGAAGGATTTTGAAGCTGTTATTAAGTGGTGAAGACTACTTTGCCTGCAACAGAGCCTGCAAAGAACCATGAGCTCACAGCACATCTTCCCTGTACAGCTCACCTGATGGGGAGTCTAAACTTCCGCACAAAGCTACAAACTTGCAAGAGTGTGACCAAAAATGCTGACACCTGCATGAATTTTGTTCCACTTTAAAACAGAAATACCCTTGTATACCTCATAAGGAGGGATGGGAATCAGCATGAGTGCCAGCTCCACCAAATTAATATGTTTTTAAACTTAATGGCATGCTTATTGCTTGGTCTACCATTCATTTCAAAACAAGGTTGCTAGGAATTGTTTTCTATACCAAAGGTCTTTGTTTGGTTATATTGTTTTCAAGCATTCATTTGACACTGTCATATCAGTATCAGTCTATCAACTGAAATTACATTTAAAAGCTCATAACTGCTATGTAATATTTACATAGTGCTTTACAAATCTCAAAACACTATAGGAAAAATTACACGAGGCAACAATAGTCTAGAGGGAGACAATAACAAATGCAATGGAAAATTGACATATGTAAGAAATGTGAAGAATATGATGAAGGAACCACTTAGGTGACTCTTAAAATGGCAGAAGATCTACATACTGGACTTCATAGTCATTTGTAGCAAGCCATTAATGTTTAGTGGATGCATATTTTCCTCAGTGTGAAGGATGGTCTAAAAACCAAATACCTTTTCCTGCTATAAGCAAACAAAGACAACTGGATTTTGAAAAGGGATCAGACAATGCAGGCAGAACCCTCCCTTCCTTCCTTCCTTCCACACACCCAAAGGGAGAGCTGGCAGTCAAACAGACTGTCACCTTCACAAAGAAAGGGCTTAATTGTTCAAATCCCATCGCTAGCTTCCTCAACACCTCCTCCTCCTTCTTCTCACCTCCTCTCACTCTCTCCTCCCAAAAGCCTTATCAAACATTCAAGAATGGAAGGGAAAGTCTTTCAAGCAAAGAGAGGCAGAAGGTTTAAAAGAACAAGGCAACATGATAGTTTTAAGTGTGTAGGTTCACAGATGGCTTAAGCTGGTCTGACAGAACTGCAGCTGAAAGGAAAAGCTCTGGCCTCCCCCTGTCTGCTCTCATCAGCCAGTTCTCACTGTTTTCACCTTGCTTAGCTCCCACAACATGTGGCTGTAAAGTGTGTCAGAATAACTTGCTGATGAGAAAAAAAGAAAAAAAAATGGAAAAAAAAAAAGAAAAAAAAAGAAAAGTTTCCAATCAGGACAGTAAACCTATGGGGCCCGTGTGAAAAAAAGACAGCTAAGAGATTTGCGTTACAACCCAGTGTGAACACTCAGGGGACTGGAGGAGGACTCTAACTGAAAAGGCCTCTTTATCAGCATGATATATACAGCATAGGATGGTAAGAGTCCTGTGAAAGCCACAGCATTTTTAGAAAATGTACTTTTGCTTTTTGGTTTTGGTTTTCTTTTTTTTTAAAGGAAACAATATGACCCAATCTTATTTATGCAAATATTTATCAAAGTTTTTCTGCAAAGATAGGTATGCTGAGAAAAACACACAGAATTTTTCTGGAATTGCCTGCTTGTTTATCCATTTTCACAGAGTACCACTGTTGGAGAATGGAGCGTACAGGGAACTGAAAGACAAGTCAGTGTGGAGTAATGCTTACCTGTCAAGAGGGCTTGGTCCTGTTCCTGGCTGTGCCAACACTGCAGTACTGCCCAGAGAAAGAAAGGCTGCTTACTAACTCTTCCACAGCACTCTACTACAAACTGAAATGTGACTAATAATGTCTTAAACTTTGAATTTGCCTATTTTATCTTTGTTGCTGCTCAATTTAAAATATTTTCCTCAGAATCTACTGCCTCCCTTAATGGGTTTCACATACTAATGTTTTTAAAAAGCTTCAAACAATATGTTAAAATTATTTTTCCCCAAGTGCTGAAAGAAGTCTTAAAAATAAACTGATTCAAAGGAAAAATTAATTCTTGCTTGTACCTTCTAATAAGCACAATTTCCATTAAGAGTGATGGGAGAGACACAATAACTCAGTTCAATTGCCTGAAAAATGCAAGTATTTATGATGTGGTTTTCATACCTTGAAAAGAGTCCTTGGCAAAAGTAGATTACATCTGTGTCCATCAGTTACTACTCTCCAATATCTGTGATACTGTCTACATTGCTGGTTGAGGTACCTCTAACAGCAGAGGTGACTAAACTAATCCCAAGTGGTATTAGTGAAGGAAGGTGCTCTCAGCCAATTCCCTTACATGCTGTTAAAGGAAATGAAATCAAAGCAAACCCCCAAAGACCTTTTAGAAACATTTAGAAACATTAGAAACATTGTATTTGTCTCTTGGTATCACCAAGTAAAAGACAAAAACGTCCCTGAGTTATCAAAGGACAAAAGGTAGCATAAAAGTAATTTATTGAAAGGTCATGGGTTAGTTTTAGTAAACTGCTGTGTAACATGGGGATCTCAGGGAACAGTGATTCTAATATAGGAATCATGAGCAGAACAGCAGATACAAACATTATCCAGGGCTTGGGGATATTAGGTAAGAACTCAGTTATTAATGGTATTTTAGGCTCAATTGTTTAACAAGAAATGGAGAAAACTCAAGTGCAATACAAACTAGAGCAGCACAGCTAAAACAGAAGTCATTACAGTAATTGTCTGTAACCTAGATAACAGATGCATATTTCAGATTGTTTTAATATGAATTTAGAGTGCTGAACAGTAATATTGCCCAGAAGAAAGATCTTTTAATTTTTAAATCTCTGCTTTGTTTCCATACCCACTTAGGACATTGTAATTTTTGTCTGACAGTGATACACCCTTTTCAACACAATGTACTACATAAATAGAACCATGTTTTCAGCCATTCTTTTAAAGCTGATATTACTATTTTTTATTTTTTTCTCTTCAGAGAACTGAGGAAGGTAATCACAAAAGCCTTAAAGAATATAAGTTGTTTCACATGCCTTTACCACTAAATTATGCTAAGCTATCTGTAATCCATTCTGTTTCCTAGATTACAAGTGATCCAAATACCAAAGGAATCTGTTAACTTTCTTCTTTGACCCAATAACTCAATTACTCTTTTTATAATGGGAAAAAAAAAAACCCAAAACAAAAAAAACAACAACAGAAAAATCCTCACACATGCTGTGGTGTACACAAGGACTCCAAAATTCAAAGGACCAAAACCAACACAGCTATCATCAATTCACTGGAAAACCAGAGATCCTGATCAAGAAAAAGTTGTTTGTGATAGATTCTTCAAGGGTTTTTCTCCAAGAATATCAATCTGTAGCAAGATCAAGATCCCTCATGCTTCTTTGTTCTTCCTCCTCCCGTCCCTACACGTTTATTGTTATGGGCCTGAACTTGCACTCTTTAACATGCTATATAAAATATGCATATGGATTGTTAAATGCATGTCAGTGTAATTATGAGACCTTAACAATAACCTACAGAAAGAAAATAATTAAGATGTTCAGATAAACTATCATATTATGATTTTTTAGGAGAGAAAAGTTTGTTCCTATCCAGAATTCACAGTACATTCAAATGGAACATATTAAGCAACAGAAGGGATCAAATGTAAGCAAGTGGGGAAAGATACCCATTTACAAAGAAATTTAGGGTTCAAACTAAGTAACAGAACGGGTACACGATGAAGCACCATCCAAGGAAAGGTTTCCCACTTCTCTTCTAACCTGAGGCTTCATGCACATTTGCACACAGAAGCTCTTCTTTGCATGATAGGAGTCAGCCTGAAATAAGAACATCCTAACGTCTTATACAAACTTGCTCTCTTTTCTCTTGCTTACTGTCTTGTCCTCCTCCCCCCAGATTAAATAATTATTGAAAGGCAGAAGGCTAGACACTGTACATTATCTTTCAGAAACATTTAATAAATGGCATTAAGAAACTCTTCCCTTGTAACATCTCAAAATCAAATTTATATTTACAAAACATCCCTTTTTTATAAAAAGAAAATATTTAGTGGCTGGAAATCAAACTTGCATTGCATTACACAAATTAAGGCTGTTTCATAATGCTGGCACAGACTAAAAGCACTATGGAAAATGAGAATGAATTCTCATTCTGTTCTGGTTCTTCACAGAACAGAAGATCTTTTTTCTATCAGCACATCTTTCCTGCTACTAGTTCTCTATCTGCAGCTTCATCATCATCTGTTCAAATGGCCCCTCAACTTCAGGCCATCATTTACTCTGCAATTCTCCTTCCTCCTTTGTGGATTCTCTGTTTGGTCCAAATCCCTCTTACATTTCCAGCGTCTGGGTAGCTATCCCCACCTGATTGTACCATTGCTAAAAGCCTTTCCATTAATGTGAAAAATTACTGGTGGACATAGGCAAAGAGATTTTTCAAAGGTTTGGGTTAATTAGCTGAGTAATTGTACTGAAAAGTTTATTTTTATTGAAAATCCCAAAGAAAGAAGAATGCACCAGTCATTCCTGCTTGTTTTGTTTTCATAAAATCTTTACTGTCTTTCGATAAATTTTCCCTTGAACTTTTAAAATAGTAGGTTTCACCCCTGACTGAGAGTTGACCACTGGCGGAGACAGAGTACTGGTACAGCTCCAGCCCTGAGTGGAAATTCCAGCTGTTCTGCAGAGAAGATCATGCTTAGAAAATGTATATACCCACAGTAAAGTTAATGACTGTCAAGCTTATGACGGTAGAGAAATTCCTCAAAGAGAGGCAAGGTCTTAACCAGCCGTTCCAGCTGTGACCTGCATTCTGACCTAAAACTTCTGTAATGTGTAATCAGTTGCTACACATACTGTCTTCACCCAGTTTATCACATAGAAAACAGCCTTTTCCTTTGGCTCCAAAGAAATGTTTGCCCAGAAATCTACTAAATAAAATGCCCACTGACACTTCCATATCATTGAAAACCAGATCCTGTTGGTACCTGTGCGAACAATGAAAAATTCCCCTCAAAAGCAATCAGACCTCGATTCAAACCAGCTTTTCCTTCTCCTCCTCTCCCTGTTTTCTCTTAAAAAAATAAAAATTAAATAGTTAAAGGTAGTTCTTTTTTTATCCCAGGGACCTAATCCCTTTCCCACATAAACTAGTTTTGTGGTGGTGAGCCTTCAGTGAGTGCTTTCAGAACCATATCAGTGTAAACGAGAGTTCTCTTCACCTTATCAATTCAGTGACAGCACTCCTCTCTCATGCTGGACCATCTGCAGAGGAAGATGCCACCTAGACATTGAACAATGTGCAGTCTGCAAGGACTGGAAAGTGGGAAAGAAAGACAGAATTAGAACTGACCTGTAGGGGATGCAGGAACAGAATGAAGAGAGAAGGGACCATAAGGCAGCTTCTGTTAAGGTGGGTTTTTTTTTCCTAAAATTTCATCTTTGCTCTTTGATAATGAAATGGCCTGGAAGGGCTTTTTAAGTATATGAAAAGGAGTTTTCATTGGAACACACTTTGAAAAAAGAAATCCATAAAAGAACATGAAAAAAAGCTTGTTAGCCATTACACACTCACCTAACATAGAAGACATTCAAATGAGTTCAATCAAGCCAATTTGCATACAGTGCACACAAAAAGGGCATGTAATTTGCACATTTTATTGTAAAGTAAAGCACTTCTCACGTCAGCATTCAAAGTCTTTGGAAAGTTCTGTGTGCAGTATTTCATAGAGTTGACTGTAGGATAGATAGTATTCATAAAATACATTTTATTTAAATTGCTACTGTCTTTAGCAATAAAAACGTCTGGAATAGATGTTGATAAGTGGAAATTATATTAAAAACCCTGCATGAATTCAACATATTCATGGCTATGCTACTGTAATTTCAATATCCTAATATATCTTTGCCACCTAAATAAAGTATATTTGCCCCAAACCTCAATTTAAAATAGGAAGCCCTACCTTTTATTGTATCCCTTTTGCTTTCAGTGGAACTTCATTTCAGGAAAGACTGGGGAATCAGTCTGTATACATGGGTACAAAGCCAGCAAAGAGCAAAATTACTCTATATAGCTAGTGTTAAACATTTACACACAAAATAGGCACCTTTGCATTTGTAAGGACTTGATAATGACATTAATTCTCAGTTCCTCCTTTCTTTCTCCCTTGTGATATTTTACTTAGTTTTCCTACTTCCAGGTCCCATTTCAAATGTCCTTATGTTATCTGTCCTTATCCTACTAAGCCCATGTTCCAGTCCTACTTTTTATTTTTCCCTCCCTAACTCCTTAACTCAAATGAAGCTTAAATAATTTGATTTCAACTCAAGCATTTTTCTCTTTCATCTAGCCTGGGACCAGTCTTTGTCAAAGTGTACGGACGAGGGCCAAGCAAGCAGTATGGAGAGTGCCAGCAGGAGGGACACACTGCTCAGCTTTGGGTACTGAAGTTCCATTGTGGTAACTCAAGTCTAAACATAGCTTGGATGTCTGAAAATCCAATATTCAACAGCTTTTTAATTTGTCTAGATTTAGGAATATTCTTATAAAAACAGAAAAAGGTGCACCTGTGAAACAACGACTGGTACTCAGCCTTGTTATGATCTATTGCTCCAAGTGGCATCTTTCTAAAGAAAAAAGCTGTGAAGTCAGGCTTAATATCTCCCTAACCCCATTCCCAGAAATCAAAGAACCTCATGACTGCGAACATTTGGAAAACAGCCTGAATGGAAAAAGGTTTGGAAAATTATAAACAAATTGCAAGAGAGCTTTAGAGCAGAGGCACATTGCCATTTAGGGCTACACGGTCTCATTTTTAATGTCCCCTCCCCCAAATGAAGCCCACACCACTTCATAGCGTTTACATATTTCCAGTACATTTACAAACCAGCTTTGGGTTAAGGTCTTTGGCATCCAAGAATAGAAGCCAAGAATAACTCTGGTGGGGAGGGATCTCAGGAAGTATCTGGTCTAATGCGTTGCTCACAGTAGCATCAGCCATGGGGTTAGACAAGGCTCCTCAGGGAGGGAGGGAGACTTTACCACTGCTCACCTGTTGTTCTGGTGAAAGGTTTCCCTATGGCCAGTCCCAGCGTCTTGTGTCCCTAACACTCCTTCTGTGCCCTACTGAGAAGAGCCCAGGTCTGACTCCAGCTCCCTGCCAACTCCTCATAGTCCCTCCCCACGCTGAATCAGCCCTGGTCCTCCAGCCTCTCCTCACAGGGCAGGTGCCCCGGCCACCTCGCTAGCCCTCTTCTAAGCTCACTCTGGTTTATTGATGTTTTTCTTGTACTAGGGGACCCCAACCCAAAAGCAATATATAGCTGCAGTCTATAAAGTGCGGAATAGAGGGAGAATCCCAACTGGTGATTTACTGGCCATGTTCCTGTTTGAACAACCCTGGGTGTGCTTGACCTTCACACGTGCCAGAGCCCACTGCTGGCTCACGCTCAGCTTGCTGTTACCAGAACCACCAGGACCTTTCCCTCAGAGCTGCCCCCCAGCCAGGCAGTCCCCAGCCTGTATCGCAGCAAGGGGTTATTTGTTCCCATGGCAGCTGTTCATATTTGTCCTTGTTCAATTTCATGAGGTTCCTGTTGGCCTATTCCTCCACCTTTTTTAGATCTCTGAAAATTCTTCTGAGGCGTTCTCAAAAGTTTTGCCTTATAACTACTACCAGTTTCAGAAAGAATTTTATGCTCATACAGCATGATGAAAAATCAGAGGCAAGTCTCATTGGAAAGACAATTTCAAAAAGGCTAATGTGACTTATAGGTGCATATGGTGACAATGGATGCAATGGTCAAAGTGGGGGACAGGGGACCACATGAAGTGTGATGATATAATATTATTATAATTTCCATCAGCATAACACATTGCTTTTTTTAGGTAAAATGCTGTGTTCAGGAAATGGCTGCAGTCTTGATACCTGAATATGGTGGGATCTGCTGCCTGGCAGACCAAAAGGGTGAGGGGATAAGGAGGCAGTATGTCTCGCCCCCCATGATTTTTAACGGGTTTTTAGCTGAAAGGTCCCAGGTGTGATGACCAGTAGGAATTAGGTGTTGGTGGACCAGACAAGCTTCTTGCTGCTTCAGAAAGCTGAGACCTGCTCTTTGCTTACAAGTGGCTGATCACTCCAGTCTGTTCTCCTGTGACAGTGCCTCCAGACTTCGGTTACATTCCTACTATAACTCTACTATACTGTCCCTCACCCTACTTATATGCCAGGCAAAAAGTTGTTCACAGTACTGTTAGTAGGTATTCTCATGAAAAATGAAGGTCCAGGAATTCTGACAACATCCCAGACCAAATGGTTTGCCTCAGGAATCCTGCAGCAGAGTGGATGAGAGTTTGTTTTGAAAATCGGCTACATGACAGTAATTAGGGCTGCTGACAGGATGCTGCTTAGAAGATTTAGTCAGTCAAGGCTATGCCTGGGAACCCTAAATACTACAGCATGTGTATAAACCTCCCCAGGCTATTTTCAACAGCTCACTCAGCTGTGCTGACCAACAAAAGCAATACAGAGTTTTAAGATGTCTCAACTATTTGGCCTGTTTTATCAAAAAGAATCACCAAACTGAGCTTTTAGTACCTAGCCAGTGCGGTTTATTTTGCAATGAAATGGACCACTGAAGAAAAGAAGCTTTGTGTGGTAGTGGAGCAGGTAAGTGAGAGCTCAGGAGCAATCATCTATTTCTGATTCAGCCATCACCTCTCTCTGCAATTCCAAGCAGCGTTCACCTACTGTCTGCCAGTTTCCACACCCAGAAAGGATATAACCGAATGTACTAGAGCAGTCCTGAAAAATAAGAACCTGGTCCAGCTCCTACTGAAGTTAACAGCTGTGCCTTTGTTCACTTTTACCAGATAGAGCCAAATTTAAAGTCCCTGAACCTGACTGTGTACCAGTCTGTACTGTAAGTTGTAGCAGCATAGCTATAGTGTCTGTTCAGCCAGAAAGTGGGTAATTTTCCCCCCAGGTATGAGACCCCATGGGACTGCAAAATAAGCTGCTATCATGTTTGTACATGATCCGGTCCTGTAGATACAGACATAAATATCACACAATGAAGAGAGGATAATGGGCGAAACACAGATGTCTCTGTGTCTGGTGGTCTACAGAAACCTCATCTGAGACCATGCATAGTTTAAGAAGTCTAAGGATGCTTTCCTGAGCATCCCACAAAGGGAGTAGATGGAAGCTGCCACCAAGGCCTTCAGAGTTGCCAAGCACAATTCAGATCCTAAAAAAAGCTTCACCAATATTTCATGTGGTTTTGATGAGAATGAATTATTTCTTAGAAATCCATCCCTAGTAGCACATGTACCATATAAACCCAGGGCAAAATAATTCCTACATTCAGTAGAAGCTCCCCTGCTTTAAAACTCAGTAAGAGAAGGTAACTGTATTTGACAGAGACTGTAGCTTGTAAACAAAGACATATAGTAGTCTACAAGTTGAACATATCTGGGAAAAAACATTTAACAGAAATTCATCAGCCTTCTTTGTAGCAGCAGGCAAGCAATATTTGATATCAGTGGAAAAAAACCCTAAAATCCTATTTTAGGGCCCAATTTTTTTTTCCCTCCTATTACTGGCCAGTAGACTGGCTTATCCACCTCCAAAAGCTCTGACAGTACTTACGCTCTGAGCACCCCTTCCCCACTTCATTGCATGATGATCCTCAGCTGGGTTGTCAAACGCTATTATTTCTCTGGGTAACAATGTGAAAGGCAGCTGCAGTGAGCACGGAGGTCAGGCAAAGCAGGCCATGGATGCAACAGCACCTGCCTTTAGCACGCAAAGATGGAGCAATTTACATTTGTCACCAAGGAACTGAGTAACAGTACCATGTGTGATGGCCTCACAAGCACCATTTTCATCATGTGTATGGATATATCTTTTCAAATCTAAAGCAGGGAACAGATGTTTCATCAAAAGACACATTTAAAATAAAGATAATTATGCAGTAAGAAGCTTAATTACATAGGACTATTCAGGTCCACTGAATTGCTTGACAGTCTAAGAGCCTCCCATGTATTTGTGACAGAAGCACCCTTCTTTTACTGGGTTACCAAACTCTGTCATGGCTTTAGGACAATGTAGTTGTTTTAATAATTCAACTAATATTAATTTCTGATTTTCAGATACAAGGAGGAAATATAAGCAGTCTTATCAAGTAATAAAATATTGTTTTATTCTTATAGGCATTGGATTCTCTTCCATAAAATATTAATAGCCTGAACTACAAAAATAAAACTGAATGCTGTTATCACAGTATACTCAGTATAACATTAATCACACATAGACATGACTCAGATCAAAGAATAGATTTTCCTCTGGTCTGGCTAACCACAGATGCTTATGCATCTCCGGTTTTGAGAGTTTGTTATGACTTTTTCATGTGGGCATGCAAAAATGGCCTTTCACCTCCCTTTAATGGGTCACCCTCTTTCCCCACAAGCAAAAATTCAAATACTTAAAAAATATGCATTTAGTCTAAAAGAATAGATTGTTTTTGTAGTCTCTACTTCAACAGCACAGAATGTACTATGTGGCTACGGTGCAACTATTCTGAGAGACTGTTCTCATGGGAGTTACTGAACTGATCATACTAATACATTTAACAGAGAAATAACAATTTCTGTGAACTTCTGCTGACAGCTTTTCAGTGTGAATCTATCGAGTCCTGGGAGTTTACCAGCTGCAGAGCTTCAATTCAGCATTGCTCCAAAATACAAAATTATGAAGGCAGCTCTGCCATGTTAATCATGCTGAAGGGGAAACCTCTGCATTTGCAGGGTCCCTATCATGCAGCTGAAGGGTTTAAAGAACATCCAGCATCAGCCCAGGTGTTTTTTACTCTATACAGATTCCAGGAAGTAGTTCAAAGGATTTTATGTAGAGAGTTTTGCAATTAAATTGCATCCCTCCCTCCAGCTTTATGTAAGTTAGTTTCCCATGCTCAACACGTTTCTTGATCATGTACTGTAGGGCACTAGCAAAGCCAAGCACAGAATTTCTATTTAAGGGGTGTAGATGTGATATTGAAAGTGTGAGCATTAAAATGGTCTCCTATTTTTCATCAAAGAGAGCACTACAATATTTGCGTCTGTCAAGCCATTGCAGACTTTTCTTACATAGACAAACTAGGAAGGGTTTCATTGTGCATTACTGAAAAAACCGACAACCCAACCCAAACCAAATCAAAACCTGCAGAAGAATGAACTTTATAAGGAGTTAAAGCTTGTCATTTAGAAAAAAAAAATCACCTTAGTTCAGTGTAAGCCACTAAATGTAACTTAAAGCTTGGGAAAGACATTACCCTATAATGGCTCCATTCACATTCACAAAGTTGGGGTCATTTTAAAGTGCTGCTATGTTTTGGAAGGCTGCCCAGAAAACTTTGGTGTGAAAAATCTGCTGAATGCCTTTGCGCTACATTAGCTAACAGTATTTAAGGTCAATAATGCAGGTGCAGGCTTTCTCCCATTCAAGTTGCATTTTAAAAACTTACAAAATCCTTGCAGACTTCTTCCTAAGACTGTTCATAAGTGGCTTTTGCTCACGCCTTTAAAAAGAAGAAACAATCAGGAGAGAAGCAGAGAGAGGTGCTAATAAACCATAAACCAAGAATATAGCTTTTGCATTAGTTTCACTGCAGCAAGTTAACTTCTACAAATGTGTACCAGCCCTAAGTGCAACTTGCCAAGCAAATCATAGAGACTTATGCTACTTTCCACAGTAATGGTGTCATGGTGCACTGAACGTTTTCCCCCTGTGCCTGAGAGTGACATCAGAGGCTTTTGGTAAAGCATATGCCCAAGTTCATAGCTCTGTAGCAGTTTTCGTATGCTGGGGTGACACTATGACTGATCACACTGAAGCACTACTTCTGTCACTTTAAATGGGCTTTCAGTTATAATGGAAATGTTTAGTTCAAAGCAGCGTATACATTACACATGTTATTAATGGCTGAAACAGATGCTTCCATCTAGTGAGAGGGTTTGTTTTTATATAAAGCAAATCCTCCTGTAAATCTGGATCTTTTATTTGGTTGCATATCAATTTGAAGGATAATAATATGAAAAGCCCTTTCTACTTTGCCTTATATTACAGAAGCATTTAAATCTTTAATTTGTGTTTCATATAAACATATTTATATACATCTACACACATTTTATTACCCATTTTATATGGTTCCGTTTGTTTCTGTTGTAAATTGCACAGTTTCTTAATCACTGCTAAGCATAAAATACCCTATCAGTAAATTATTCCTACAATAAAATACATGATGTGGTTTACAAATGATGGTTATTAATTTCAGGACAGAAATGTTGCATTTATATTGTGGTTTATGTTCAATTAACACATGGCTGCATTAATACAAAGTGTCAGCATAGAACTGAACCAGAGACTAAATGAAAATGAAGTGCCCTAAAAAGGAATTATTGCCTGTGCTAAACAGAGTAAAAGCCAATTTATTTGGGAGTTTGCTTGTACAGTACCACCTGAGATATTCATGAGTGATTCCAAGAGCATAGATCATGTTTCCAAAAGGAAATTATCTGATTGCTTTACCTTTTTATGTGCTTTTTGTGGAAAGAATTGTGTCTCTATGCACATGATAGATCAATGATTCTAAAGCTGGAGCAGCTGCAGTTCATGAAAACCAGATTATTAGCAAGGGGAAGACATCTTTAAAAATAAGTCACCCATTTCTTTTGCTAATTATAAACAAGCCTGTTTCCTAAGGCACAGGCAGCTCATGAGAGAAAAGCGTGGCCACGATGGGAACAGTGATTATGATCTTTTAGATGCAAAACATAACAATTGTTTTATTTGTCAGACACAATTTTGCTAGATGTGCAAAACTCTTTAAGTAACTAAAAGGAGCAGATGATAACACTTTGAAATTAAAATGCTGAATTAGCCTTTTTTGATTACACTAAGACCTTGTAGGGCAAAATTGCTTATATTTTTTTTAATCTGAATGCTGTATGGGTTGAAACTAGCCCTGACTGTCAACCAAGTAGACTAGAATTATATTCCTTGAATGGTGTGTCTCACTTCTGATTTCTGCTCTATCAACCTGTATGAATTGAATTTTTTTTTGCCCTCGAATAAATATCTGAATGGTTATAAAATATTTGCATTGTAAAGCAGGTTAACATCATTAAACAAATCCTAGACTGCAGCGATACTGAAATCTCTTTAGTATCAGGAGAATGCATTTTGAATTAAATGTCCCCCTTTTTGTAAGACATGGAGCTGTACAAGTTCAAGGAATAACCACATAGAGGTTGCTTGGCAAACCTCCCAAAATCTTTGTAAATCACTAAATTTCATTGTGTGGATTTTACATTAGGACTTGCGTATTTGTAGAGGAACTTAAAGAGTCCAGCTGGCACAAAATCACTTTGTAAAACTGGCACCACAGTCCTGAATAAACTGTGTAAACTGAGATTTACATTTCATTCATGTGGATTACATCTGCTTAATCATATTGCCTCAAAGCACCTGAGCTCTCCGTCTTCTCAAGGGACCTCTGGAGGCGAATATTACCATAACGCTTCCTTCATGTCATTTCTCCTATTTTGCCACATGCCACCAGCAAGGTGAGAGGCAGGATTTGCTTCCTTACAAAACAGGTTACAGGACACAACTCCATAGCTGTAGGGCTAGCTGTGTAGATCTCACAAACCTAGTCACCACTGCGGGCTCATCTCTTGCTAAATTCTGTCAGCGGGACTCTGCCACACACCCTCCACTTGCAGTTTGAAGGAGGAATAGAAGAAATAGGGAGGACAATTAACACCCTGCTTCCCCCAGAAGCCAGGCAAACCTTAACCCGCCCAGTCGTACAGCCCCTTAGCATGGGCTAGCCTGGGTTGAAAGTGTTGTTTGCATGGTTCGTCAGGAAAGTCTGGAAAGCAGTGCTAGAAATGGAATCATTTCCCCCACTCCTCTTTTTCTCTTTCTCTCTTTTGAGCTCTATGTCAGTGTTTGAATGAATAAACTTAATTTGTACACTTTGTTGTGTTGCTAATGCCAACACTTCCTGTAAACCCTGCTTTGCATTTCACCTTATTGAAGGAGCCAAGCAGCATGCAGCATTACACGGTTACAAACCAACAAACCACTAAGGGATATATGGTGTTATTAAATAGTCAGCAGAAAACATAGATCCTTTGGTTTCCTAATACTAAAAAGGCATTTTCTGCGATGTTGCACTCTCACCTATAAAAGTCAGCGGAGACCCGGACAACAGTTACAAACCACAGTACAAGAGTCTGAGCATTCCCTCTGTTTGGATTAAGAATTTTATTAGCCTGTGACTCTACGTAGGCCCTGCCACCTAGGATATACTCTGCATCTGCAGATGTAGTTCTTACAAACACATGTTCAACCCTAGAATTCACTGATTTGCCACTACACAGATCAGCTTAAGCAAAATTCCCCCAAGAGATGTCAGTAAAAGAATTTAGATGTCTGTCCTTTTTTTTATTTTATCTCTATTTCTAAATTATTTTTTTATTTTCCTAGATCTATCACAGAAGAAAACAGCATAAAAAAATTCCTTTTTAAATAAAGCAAATAATTTAGACATACCTGCAAATAAGAAAGTGCAGGTACAAGGGAAACTGCCATCAAGTTACTCATCTAGACCTGATATTTAACCTGTGGGTAGCACCTACTGCAAACAGCCTTTAGGTCTTGACTGGGGTCCACAACTGATATTACACAATTCAAATAATAATTATGTTTGCACACTAATCTAAGAAGATAAGATCTAACTGGAAATGTGGAGTAATAATGACCTATATGTAAAGTACTGTGCTATTATTTAGGGAAAATGAGAACAGTAACGTTTATACCTTCTACAAATATATGATGACAATTTTCCTTACTCTGACTCCAAGTCTTCATTGAATGATAGGAACTTACGTCAAATTTTCTGGAATTTGTCATGCTTAATTTGATTTCACATAGACCTTTATGAGGTTATTTTGGTGCCTAAAACATTTTCGTATTATTACTTTAGTTTAGAAGTAACACACTGACATAAAGCTAATATGTAAAACTGGTGAGAACTGCCTTGATAAGAGTTGAACATTCATTTATGGGGCAAAGATATTTTCCAATATTGAAATCAACTATTTCATAGAAAAATAATTAAGTTTAATACTTATTTACTGTTAATTTGTAGTACATACTTTACTATTGTTAATTTGCTGTATAATATACATTTATATACTTGGACAATGAAAGTTGAAGTCGTGTACATCAGTTTCAAGCAATTTTGCTGCTGGTTAGAACTAATTCTGAATCAGGATTTATCCTCTATTTTCTTCTAATTGATAATGTAGCTCAAGGAGGATAGCTCACCTCATGGCTTACACTTGCCCTGAAGGACTTGTTGTGCCAGATGATAAAACTTTCTTTGACAAAAAACAACCAGATGAGACAAGGAAGGATGAAGTACGAAGACAGCCTTCAAAGAGAGACAAAGAAGAGCCCTTGTTTATGTATTCCATATAAAGACCAATTTTTTCTTTTCTTTTTTTTTTTTCCCTTTTTTGAGTGTTTTCTAGATTGTTTCATTGCATGAAGAATGCTAAAGTTCCAAGAACATGGTCATCCCTGGCAGCCCAGGAGGCAGAAAACAAACCCACTGAAATATCCAATTTGTTTACAGATAGTCCTTGGGGAGCAGGCTGCAAAATAATTTTGTCTTCCAGAGACTGCTACACAGCTACCTGAGGGTGCTACACTTGAAAAATATGACTTCACATTTAGTACTTGAATGTCATATTTTTAAGTATTCAGGAACAGCTCAAAAATCACTCATCTGGCAGAAAAAGAAAGCTAAGCATACACCTCAGACATGTATTTGATGCAATGTGATTTAAGGAAAAGTGGCTTTCTTTTGTTACTCTTGCCTCCTAAATGCAAAACATAGCCTTACTTTTTTAAGCTTTTGTCTCTTCCACATAACCTCAGAGGCCTCCCTCCCATGATGATTGCTAGTTTTTTCCCCTTAGATAATACATGAATATAGATAATAGCCTTTCAGTGTCACAAATTCAGCACAATTTCATGCCTATGTGTCAGGAAATGTTGCTTTCCTTCAGATACGTTTTTAGTTACAAATGCCTTGCACATTTCAGTGGTTTTCTCAGGCTGAGAACTTCATCCAGGGTTGGATCTGATCCAGCTCTCACCATAGGCAGTGGCAAGAGTCTTACTGGCTTCAGTAGGGATTAAATGAAACTCTGTGGGTTTTATCCTCATTTCTATGTCTTCAATCCTAAGTGCAGCACTTAAACAGATGCTTAAATTTAAGTATGTGAGTAGTTCTATTCAAATCAATAGACCACTCACATGTTTATAATTAAGCTGATGCAAAAGTGGCTTTTCTGGTTTTGGAGCATGTACACATATATGTGGATGGGTATAAGTATATGCTATTAAATTATTGAAAGCTACATAGTTTATGAAAGAACAGTGCTTATAACCATAAGAGTTACAGAATCAAAGAATCATAGAATATCTTGAGTTGTAAGGAACCCATAAGGATCATTAAGTTCAACTCCTTGCTCCTTGCAGGACTAACTAAAACTAAACCATATGCCTAACAGAGTTGTCTAGACTGCTTGAACTTCGACAGGCTTGGTGCCAGGGCCACTTCCCTGGGGAGCTGGGTGATTCTCAGTAAAGAATCTTTGCCTAATGTCTATGTGAACTTCCCCTGCCACAGCTTCATTTTGCTTCCTCATGTCCTATCCCTGGTCACCAGAGAGAGGGGATCAGCACCTCCCCTCCTCTGCCTCCCTGAGGAAGCTGTAGGCTGTGATAAGGTCACCCCTCAGCCTCCTTTTCTCAAAGCTGAATGAACCAAGTGACCTTTAGCACTCCTCCTAAGTGTTGCCCCTGAGACCTTTCACCATTTTAGCTGCCCTCCTCTGGACACGCTCTAATAATTTTATGTCCTTCTTATATTTAGACACCCAAAACTGCACACAGTGCTCAAGGTGAGGCACACCAGTGCCCTGTAGCGTGGGACAACCAACTCTCTTGACCACCTGGCTATGTTGTGTGTGATGCACCTCAGGACACTGTTGGCCCTACCTGAATATGGTAGACTCATATTCAACTTGCCGTCGACCCAAACCCCAAATCTCTTTCTGCAGCCCTGCTCTCTAGATAGCCTCTGGTTTATGTATTTTTCAGAAGTTGAAGAACTGAAGAAACTAATCCTTTTGGCAAGGTTTGCATTATATGTGACTGAGTCATGCTTTGCAAATAAATGAACTGAAAAATGTAGCCCTTTATCTTCCTCAAATCTGTTGTGACACAGGCCTGATTTTTATATTTGCCTTATTTATAAGGATCAGATGAATAGTCTGGATGGAGTATTTTAAATCAATGGATTATTTAGACACTGTTCACTTTACTTGGTGTTCATTATTTGTCATCTGTGATTAATTACCTGAGTGTTTAAGTATTGTTTCTGTATTCTGATTGGATGTCTGAAACTTCTGAGAACAGGAAAAGAATGAGTCAGAAACAGTAATTAGTACACAGTCAAAGTGAATGCACTTGTTAACACATGAATGATTTGGTATTAATATGAAAACAGATGTTAATATGAAAAAATCTCTTGATAACGAGCATAATTAAAAAACCGCTTGTTTAAAATCATTAAAACAGTATTTTTGCCATATTTAGCCCACTCTAGTTAGTACTGTATATCCATTATCAAATTACTGCAAAATAGTAGACGCACCACACTAATAAAATGAGAAAACTCTAATCCTTCTAGTGATGAGGTTTATTGTGCGTTTTATGGTGTAGGTATAGCATGGAAGCAAAAGCATAGGTGCTTAAGCTGTAGCTAATGTTATTGACAAAGGATTTCACTGACCACTTTCAGAAGGTACAGTTATAGTTACAAGTGTATAGGTTATTAAGTAAAAAGCAGTTGTAATGATTATATCCTAAATGATACACAGCCCTGTTTCCTACCCAGGTGACAAAGCTTAGAGGAAAAATAAACAACTATAACAGTAATAATAATTAACTGCCCTTAAAATACAAATGGTAAAAAAAATTTAATAAGGTCTAGGATGAGGAAGGTACCTATAAGCAGTAGCAGGAGTGCAGCTGGCATCTGGACATGTGAGCACTTCATGTTCTTTATTCAGATAAGCACAGGACAAGACTGAGCCTAAGGAGAGAAAATAAATCATTCAGATGGAAAAGACTAGCATAGAAGAAAAAGCCCTGAGCTGACAGAGCTGTGATCAAGAGGACCCAGTTTTGGACCCAGTTTTCCCTGGAAGTTTGTTACAGATGTTCATCTGAAAGGTGTCTATGGCATCTCGCCAGTTTCTGGGGAAAACAGCCCACCCAGTGGTGCTGGCTGGGAGGCCAAACTGGCACTCACACTCACCTCTGCAAGGGCTGTTCTTTCGTGGTCTGCCTTTAGCTCAGGGAGATGCCACTGGGGCAAGGATTAAAGTGGCATTTGTTTGCCTCGTACCTGCCCCAGGGAGGAGAATAAGAAGCTTTAGTGTCAGGCCTCACCATGGCGTTTACCTTCAAGGTCAAATAGATTTCATTCCCTCCCATCTTCTGAAATCCTCATAATTTCAGAATGACATTTTATGTCCAAGACAGCGACAGGTAGAAGGTGTGCTGTGGAGCCTGGCAGGTCTGGGTGGTGGGGCGGCAGGAGGCTGTGCGGGGCAGATGGCAGCTGCTTGGTTCCAGTTGTGGCCACTTGCATCCAGTACTGGCACCACCACAAGCAACCACTTGCCCCCTGAAGTGACAGCCCTCATGCCGTGGCTCACAAGTATTTAATGAAGACCCACAACCATGAGAGGAGTAGTCACGGAGAGGGACACCCCCTTGGAGACATGTGGCTAGGGTCATGCTGCTGAGGGGACTGCTGAAAAGGTGGCTTTCGGAAGGAGTCCCTCTGCATCAAAGGGATGCCCTGCCAGCATAGAGACACTTGTGAGGGATTGTGGCCATAAGGGGACTCACACTGGGGCAGGGACACTCCTGCAGGGGACTGCAGCCTGTGGGTGGCTGATGCTGGAGCAGGGGAAAACCAGTAAAGAAGGAAGGTGGAGACACCAGACAACGGTATGCACAGAGGTGTATGCAGGAACCATTATGCACTTCACCCCAACCTGGAGGGCTGCCCCTCATCTGGCTGGGGGATCTGGGTTGGGATGTGGATAGGTGCTTGACTTAACACTTTTCTTCCCCCTTCCTTATGGTTCACTTAAGTGTTGGTTTACTTGTTTACATTTTCTTTTTCTCAATGCCTGAATCAGTTAATATATATTTGTGGTAGCGGGTGTTAAGATAAGTTAAATAAAATTTTCCAAACTGAGAATATTTTGCCCGGTACAGGAGGGGAAAATGCAGAATGACAAAATCCTGAAGTCTGCCCTCGTACTGGCCACCTCACAGTGCCCAGTGACAGCAGAGAAGTGGGAGCACAGGCTCTTCAGTGAGGGTTTAGTGCCCACTGAAGGTTGAAAACCCGTATCTTCAACTGTGTAGATTAAAGGTCTGATTCAGCTAAATAGGTTGTAACATCTTCTCCTAAAAAAAAAAAAAAAAAAAAAGGGAGGGGGCTGTTAGCAACAATCTTGTCAATCTTTCCAGTTATGGTTTTTAAAAATGCACAGGGTGGGATAGCAACAAATATGGCATCAGCAACATAGCATTTTTATACTACATTCATTATTTCCAGCATACAAGTTTACTCCAGTATTTCTGTTGCCCTACAGTGATGAGTCCGTCAGGCTCATATGTGTAAAATCACATTGTGTTGTGGCTCCTAACAAAGTACAGCTCCTGATTCAAATGGGGAGGACTCAGTCCCAACCTGCATGCCAGGCAGATGTGAAATAATGGGGGTTTCTGTGAGGTCTGTAGCTGCAGTTTAAAAGTGAAATAAACTCAGCCCTCCCAATGAAAATACTCTAGGTGAAACACATTCTTCTTCCTCTATCAGAATTCTAGGACATAGAGCAACCTTACATAGTTATACAAAACCACAGCATGATCAAGGAGGAGGAAGAAAATAGATGTTTAAGCCATAGACTTGTATAAATTCAATGACATCTCTCCTTCATTGTCAGACTTTTACTGAACACATTGAAGTATACTTCTGTAAAACCTAAAAAGTTGCACAGCTGTTAATACTAGATTGCCTTATGCACACAGAACCTGCACCTTATAGTCCTCATGTCTCATTTGTTACATGTACCTTGGCTGGACCAGACAATTCCTAAAGATTCAGGTATTTGGAAAAGCTTGCATAAAACAGAGAGAGGAAGACATGAAGTATTTGGTGTCTTAATAGTCACAGAGTTATTCTTTCCCTCAACAAGAGAGCAGAGTGCAATAACAACCATGTTGCTAATTTTTATTTCACTATTCTGGAATTGACACAGTCAGAGTATATCTTAAGTTTTTGGCTGGTTAAATAATTATGCCAAGAAACACTTGTTCATTGAAAGAAAACTATACAATCTTGCAGTCTTAGGTCTTATGTGATCTTTCTTGTAATTATTGTAAGTTTAATACAATACACCATCTAACAGTTTTACATTGAAATAGGGAAAAAGGCAATGCATTAGGTGTAGATTTTTCTCATACTGGTAAAAGAAAGAAGCAACTGCACTGTAAAGTGAGTACACTACTGCAAAAACAGCTCATAGAAATAGTCAGAACCAGGACCAGGTTCCCTGTCAAATGTACAAACACTGAGATTAACTCTGATTGTAACTGAGAGCAGAATTTGAAGTCGGCAATTTACTGCTGAAGTGCTGCCTGTTATTTAAAAGGACATATATTTTGTATAAATGTAGTTTATGCAAATTTAAGAACAGAATCAGGGGTTCAGTATATGCAAATATTCGTTTAGCTGGTGGAAAATTAAATATTTTTGGCTAGAAGCTAGTGGCAGTTTTAAAAAATGTAATATGCTTAGAAAAGAAGACCTAACATACCTTTAATACTAATGACTAGGGATGAAAAAAACCCTGTTTCCTCTCTATCCCAACATTTAGCTTAAAATAGTCTTAAAAAACCAGCTTTTAACATGAGCTGATGCCATTTTGAAGCCAGCTTGTCACTATTCTAGAGAAATTGTTGGTGCCTTAGTTGATTTACTGTTTTGGCATTTTAGTTGTTTAGAAGGCTTTGTATAGCAATTTGAAATAAGTATTCCACTGAAGTGAACTGTATTTTAAATGAAAGCTTACCCAAATAATGAACTTGATAGGAAGCTGGTTTTCCCCTTGAAACCAAAATAAAACATTTTGGAGCCATTAAGGTGTACAACAAAAGTTTTCTATTTAACCCATTTCTGGGAGGCAAATTAAAATGTATTTTAATACTTAGTGGTTTTTTCATAATTAATGGTTCCTGTGTTTTCTAGGGCTATTCCTTTCAGACTTCTAGTAGAGAAGACTCATTTCTTCATCTAAAAAGCTCTCCTACATTTGGCTCATGAACAATCAAGGTATTTGAAAGTGTCTTGGACTTTGCTTTGGAGCACTGACATATCCTGAAAAGGTTCTGCCATGCATTACACAGCAGGATTTCAACTACAAGTGCATTTTAAATAATTAAGCTTAATTTACATTTTGCCATTAGGTTTCACTTACATTTTGCTGTGATTTTAACATGCATCATATACTTTATTTCACATCTTTACTAAATCCACAAACCACAAATTTAAACATCCCACATTTTTGACATGTTATTCCACATGCTAAGTGTCAGTAGTCTACATCTAGTTGAATAAAAGCTAGGAATTATACAAGAGTGAGCTAAAATTGAAATGAAATTACTCTGAAATCTAAAAGCCAAGCTAAAACATTTACAGCAGCTTCATAAAAGGCTGAGAGATGAAATGCAAATTCTCTCTGGTGTTAAATAAAATATGTTTAAACCATGTCATATATTATAAAGGTCTCTGTTAGTAGGTTTTTGAGACTGTCACTTTTTCAGAGCATAGATGATATCTATCAATAGGAGATCAATACGTAGTGCTGGATTCTAATTTTAAATTGTTGAATAAATTCAGTTGGTAATTAAATAGGGAATTTCATGGTTATTCCCTTTGCTAGAAGTGGTGTAATTTTAACCATGCAGCCTAAAGTAATATTTCTTAATTTCTAATTAGATTCTAAGATTTTAATTGTTAGATGACACACTATCTATGGAAAGCTTACTGTCAGATGTTTTCCTTTTAAACTCTGGAAAACAATGCTCTGCTGAATATACCCTTTATTGCTCCCAGATAAGATTTTGCCATATTCAGCTAATTTTCTTTTTTGTAGTCATGTTACAAAACAGTGTTACAGCTGCTGCAGTGCTTTCGTTGTTCATCTCTTTATATAAAATTTTTCATCTGCTCAAAGTATTTCTGTTTTACCAAGTCTCTGATTCTTTACTTTCTCAACATGGAAGTAATGCTCAGTTGTAAATGGCACTTTGGCTCAACAGAGTAATGTGAGAATACATATGCTAAAAATCACTTGTTAGGTACAGTGTCACATGCAGACTTGTGATGTTGCGACAAAGACCTTCTTGACAATGCCAGTTTTGTGTCATGAGTTCCTATTGTAAATATTTTAATAGGATGAAATGGGAAGAATGGAGAGCCAACAGCAGGAGCCACCACATTCTATTCTGATCTGTGCCATTCCAAAATCTTAGGCTAATCACTAATTTTTTTTTTCTGGTGTAGTCTGCTCTTCTTGAAAAAGGGAATATATCCTTACCTCAGAAAGACTGCATTTTAGCTTCCCATCCATCTTTCTTGGTGCTTAGGAGGAACTGGCAGGATCAGAATGTCATCAGCATGGTGCTGCACCCAAACTAACAACCCATGCCGAGAGACAAGGCTTCATAACAGACATGATGCAGAAGTAATTTAGGATTATTACACCTATGTCTGAGCAAAGACCTCTGAGTAGGCTGTTCGCCTCTCATAGGTGTGTCTACTCTTGCTGCTGTGAGCTTGGGTGCTTTTTAATCACATTCTTTTAAATGCCATCTACCGCACCTTTGGTCCAGGTCTCCTAAGCTGAAACTTAATGGCGGGTAACTTAGTAGAGGCAACATATGAAATTTGCAAGACTGGGTTTGCAGTTCTCCACCTGTATTGTCTTAAACACCACATTTTGAGTATAAGTATGAGCATGTGATTTGATTATTCCCAAACCAGTCATAGATACCCTGCCTGCAAAACCTCGGAGTGTCTTCAAACCTATTACTGAGACAGCTGTTTTTTAAAGAATTTCTTGTAGAAATATCTCACAGCAGTAGCAAGTTCTCCAAAATCAGTTCTTTCTTCATTAAAGCAATTCTAATAAATATATCATGAAATAGCTGGATGACCTTTTAACATGCCCTTGCATGTGACATTGCTTACATCAAGTTCTACTTGAAGGGTTTATTGCAGCAGCTGAATTTTTATTGTCCAGTAATCAAAATGCCACATGACTTTTCACTAAAAAAACAGTTACTATTATAATCTTATCTCATTGCTTCATTATTCTGTAATTTGAGTCAGATTTGTGGCTAGCTTGATTACTCCTATAAAGTTATATTTGTTGAGTAACCTTTCTTACTGCTTCTTATTTACCTTTAACTAGTGCAAAACAAAAACTTTGAAATTAGAAACAAAAATCTGACAGTGAAAAAGTTAATTGTAAAATGAAATTTAGCTTGCCAGTCATTTGACTGAGCCAGGAATACAGTGTAGCCAAGAAATGCCATCTGCTGGTTTCAAATGACTTGCCACATCAGGCAGAATTTTCTGTGCTATTGATGATGGAAAATAAGGATAAGTGCCGTGCATTCAGTGCTTCAATTCCAAACGAATCAGGTACAATGTTCCCACAACACACACAGGTGGCTGTACCCACGTAACACAGCTGTATCTTTTCAATAAAATGGTTGGCCTAAAATACACTCCAGGGCCAAAGACAGGCCTTATCTCAGCCATCTTTTACTTTTTTCACTTGAACTGCTCTCTTGATTCTGACCTCACTTGTCGTGTAAACCAGGAGTAGTTTCACTGAAGTCTGTGGAGACACACCACTTTGGCAAGGTCAGAATCAGACCTTGTTTGGGAGCCATTCCAAGTCTAGTACCAAAAAAGCTAATAGCTACATCACATTCAGAACTTGGCACAATGTTGTAAATACAGGGTCAAAAGATAGATTTTTTTATGTCATTATCAGACATAAACACTGCTCTTTCCAAAGGAAAATGTTGATCTAATTGACTTCAAAATACCTTTCAGCAACAGCTGCCAAGTTCCCTTTAATGGAGAATGTGGAAGAATTTCATTTTCTGTCATTCTCTTAGTAAAAGCAGATGCAAGGTCGATCAGAGAAAGCATAGCCATCTTTTAAACCTCTTTCTTCCACTCTAGTGTACCTGTTTTAACACCTACAATACATCCTAGAACAAACTAAGATGTTTCTTAGTCCAAAGAAGTAATTAAGAAAACTCATGTTTTGTATGTTAATTCACTACACGTTTTCTCATTTGCCCTGATTCTTAGATGTCTAATCATTATCATTAGTGATGATGTAGAAAAGCATCCCAATCTGCAAAAGTAAACATTTGGCTCCTGCTAGTCTGTATCGTGATCTGGAGATTAAATGGGGAGATGCCTAAACTCTGCTGGAAAAGCGCAGCAAACTCAGAGCCCCAGCAGCACTCACTAAAGAACAACTATCATGGAAAAGGGTCATCCAGTTTGTTAAAGCATCATTAAGGGATAAAGTGGGTGCATGATCCCATTCCCATTTCAACCATTTCCTCTGCCCAGGAGACTTTGCTGTCTACATCAGGCAGAATAGCATGGCTAGAGGCACTCGCTGCCCCTTCCCTGGATATTGGGCCACTGACAGGCCAAAACCTCCAAAACCCGCGAGATCAGGAAAAGAAAGAAAAGGGCCTTTTACAGCTAAATGGTGAAGGCAGACTTTCATATCAAAGGAGTTCTACATTTACCACTCAGATGAAAAACTGTTGTAGCACTGGTCCAGGGTTACCTGTGCACAAAGCCCTGAACTGCAGTAGCTTTACTAAGTGACCTGAACAAGATACCTTTTTGAGCAACAGCTCCCCAGCTGTACAATACCAAAAATGGCACTTCCATCTTGCTCATGCTAGTGATGAGAAAAACTGTAACAGGGACCATGAAGTACTCACATTCTATGATAATAAAGATCGTAATAATATGGGAATACATCCTCACAATGTAAACAACATGCTAAGCAGGGAAAATCCTTCTTGCATAGCTTCATTGGCTGTTTTTCATTTTACAGCTATGGATGCAATTTTTACTACATTGCTTTCGATTACACATCTGCAAATACTTTGTCACAAACCTGGACATTTAGTATTAAAGCCACACTAGACATCTTGGTAATCAGGAAAAAGGCAAATACAGTTTGGAGCTTTGTACACAAATGAAAATTTGCAGAGAAATTTGCATCAGCTTTAATAAAGGTATGATCTGAGATCACTATACTGAGGCTATTGCCTTGTTAGTCTTGATAACAGGCTTCTGAAAGAAACACAGCAGCTGTAGGGAGGTTCATTCTTTTCCATCAAAAATGTATACCTAATTAAATGGAACTGCTTGTGCTTTCGTTTTACCTCAAGCTTCCATTTGGCAGGCAGGAACAAAAAATGGGATCTTGTACCATGACAATCCTTTGTGCAACAAGCTGAAAGAAAAAAGCTTTATATTTCAATCTAATCAACAATTCTGTTATTCATAGGCACTATTCCCAAGGAAATCTAGTTGAAAATATGTAGTTCTGCTTCGTAAAATGAGAGAATTTAATATTAATTGTTGCAGATTATTAGTCAACCTGAGGTTCTATTCTAAAAGAAGAGTTTCCAGGCAGTATAACAACTTTTGGTACAAAATACGCTTTTGCATTCTAGTGAGATCTCAAGTCCTTACATATAAAGTTTATTTCCTGCCGTGGCTCCTATTTATTTTTTCATAGTGTTAGCAGATTTCCAGCTGTGATTTTCTATATCTGTTGCAAATGTTCAACAATTTACAGGATAAATTTTAGGTCATGTTTTTTTAAAACTTTAAGCATATAAAGATTAAAGAATGAATGTGCAATCAGCATATAGAGAAACCAGCTTTTGCAAGAATGAAATAGATCGTTCAGCTTCTTAAACCCCAGAGGAATTCATAACCTCTACATTCAATGCTACCTGTCTTTTGTGTACTTCTACTAAATAGGTTTCCTAGAGAGATGGTTTGGTAAACTAAAAAGTACAGTGGTAAAACTTTATTTTCCTTTCTGGCACACATCAATAATATCCAAGCCGTTGTTTCCAATAACAAATTTAATACTTTAAATTATGTCTAAATTTTTCTCCTTTCTGTTCCTAAAGGCATAGACTCTTACCTTCCTTGCCTTAAAGCAGGAGGTACATCTAACCGCAGCTACAGAGAATGGAAGCATTAGAAAGGAATTCCTTCGGGATGGTGTCTTCGTGGTGAGCTGCACTTGTGGGATCCTGCACAGAAGTCATAGAATGGGTGTTTTCAAGTTTCCAAACTCCTGCACATTTACATTTCATTACACTGAAAATCTCCCTTGGCCAGACTAGCCCCTAACTGACAGTAATTGAGACAGGAATGTGCATTGAAGTGCAGAACTTTGTTCTTGGCCTGCTAAATTCACCGGACCCTCTAGAGACCTCCACCAGGACAGATAAAAAAGGTTCATTTTGTGCTTTCAGTTGCAGTTTGGAAACTTGTCCATGACTATATTAGTATATATGCTGTATTTGGCAGTGGGGTAATTTTAAATCCCACTTTGCTGTATTACTTCATAAGCAGTATCTTGTAGAATCTGAAAGTTATTTGGCCAGGACTTAGATCCTTATCCCAGCAGCTCCCCCGTAAATCAAACAGTTGCAAATTTACAAACCCACAACTCACCCCCAAATCCTCTGACATGCAGGAGCAATGCGTTGCCACTGAGTATGCTTGCAGGCAAAGTGCTGAAGAGTATACAATATATACGTGTACTAAAATAAAAGAATACAAAAAATTATTTGGATTTGATATCTTAGGCACATTAAGACTTTTTATGCATATCCAGGAGTTATATAGCAGCCTAGACGTTTGTAGTCTATTTTAATTATGCATGAATATAAACCTCTGATTCGAACTATGGAAACAACCTGTGTGTAGGTTTTGATGCAAGCAGACACTGTAATATTATAGTGTAGTGAAACTGTAAAACTTTTTCTTCCCAAATCTTGATTTTTGAATTGTGTTAGAACAAATTAAATTCATGCATATGTATGGTTGTATTAGCTTTGCTTATCAGCTCCTTTCCTCCCATTTTTATGAGTCATAAGGTACACAAATATTTTATAATCAAATAAAAAACATGTGGATTGTTTATTTATCAATAAGATTTATTCAGATTATGTAAAATCTTGGTTAGAAATAGACATGAATTATGGTCCTAAATTCATGTTTGATACCTCTGCACTTTATGTATGTTACTTAGAGTGATTTCAGTCTCTGAAATTTTACAATACCAAAAGACCTATAAAGCTATTGTTGAAAGAAAACCATAATTCTGCGATATCCGATATCATAAATATTGATCCATTTAGAAGATACTACCCTGTTAGTTTATCTGAGATTTTAATATCCATATAGAAAGAAAATTAAAGGAAGAATCAGTTTCCTTATCAATCATATAGACTTTAGAAAATATATAAAATAAATGCAGCTGGTTAACTTCTGTCACTAATATATATATATTGAGAGAAAGCATCAGTTACAGCAGGATGTAACCCACTAATTTGTATTTTATGAAGACAAGATACGCTTGCAGCAATTAATATTACCATGTAATACTGCATGATCACATAGGCCATCTGATTTGAAAGGACAGGGAAGCAGTAGATAAATAATAAGTTCAGAGTTGGTGAAACTCTTTCTAATGAACTGTCTGGATGTCAGTCAGCAAATGTTAGTTTTTTCTGCTGTGTTCTTGTATTTGTGACTATCAAAATTATAAAGCATGTTCAAGAACAAGATGAAAGAATAAGGAGAGTAAGATCACCAAATAATTAAAAAGCAGGCCCTCCTATCTAGGACAGACACACATGCACTGCAATGCTATCTCATCAGGGAACCAATTGCATTCGGGAGCCTTTTGGAAGAAAGATGTAGGAACATGTTTGCTCCTGTTTGAGGAATGATACAAGGGGTTATTTTTGAATGATTAATTAAAGGGAATCAATCTTCATTGCATTGCCACTGACATGAAAAGCACCATAGCTGTGCAATAATCGCATGCAATTATTCAACTACCCCTTTGGCAAGGACAACGTAATTAGTCCTGGTAGTGTCAAGAGATTTTCTTTATACCCAACAAATTGGCAGTTTTAATCAAGTGTTGCTGAAAATTTATCATAACACAGGGAAAACAATAGGTGAAAGTACAAGGCCCCAAGCTGCATGACTCCTGTCTACGACAGTACAAATTTACAGTGCTAACAACGTGATGAATGCTACCAATCCCTGAATAAGCTGATTATAATTGTGTATCAGTATCATGCACAATAGTGCTTGTTTGTTTAAAATTATGGACACAACCCTTTTAATGCCTCATTACTAAGGCTGCTTCAAACCTTCATACCTGTTACTGTGGTCACCTGTTATCACAGCTACCATGGGTGAACCTGAATACATCTCTCAGGGAGCTGCTGAGTTGTCAGCAAATGTCATGCAGATCCAAGCCTCAGACCTGTTGGAAACAAATACAGCTGGAAGCAGGATCACTCAGCCTTGTGCAGTGCCTGAGCTCTGAACTGCCACAGGTTGCAGGACCCATTCAGAAGCAACAGGGAGCTAGAAGCTCTTAGAGTGTGTGGCAAAATGGAACCAGTCTGTTATGAACTCACTAAGCTGTAACTTGTGCATCCAGGTTCCTGGCAGACATCTAAAAGGAGCTGCTGTTTTGAGCACTCTTGAGCCCCTACACTATGCCACATTTTGTCCGATTGGCTTGTTCCCCCTGTCTGTGTGCCTTGTACTCACATTCAACTACTAGGTCAGGTATGGTCCTGCTAGCTGCAACAGATTTATGCTGGTACTAAATTTGGTAGCACCTTTTTCATTAGTGTAGCTGGAAGAAGTGCCTTTCAAATTGTCATTTTACAGATGGTGGGTTCAATGTGTACAGTGTCGACGTGAGAGAAATCAGAGTTACAGAGGTAGCCATTGGAAAAGACAACACATACTAAAAATGATTGTACATCTGAGAGAGTACCCGTTTCCAAGTACAGAGAGATTCGGCTGTATCTCACATACTGTTGTATGCTGTAAATGTGCATGCTGGCTTCTTTTCTAAATCTTTAATAAATACTGCATATTTATCTTTATATTACACTCAGTATAAATATTTCACTGGTAAGAGTTAGTCTGCCAGTAAGACAAGCAATATGGGCAATCCTCTCAGTAAAACTGTGGAACTCAAGATTGTTTTTATTGTTACCTATTACTCTTACAGTGGCTGTTTGAATACTAATTCTCTAATGGGACAAATGAAAGAGAAGTATACCCTACAAATAGCTTATGATCTAGAAAAGCAGTCTTCTTCAGGAAGCTAAAATCTAAAAAGGTAAGATTTAACCAACAATTTTCTGCCTATCTTGGAAATTAACAATTCTTTTAACCTGGCACAATTAACAAGGAACTATACGTTCCCTTCCCCACAGAGCAGATTTGGAGAACTGTTAGAACATTTATGTTACATAAATGTGTATTACTCAGCCCCAGAATAAGAGGAAAAGCACAATTTTCTCCATATCTGTGGTCTGGTTTTTTACCTCTTTGCAGATTAAAAAGAGGAGAAAAAGGGTCTGTCCAGTCCTCTATTCTTTTTCCTTTTCATTTTTTTAACAGCTCTAAACACAACTGTAACAAATGCTGCTGGCCTGTATCACAACACAAAGAAATCAGTAAGATAATGGCAGCAGCATTACTCTTTCTGCCTTGGAACATTACGTTCAGCTTTTTAACTTACCCATTTCTGCTAGATAGGTTGCCCAGTGACTTCGTGCCATTGACATTTGCTTGTCTTTTTCTAAAGGAAGAAGTAGTATGTTGCCTTGTTTATAACCACTGTCTCTGAGATTACTTTTGAGCTTAGCATGCAAAACTTTTCCTTAGGCTACATTTCCATTTTCAGTGTTTTATAACCCTGTAAGTGGAACTGTATTGCATGCTGACAGAGGCATACATGACTTGTGGCAGTGTGTTGGTTTGTTGCACTGCATTGCATCTAGTTGAAGGAACATCCCCTCCACCCCTCTATGCACCCCTCTTCCTCCCCCTAAACAAACAGAGGAGAGGGAAAAGAAAGGAAAGACAGAGAGAGTAGAGAAGAAAATCATGGTGCACATACATAAGAGATTTTGTGTATATTCTGAATAACTTCTACCCTTGCAGAGGTCTCTTATCTTAATGACTTTGCTAAAAAAGTTATCTTGTCAAATATATTTAAAAGCTTTTGCCTCATATGAGTAAGTTACAAATGGAAGCAATTTGGTAACATCATAGCACAAGATAAAGGAACTCCTTGGTGTGGGAGAAGCATGCAAATGTTAAACAAATATAAAGTTACCAATTATCAACAAATTCTGATTCTTCAGCATTATGCTTCCTTGTGTACAGTCCATTCCAGGGAGTGCTGCCACTGCTATATAACAAAGCTTGATGAGGGTATGTGCTATTTTTTTCTGAATTCCTATGTGGTATAAATACCACAACAGCAGTAGTCCAAAAACCTTCAATTGTTTAGCAGAGATGAATTGAAAATGTACAGATTAAATCCATCTTGCAGTGCATTGCCTGACAGACAAACAAACAAACAAATTAGCATGCTGCTTCCATCAAGTTTTGTCATTCTTTCATGGTCTCCTGAGCGAGCATTTCAAGATGGGTAGCTGCAAGAAGCAGGAAGTGAAGATGAAAATTGAAGAACCCTTTATGTTGGAAGAAAGAGAAATGGGAGGAAGTAAAGTAGTGAGAGGGAAGATATGATGAGATATGGAAGGAGGGAGGCAGGGAGGGAGGAAGTAAGGAAGGAACTTCTCTAAAGGGATTAAGAAAGAGAAGCTGACTGGAGTTTGCATCTGTATTCTGTCCTAGTGGCATTAAATGAGTACAAAATGACCTCATGAAGAATTGAACTGAAAACAGTGCCAATGAAATGTAACAAAAAGGACAGGAACATCAAACTTGGGTCTGGAATTTTTGAATTATTTTTTAGTCACTTTTCTACTAAATTTTAAAGTTTGTAATAATGACAGTAACTTATTTATAATAATAATATAAATTTTTATTATAATATATAATAATCTATAATGATTATATCTATATAATATATATTCATTTAGTCACTTTTCTACTAAATTTTTAAATTTGTAATAATGACAGTAACTTATAACAATAATAATAATTTCAATTATTATTTATAATATTATACATCATTATTATATTTACATTAATAACCATAATATTAATAAAGCATGACAAAATTATCATTATTTTTATTATTATTGATAATAATAATTGTTGTTGTCATTGTTATTAAGACCTTAGGCAGATTGGTTGAGTATATCTGATTTAAGCACACAAGGAAGAACATTTAGCCATGAACTTTATCTTTATCAGACAAGCAAGCGTACAGATGCTGAAAGTGCCTACCTGGCCATCCTATATTTAAGGTGACCAATTACTCATTGGAAATGTGACAAGAGAAAATTGAAAGTAAAGTCTGCTAGACAGCCAATAAATCAGGTTTATATCTTCCTCTCTCCCTTGGCCTGTAAGGATCCCAGGTATTTTAAAACTAGATTCCAGGAAACCAGCCAACAAGAGGACATGAAAAGAGTACGGGAAAAGATTTTCTTACTTTTTTTTTTACCTGGTTTTTTATTTGGTTTTTTTTTTTTTTTTCTTAATATTTCTCTCTTTCTGTCTAATGCTTTGAATCCTTTACCTGAGAAGTTAAAACCTTAGTGGTTTCTGCTGGAACGTGCTCCCATTTCAAATGATTTTAAGAGCCGTAACACAGAAATGAGGCGACTAAACATTGGTGTAGCAAGTGAGAGTCACAAAGGTATGCCATATATGAACCGTTCATAATACCCCCTCCAATTTTAATGTAATTAAAGGTATGGATTGTCAATAAATTATGAAAAGTAGACAAATTAATAAAACCTAAGCTTTTCACTCAACTGCTACCATGAAATGAGAAATAAGATGGTGTAAAAGTGTATGTCCTGTTTCTAAATATGACATAAGCACTTAGAGACCAGAGTTATGAGGTCCCAAATTAGATTTGTAAATGCTTGGGTCACTTTTAGAAATTGCTATCTGGCTTCTGAGTCACTGAACTCTTCTGAAAAATATCCCCTCAGCAGATCCAATAAATTGCTCGTGATGAGTAGTTAAGTCAGCTCCAGATATGACTGAAGGAGCAGGTGCAGCAAGCGCGATTAAAGAGCATGGATGCATTTCTGAATTGAGGTCAGGAGAAACAGAGGGTGCGATTATACAAGAATGCAGACTGGGATTACAACTGTTTATATGCTTTTTATCTCACTTTTCATATCAATGTGTGGTTTGAAATTCATGCTGTTATCATGGGGGTTCTGCCATTAAAATGTTGAGGCACATGTCACTAAAACCCCAAGGGGGCATCTTTTCATTGTCCTTTTCTTACATCCCACAAAAAACCATCCTGTATCAATTGAAAAGGCTCAATTAATCACAAATTAAATTGTATTTTACCCATGGTTATATCATAGAACTGGTTTTATTGCTGGAATACAACTTCCCTGTATTGTGCTTTGTCCTGTTTTATGGAGTCACTCTCACTGGGCCCCAAGCATGCAGTGTGAAGAGAAACACCAAAGCTTGATGCTGTACAGTTTAGCTAAGTGCATGTTGTGAAATCCACTGGGGTCCTCTGAAAATATTGTAGGCAAGCTAGCATTAAAACCCTGAGTTATGGCCCATTCCTGCTCAATTTTGACGTAATCAAAGATCTTGCAATTATATCAGTTGGACCAGTTTTAGATCCTTTTTAAAGATTAATCCCAGATGGTTTATTGCGGGTGGTATATCCATCATTGCAGTGCCAATTCTATAAAAATACATTCAGAAAGTAGGAATTTGTAAAAGTCATTTTATCATTCACTGTAGGGTTTATTATTATGTATCAATGGTACAAACAAATGCCTCTAGGAAAAGTAAAATCTCATCTTCTCTCAAGATATTAACATTTACAAATATTTGCTTCAGTCCTTTAGAGATGATAATATTCTTCAGCTGTTATCTTTTGACAAGTTACAGATATGGGAAAAACATTCATGGCCTGATCTCTTCCTGTTTACATTGCTATGGATTAGGAGTAACTCCAAGAAATCAAAGTATTTACATTGGAGTAAAACTGATTAACAAGAGCAGAATTGATCCCAGAGTTATATTGTGAGACTCACACATAAGTGCAATCTGCAACTAAGAATAAATGTGTTTAATGTAACCTTCACAAGTCATCAGCACAGATTCCTTTCATTTTGTTCCCTGTTTATTTGTATTACAAAATGCCTTTGTTTAAATATTTCACTGGCCTAGTTTAACAAAAAAGCACATCAATAATGCAAACCCCAACAAGTGAGCTGATACATTATATTTGTAAATAGTGGAATATTTAAACAAATTGCACTGGATGGACAAATTCAAGTGCTTTATTTCCTTAGCAGGAAGACTCATGTTCTATATTTGTATTATTTATACTTATATTTAGCTCTTTTAGTTTACCTCACTCTTTTTTTTCTCTTTTTCTTTTGTGCAGGTCACAAAACACTGTATTTGTTATTTTTATTTTCCCATAGAGTTCAAAGAAAAGTTGAGCTGGACAGCAAAACAATTACCTAGGAAGACAATTTTTGAATGATCTTCACTATTTTTATTCTGAAAAAAAATAATGAATCAGGGTTTGGCATGAAGGATGTGTCATCATCAATTGTATTCTCCATTTATTTGTACTAACCTAAGGAGCACCAATGTAAACAGCTATTCATTACCCTTGTCATTACATAGACTCAAAGTAAGGAACAACATCTGACCAGAAGAGCTTTCCACCCAAACAGAGAAGACAGATGTAAGGTCTTGAAAATAATAAATAGATTCTTATTGCTCAGAGGCAGATGTGGGGACCAATCCTCCAGAGATGAGACTTTTTCTCAAGTTTATTCAGAAAGTGTGTGGCATAGTCAGGACCGCAGCTGCGGCTCACTCCATAATCACAAAGCACAGGACCAGTTAGAGCTGTGCTGGCCCCTGCCAGGTCTTCATAACATCTTTGAAACATGGAAGCTCCAGATGTTGCAGTAGGAAATGGAATCAGGACACCAAACGAGTTAAAGGAACAGCTTCTTACTAGTATTCATCTTAATAGCTTTCCTGCTTAGACTGGATAATTCTAGAGAATAAATTAAGCTCTTGCCAGAGCTATGGGTCTTAGAGTTTGTAGATTCTTTTTGTGGACAATTAGCAGGTAAGCACTGTAGCTAAATTCTTACTGTTTGCTATAAACTATTTTTTTCTGTTTAGCTTTTAAACACTACCTTAAAATAATATGTAATCACCATATGAAAACTTCCAAATAATTTACTTTGGGCAAGTACAAATGAATTTTCCTTCTTTCTGTGAACATGAAGCTTATAAAACTTACACCTTTTAACTTTAGTTTAAAGCTAATTTAAAAACATTTTAATTTTCTTACCAGCCTGAAAATGCTAGTAACCCAACATTCACTTTGGTTATTTGCTTACCTGGAAGGTAGTCATATTTGTGTTTCTCAGGGGATTAATGTATCTAAATTTGTATTTGAAACTTGACTCATGACTTAACCAGAAAGTACAATCAATGAACAGTATCTCTGTACTGGTATTTTTTTTAATCAAATCAGATTATTTAAAAAAAAAACCCACCCTTAATCAATGTCCTCTAAAGTAATCAGGACTGACTTTTAGCAGTGATTTTTCTTTCTTTTTGTCCCAAGTTTGAAGACATTAAATAAGGCCAAGAAGTGGTTCTTTCACACCCTTTACCAAAGCCAGTCATAGAACCAAGGTCTGGACTGATATTTAGTTTGCAGTTATTACACTATGCATCATTACTAATTAATTAACATTAATAGAGCCATTTGCTTTAATATGCTACAAATTAGCTTTAGAAATGGGATTATGTTAGGGAGATAGCTGCTCAATCTATTCCAGGCTTACTGTGTGAAGGAGGCAAGGAATTTTTGAAGTATTTATCATTGGCTTAAACCAATGTGCAAAGAGCCTAGAGAAATGTACTTGCTATCTATAACCTTAGATAACCACCATTGGCAGTTATGGTGAACTTTTCCCACATTTGAACTTGATGATAAAAGCAACTTTTTTCTATAGAGAAAAAAAAAAGAAAGGCCTTCCCCAGGTACATATTGCAAGTCATTAGTGGAGCTAAATGAAGGACCTTGGGATCATCACAAGGCACCTGTGACCTTCATCTCCTTCTAACATCTAGGCTTATTGAAAAAGCACCAGCCATATATCACTGCAAATTTATGAAATTACTCCTCTAGAGCTATTCCAGTATGGATTTTTGTTCAAAGCCAGGTTCAGCATGAGGGTTTTTTTACCAACACAACAAAATACAGTTTCTAGGAAGTCAATATAGATGGAAAATATTCCATATATTTAAAAAATAAATCTTTTTTAATGAAAGTCAGCTGTATATAATGGTCCTATTCCAGAAGAAGACTTGGCTCTTTTCTTCCTTTTCCCCAAAAATGTAAGGAATCAAGACTTGACTGTCCAGTAAAATCAAACCTAAAGGATGAAATAAGCATCCCCTCAACTCTACTTATTTTAGCACATTTTCTTTGTTCCTATGAGGCACTAAAAACTAAAACCGGAGTGCTGATGAAGGGTCCCCATTCCAAAAGCGAACTAGCTGTTTAATGAATGAAGGCATAAGCACAAGCAGTGGGAAACTAACTCCAAAGCCTCTATATTATTAGAACATTGTCTGCTAAATCTGTTGGAAAAGCAAGCCCATTCAGTCTGTTCTTTGTATGGAGTGCTGGCGGGAAGGTAGCATTGTTATTGGAGGGTATCAAGGGGTCTCTCATAGGCCATGGATTCCTGAATCCAGAACAGGTGCAGTCACGCCCTCTCTACAAACAAAGATAGTTTGTTTGAATAAGCACAGCAGAGAAGAATGGGATGTATTAATAGCTAAATAGCGTCTTCATTAGCAGTGAAACAGCTGGCAGTTCTGTATGACAGCACTCATTCCAATCTATTTTATCCAATTGCAAAACTATACGCACACCACATCAGGGAACCAAGGGGACCACACACAAGCAATCAGCCATTCAACAGCACTATAATTGCTTCACAGCTGGAAGTTTGTTCTGCTCAGCCACTGTTATTCTTTTAGTTTGAATTGTTGATGCGCTGCAACTACCTAAAATCAAGAGTTTTTAATGCAGATAAGCTTGCTCAGAGAAAGTCCTTTTGTTTTACAAGCTGCGTGAGCTAGCCCTCTGCAGGAGCTGCTGCCGGCCCTCTGCAGATCACAGGTATCTCAAGTGCTGGGTACGAGGGCTGAGCCAGAGGCAGGCAGCCCCAAGATCTTCGTTATATCTCCCACAAAAAGTTTACCCTGACAAAGGAAAAAATAAACAACCAATAAACTCTTAAGACGCTGTTGGACCCTGCTTGAGAACCTTTCCTGAAGACTTCCTACTGAGCAAAAGAATAGGCTCTGTGAGTCTGTGTGAGATGTATACATGGCTGAAACTGTACCAGCAGCCTCTATGCAGCCGGGAAGGTGTTCTAGAAGGAACTGGTTTCAAGTACATTCAGGATGCACAGGTGAATACAAGAGTGTGTATGCACACAGCTTAGTGTGGGTGTAGAAAAGATACAGCAAGGGAAAGGATATTAGGCAGATTTATTAAGCCATAAAGAAAACTATTGTTCAGCTTCATACATCTATACACCTAAACAACTAAGAACCAGTAGAAGCCTAGGCTATGGTTTCCAGGATTACTGTTGATTAATACCTCGTCTCCTAGTCTGCAGTATGCACGCATGCTAATGCCAACATCATTCATTGCAGCTTGATTTTGTGATTCCTTTTTTCCACCTGCCTGCCTCCCAGCCCCTCCAAACACGAACGCTTTTTTCCCTCCTACCATAACATAATGCTTATTTAGTAGATTTTCAAAGTATCCTTCGGGGAGAAGACTAAAAAACGCTTGGCAGTAGCTAGCCTAGCAAAATACATACAGATAGGAAAGTATAAAATCTTACTAATTTGCAGGGGTATTTGCTTTCAGTTTTCTATCATCTTTTGGGATTAAATACTCAGAAGACTTATTCTCATTATTCAAGGTTTACTATTCAGTAGATCTCTCTCAGAACCTATACACAACAGTACTTCAGTATATTGTTGTGATTTCTTTGTTACTCCTTGACAAAGGAGTTTGTTGCTCTAGGTAATAAAATAATGGGCTGTCCCAACTTGTTATCTGTTGCTGCTGTTTCAGGATGACTTTCAAGCTGTCCTTTTTTGCACCATCCCTACTGATGGAATCTTATGAATAAATGAGCAGTTCTTACAGGCAAGAAAATAGATTTGAATGAACAAAGATCACTGCTAAAACTAAAGGTAGACTCGTGAGAGCTTAGGAAATTCTAAGTACTGAAGAAAATCGCATTTAAAGAAGTCACCGACGACATGAGTGAAAAGAAGTTTTAATTAAAATTGAGTTGTGAACTAGAATGTGCATGTGAATGGTCAATAAATGTAAAAAACCCCACCAAAACCTCAAAAGGGCAATAAGTAAAGAATCACCAAGGGTCATCTTACAAATAAATAACTGCCAAATCTAGGCATAACGTGAAGGTACAAGCTATAATTGTGCATGCAAAATGAATTGGAAACAAAGCCATTAATAAACAACACAATTATATTTGCCACTGTCAGACTTAGTACTTTAATAGCCAAGAATGCAATTAACCACTGAACACTCATTTCGCCTGTGTTACTAGACTTTTTGCCATCTGTTCCAGGAAAGTCAGGTTTGCACTTTTCTAGGTCACAATGCTTCAGGCCATGTCTACCTTGGCAAGGGATGAAGCACCTTAGAAACAGATCAATAATAAAACTTAGGTGGTCCTGAGAAGGCAAAGAGTTCTTTACACCCTGTTCAAGAGGACTGGCTCCAGCTGGGTCCCCTGTATTTAATGTCCATTAACAATGGGTGTGCGCTAGATGCATATACTGTAATCTATGTCATGCACTACAACACTGCATGTGAGCCATTTCCTGGTAAATGACAACAAACAGAAGATGTGGTTTGAAACTGTGATTCTGAAATAAAATAAAATGTTAGTACAAATGGTACTTATCACCATGATTTGGACCAACAGCAAAGAGCATATTTGCATGGAAAATGCCCTCTGCAAATCACATGGATTTAGGAGTATTTAATCTTAAATGTTACAGAAATGAAACTGTCCCATTGCCCACAGTAGACATTTTGAAAAGTCTTACCAGTTAAACCTGGACTGTCCCAGACAATTTTGGTTCAGTATTCCATTTCCTTCCAGTCTCTCCAAATAAGCTATTAAGGAAATAATTTCATTTAGAATGCTTTACAGGTAATTATGCAAGTGTGAACAATGAAGTTAAACATACAATTTGAAAGGCAGAGTTGTAGAAGATTTGGGGTATTTGGTCTTTTTAGGTACCTGCTTCTAACACTAAGATTTTACAAGGTAATTTAAATCACCTAATTCATACCTTAAGGTAGGTAACATCACTGTGATTTTAACAGCCTCAGCAGCTAAATGAAAAATTACCTTTTGAAACTGTATTGCACTGAGCTTTATCTTATATGACTTTTTCACCACTACCGTACCACAAAGACAGGGAAAGCCCTAGAGTTATCAAAGTTAAAAAATAAACAATATCAAGAAGAAACGGACTATTTCTTAATTGAAATGGGGGGTGGAAAAAAGAAAAGATAGACTTAGTGATGATAGTCCCAAGAATATCCCCCTAACAATCTGTATATAGAAGACCGAAACATTATCTCCATAGTACTCTGAGAATTATGATACACAAACACTGTGTATCTGTATGTCTATTTAAGGAACATATGAAGTGTGTGCAGAGACACTATCTTCCTGTGCACACACTGTTCAGGGAAAATTGTTTGATAAAATATTTCGAGATCATGCTAGGCACTCTCTCTTCTTATTTTCCATTCTTATCTCTGCTCTTGGATTTCTAATAGTTCACTGGGTAAAAGAAAAGTGCAGGGAGTTCATGATTGTTGAAAAGGAGTCACTGCCGTTGGCAGGCAGCAGCATATTGATGTGGATGCCCTCCTTATGGAGGGTGCCCGTATAAATGTATGCTTGTGAGCAACAGACTTCTTACAGTTTCTATTTAGGTAGCAAGACGGATAAAAGACACAGTATCGCCTCACAAGAGATTAATAAAAAAGAAAACAAACAACTCCTTTTCCCGTTTTCTAACTGTGTTGTGAAAATTTGCTTGTTTCAAGGACAGGAATAGGTTTAATGGCATGAGTTCAATGTTGCCTGCTAATTAACTTAATTAATTTACATAAAATCTAGGCTCAGAAGAAGTGTGTGCAGTCTAAGATGTTGGAGTATATTCGGAATACTAACGCATGGTTTGCAATATAAACTTCTGCTTTTGAACAGAGAGTATTCAGTCACCTAAGACCATTTTGTGGGCTCTTGAATTCTCCCTTCCTTTCAGATTTTCATGAAAAAACTGAAAAAGAAGAAGGATGTTTACAGAATGTGGAAAAAGGGACAGGTGACTTGGGAGGAACACAGGAACGTTGTCAGAGTATGCAGGGATGTGACAAGGAAGGTTAAGGTCCACATGGAATTAAATGTGGCAAGGGATGTCAAGGAAAACAGGAAGAGCTTCTTCAAGTACATCAGCAGGAAAAGGATGACAAGGGAAAATGTGGGCCTGCTGCTGAATGAGGTGGGTGTGCTGGTGACACAGAGAAGGCAGAGTAACTGAATGGTCTCTTTGCTTCAGTCTTTACTGCCAAGGCGAGCCCTCAGGAATCCCAGACCTTGGAGGCAAGAGAGGAACTCTAGAGAAAGGCGGACTGTCCCCTGGTCGAGGGGGATCACGTTAGAGATCACATAAGCAAACCTGACACCCACATGGGCCCTGCTGGGATGCTTCCCCAAATGCTGAGGGAGCTGGCAGGTGTTATTGCTGAGCCACCATCCATAACCTTTGAAAGGTCATGGAGGACAGGAGAGGTGCCTGAGGACTGGAGGAAAGCCAGTGCAACTCCAGCCTTCAAAAAGGGCAGGAAGGAGGACCCAGGAAACTGCGATCTGGTCTGCCTCACCTTCATCCCTGTCATCTCAAAGCATGGGGAGGAAAAGAAAGTTATCAGGAGTAGTCGGGGAAATCATGCCTGACCAACGTGACAGCCTTCTGTGATGGAATGGCTGGCTGGGTAGATGAGGGGAGAGCGGTGGATGCTGTCTGCCTTGACCTCAGCAAGGCTTTTGACACTGTCTCCCATAACATCCCCATAGGTAAGCTCCGGCAGTGTGGGTTGGGTGAGTGGACAGGGCGGCGGATTGAGAACTGGCTGAATGGCAGAGCTCAGGGGGCTGTGACCAGCAGCACAGAGCCTGGCTGGGGGCCTGTAGCTCGTGGTGTTCCCCAGGGGTCTGTGCTGGGTCCAGTCCTGTTCAACTCATTCATCAGTGACCTGGATGAGGGGACAGAGCGCACCCTCAGCAAGCTGCTGATGATACAGAACCCGGAGGAGTGGCTGATGCACCAGAGGCTGCGCTGCCATTCAGCAAGACCTGGACAGGCTGGAGAGCTGGGTGGAGAGGGACCTCATGGAGTTCAGCAAAGGCAAGTGCAGGGTTCTGCCCCTGGGGAGGGACAGCCCCAAGCACCAGCACAGGCTGGGGGTGACCTGCTGGAAGGCAGCTCTGTGGAGAAGGACCTGGGAGTGCTGGTGGGCAGCAAGGTGCCCATGGGCCAGCAGTGTGCCCTGGTGGCCAGGAAGGCCAACAGGGTCATGATGAGGAGTGTGGCCCACAGGTCGAGGGAGGTGATCCTCCCCTTCTGCTCTACCCTGGTGGGGCATATCTGGAGTGCTGTGTCCAGTGCTGGGCTCCCCAGTCAAGAGAGGCAGGGAACTACTGGGGAGGGCTGCAAAGATGATGAGGGGACTAGAGCATCTCTCTTGTGAGGTAAGGTCAAGAGAGCTGAGTCTGTTTCACCTGGAGAAGGGCAGACTGAGAGGGGATCTTATCAATGTCTACAAATATCTTGAGGGCGAGTGTCAGGAGGATGGGGACAGGCTCTTTTCAGTGGTGCCCAGTGACAGAACAAGGGGCAACGGGCACAAACTGCAACTCAGGAAGCTCCATCTCAATATGAAGAAACGTGTCTTTACTCTGAGGGTGACAGAGCACTGGAACAGGCTGCCCAGAGAGGTTGTGGAGTCTCCTTCTCTGGGGACACTCAAAACCCACCTGGACATGTTTCTGTGCAACCTGCTTTAGGATAACCTGCTTTAGCAGTGGGTTGGACTAGATGATCTCCAGAGGTCCCTTCCAACCCTGACTGTTCCGTGATTCTGTTACTCTGAAGGCTTATCTGCTATTTTAACCATGTCCAGCTTTCCAAAATCTCCAGTTAACTGTTCTTTCCCTTTTCCTTCAATTGTTCAGGCTAAGAGGCAGCTTGCAGATGTACACGTGGGATTTAGGCAGCACAACTCTATTATCAGTGCCCACTAGAGCTCTTTGTGCTGCTTTCAGTATTGGTATTGTATCTGTTATTATACCCAGATGTCTTGGGCTGGTTACAATCAAAATCTGTGATCTCCTAAGTAAAGGTTTTGCTACAGAAGACTAATAAAAAAATTCTTATTTGATTGCTAAATCAGAGGAGTAGGTAGTTATAATAACACCCATCTGTGACTGTCCAGCATATTTTTCCAATTTTTTAGTTTTTCCTTTTCACTTTACCTGAGATAGATTTTTAGAGAGAACATTTAACAACTACTAGCCTCTGACAGCAGGTAAATGGGCTGAAGTTACCATCAGGTATAGGGTGCATGCTACCCATGCTGCAAGAAAATAGGTAAGAAATCGAAAAGACCTCTGCTCTGCAAAAACGGCACTGCAAAAAGCAGGTCAGATTGCATTCTTGTTTACATGCGTGTAACACCATGATAACTCTTGTTAGTGTACCAATACAAATATTCTCATTCAGAGAATTTCTCACACCAGATAGAATGAAACAGCAATTTCATAATTAATCATGTTGAAATTATTTACGGTGGAACTGTTTTGGACTTTTATATTCTTGAATTTATATCAGCAGACTAAGTGATATCTCTGTTATCAGAGAAAAACTGAACCTGTTCTGGCATTCAGTTGCAAGGCCACTTGTTTATTGCTGCTACAAGAAAAGGAAAGAGAATTATTTTGACTTCAGGGCTTCACAGATGTTATATGGTAACCTAAGTGAAAAAAGCCAAATTTTACATGAACTTCAAGGAATACAGGCACTCTATGTGACTGTTAGCCAGGATGACATACATGTTGAGAAGAATGAGGAGAAGCCCAGATACAAACTGTACTCCTGTCCATCCTGAAGAGGAAAAGCCAAACAGAAGGCTCCAAGCTTCTGCTTCTTCACAGCACAGATAGGAGAAAGGGCTGATTTTTTGAAGCTTTCTGACACCTGCCTAATTACCTGTCCTTTGCAAATCATCTTCTCCTGGATATAATGTAAAAAAACCCCACCTTCTGAAATATGTGTAGCTCTTTCTTCTAGTTAGATAGTCTGGCTTGAAGCCTGTTATAGCACAGCAGCTGTACTGCGCTGGTCAATACTGTCTTGGCCTGAAGGAAAGTCAAGTATCCACTGTGATATTTTTTTTCAAGATTTATCAGCTTCTTTCAGTACTGTTGATGATGTAGTATTAAATCAATGGCATTAGACCAAGATGAACTTGGCCCACTTCCTTGAGTGTAATAACATCCAGATGCAGCTTCACTTCTGGAGCAGTTACATATCTTGAAATTTGTCAGCTTCTCCTATCAGCGGTTTGTGTTGTGGTAAACTGATTTTCTCTTCTTTGACTTAGAGGCTTTGCTGGGCTGCAGATTCATTCTCACGAGTGCTGCGAGAGCGTTTCAGGGATCTTTGTGGAGATCCATAACTCTGAGAGAGGAATCTCTGGTGAAGCTCTGCAGCACTAATCAAAAGGTTCATTTATTGCACTGAATCTGGCTTTCGCTAACATATGCTGTGTGTAATGTTCTGTGTAACATCTCTCCCTGAACTCGTGAGAATGTATTAATGTAAAGATAAGGCCAAATCCATATTACAAAAATGTTACAGTTTAGGAAGAAACAAACTAAAACATGTTGCTTAAAACCTGCTTTGCATGGAGGAGGGCTGGTAGAAGCTGAAACGTACAAGTTACATTGCAGCTGTTTTGTAAGCTGAAAAAACCCCTATCCCCTTCAGGATATTTGGGTTTTGATTTAAAAAAAAAAAAAGTACATATAATTTATAATGGCAAATAATAATGTTAAAAAAAACTATAACTACCCTGAACAACAGCAGCTGAAAAGGAGAGTTAGGTTTGATCTGAATTTTAATATGCTGTCTAGATATTTCCCAGATGTATGCATATAATATTAGAATTGCATTTAGTTTAATACTGCATTTGGCATCCAAATAGAGAAGACAGGGACTCTTTTAAGTTGCATGAATATAGATCACATGTGCTGGAGAAACAACTATGAAAAAGGGATAGTCTTTTTAAACAAGGACAGAAATAGCAGGCTAACCCTGTGTTTTTAGGCATGCGACCTTTGTCTCATTAGGTGTACCTTTATCTGTGATAAACATCCATTTAAATGAATATCATTTCCTTACAATTACAGAAGGGTCATACATAATACACTAAGTTCCCCTGGCAGCATATGTGTTAGTCATGCATATTTCATGAGCAATTTCATTCCCCCAGTCAGCTTCAAGCGATGCTCAGGCTCATGGCTTTGGTGTGTAGGAAATGAAGGTCTTGCCCATAAAAAGATTCCAAGGCAATGATTGTAACTCTGCACTTTATCAAGAAGAGCAGTAGAATGACCTCCTTGTAACATCTGATGGTTGCTGGTATCAATTTTCTTTGTAATACACATTAATTCCCCTTATTTGTCAGTTGCTATGGAAAACGCATAATTTCCACATGTGCTTGAATGTAAAAATCACAAGTGATGCTCGGCACTAAAGGGCAATTAGAAATGTTGTAGTTGCATAAGAAACTGTAGAAGAAAAGAAAAAAAAGGGGTGGTGAGCACTTAAAAAATAAGTCAAATATGCTACATGCTAAACTTCTATAGGTTAGGCTGCAAAAAAAATATTATAATCCAACATATGATCTGGGTAGGTAAAGCAACATCTGTTTGTACACTATGATGGCTTTTCCTGACACAAAAGGGGAAGGATATAAAGAGCTGGAGGGGTAACAAGAATAAAAAACGACCGCAGTAATGAAACACAAAACTCTTTAGAAATTCTCAATACCACCAGCAGCAATTTCCCCTTTTTACTTTCCAAGAAAATAAATTTTACCAAGGCAGCTATATCAAGTTGATATTTTTCACCATGGTAAAGACACTGTTTGGAGCCACATAACTCACAGATGTCAGTTTAGAGAATGAACACATTCTGCTTTTGTAGCAGGACAGTTTGGTCTCAAGTCAAAAGGAAAGGTGATTCTCTGGTGATCTTTAAAACAGGACAGGGCTATGCAAAATCAAATCCAGCAGAAGCCCCCCTTCAAAGTGTGGCTAATGCTCAGAGGTTGTGATGCCATGTTTGATGCCCTATGTTTTTGGGAGATCTTTTGTTCAAGCAATTGCAGTGAAGAAAGCTTGTTCTCCTTGATGTGCTAAATTAATATTTATGTCGTTAAAATATCAGAGACACCACAGAAAAATATTAATATAAAAAGGTTATAATTATCTTTAAAAATGTGGCAGCAATTGAAATGTAAATCCTAGTGAGCTGGGAGAGAGACTTGTTTGCATTGTGCCTGGGGCACCCTGCCTGCCTGCTGCAGCTGCCATTGATCATTTCAAATCAAAGGAAACTGGAGATGTCTCTGGTGGTTCCACTGTGAAAAAAGCAAGCACAGAAAGATGCTCTGTTCTGCAGGACTGTTATCAAAAAATAAACTGGAATGTGTTTCAAATTTTGCTTCTGATGAATATGGAGCTCTTCAAAGCTTTGCCACAACAAATAAAGTTTTCAAAACACATAGAATCTAAAAGATATGTTTAAAATCCCTCTGAACGAAGCATTTTCGCCTTTCTTGTAGTTACTAGAAAACAACAGTATGAAACTAATGTGCATGTGGTGATTAAATCAGAAGACTAAGCAAACAATCAGAAACCACCATTTTTGAGTGTAGTTTCTTGTTTTAAATTCCGGTAGGTAGAAAAAATTATTTTCAGAGTAAACACGCAATACAGGAAAGGAGAAATACAAATTTATATTACTACTATTTCCAACTGTTCGTCTCTATACTGTACAGGGCAACAAAAAGCAATATGCCTTCAGCTGTCTGCACTTCAATAATAGGAGATAAAATGCATCTTCACTAAACCCTGAATATTACTGACTATGTAGACATTTCTTGAGGTCCATTAAATTCTATTTGACATACATTAAAAAGATTTAATCACAGATGCCAGTCAGCTAACCAACCCATTAATCTAGCTGTTTTTCCTATGAAAATTGTATTTAAAAAGGTCTTTTTTCCCCCTCAATTTAATTTAGTCATCCATTTAAATTTCATGTATTTATCATGTAAATGTGCCTTATTTGCAAAAGAAAAGCTCAGGACTCAGTGAAATAAATAGTTATTTCATTAAAATGGATACAAAAAACCCTGTGATTAGGGTAATTAATTTGCACACTAAAAGCTATCTTCCTAGTTCAGATCATTAATATTGATGGTGTTCGATTTTGTTCTCAGTAATGTTCCTTGAAATACAGTCAGAGCTGGCAAGCAAGGATGAAGAAGCAGCCGCTTAAACTAGAAATGAGGTTTCAGTAAGCACTTGGCTACTTTCCTCCTTCCACCATTCAGAATTAATAACAAACAGTCATGATGCCTGTGTCCCAAAGTGAACCAGATTACTTGGATTGTATGGGATTACGTGGTTTGTCACAAGTGAATCTTATTTACTTATGTGGTTCTCATTGCATTTCTCTGACTATTTTTTAAAGTTGTGAAATAACATTAAAAGAGATTATGTCTAGGTACCCCATGCTGCTATACACATCATTGCCAGATAACAAGGCAGAGTTTGCCAATACACTCTTTTGTTATTAGGTTTTCATCTGCATAATATGCAAATTGTGTTGAACAGTTTCCCAGTTTGAGTTCTTTCTACCACAAGATTCAGTCAAGACTCATATTTTGGTTTCCCACTGTACAGCAGATGTATTCCACAAAAGACCTTGCAGGATAGGTGTCACATCACTGCGGTGCACTATCAATTACAGCTGTAGATGAAGTGCTATGAAAAGCAAGTCCTGGAATAATTCCAGACATAGTACACTGTCTGTGTCTACACACTCAGATGTACTTTGCGGTGGAGAATCAAGCCAGACATAGTTCGCTATAAGTTCCATGCTGTATGTTCTAGTTGCACAGACAAATTATATGGGTACATCATCTATGACACAGCAATATCTATGTGAAATATTTGCTTACCTTTCAGCTTGACTGCACAGTCCACTCTGCTCATTATACTTCTCGAGCATCTATTTGAAATCTCCAAGAAGCATCAGAACACTTCAATTTTTTGAAACCCAGCTAGCAAAGCCATTTTTTCCCTCTCCTTTCCCAAATGTTGAACTTTTTGTAGCCCATTATCCACCTCCAAGATCCCCTTTGGATAATTTTAGTCTAGGTCAAATGCAGTTTGATGTTACGGCAGCTAAAATATCAACACTTTTCACTCATGACAGATTAGAAACATGAATCTTATCTTATAGAAACAGTATTTGATACACACCTGCTAACTTCAGACAGTCAATAGAAAATAAACTTTGTAATTTGTTAAATTTATTTTACATATATTCTATATAAACATATACATCTATATAGTCTATAGAAAAGTTCACACAGGTTTTTAAGTAATTTCAAATTTATTTTACAGTTGTTAATTCATAATATAATTGCATAATTTAATAATTTCTTTTTTCTCAGTACTTTCTCAGGCAACATATCTGAACTCTTGATTTTGCAGGCAATCAGATACAAAATCTATGAAGTGGGTTTAATGCCGTAAGATGGGCAATTTTTGTGCAACATACATGCCATATAGAAATAATATATTAGAATATAAAAGGATTTGAAACCATTTCATTCCTCATAGTTTGTAAATTCAATCAGAGCTTTACTACCAATGAGTATGAATGAACTCTTAGCTAATACACTAGCGTCCTTTGTTTCTTTCTCTATGTTTGAACAAGATATCCGAAAGCAATATGTGATTTGGCAACCTGAATGTTGCACTGCAAGTGACCAGAATAGTACCATCTGAAAATCCAGCCCTTTCAAAAAACAGTATGCAGAATTAGTAGTTACCTTTAAAAGAAATCCATATGTTTGCATACACACAGCTATGTATAAACATTTAAATCTGTATATATTTTTATATCTATAAGACCCATCATATTTTTGCACTCACTTATACCATGTAGAACTGAGAAGGTATGTCCACTTCTTCCATTTCTACACTGTATGAATAAGCACACATATAATGTATCAAGAAAATACTGGCCTTTTGAACTTCATATCATTTTGGAAAAAATTCTTGTTTACTTTTAGGAATTTGTTATTTGCCTAACTGCTCATCCTGCTTACTGAATGTTTTTAAATATGAATTCCCAATATCTCTCATGAAAAAAAAAAAGTCTCAATTAAAAATACAGCAAATACTTCCTGATTCTTCTGCTGTGGAACTTGTTGAAAACCAGTGAGTCACTTCAAAATTGGGAATTCCGGAGCAAAGTACTGTAAATTTCTCTAATATCTTTCTGTATTATTTATTGACAAAAGTATTTGCATTAGCATGTAACCATGATTTAGAGAGTGCAAGTCATTAGACAGCCTCATCTCTGTTCATTTTGGATAGTATCCAGCACACTGTAGGTATTTGAACAAACTTAGTGTTTTCATAGGAATTTGTTTTAAAAGCCTGGCTTCTCTCTTAGATACTTTGATGTCAATCATAAACAAGGAGGTTACATTCCTTGTGCAGTAATGGAGATGGTTTATGCACCTTTCTAGTGAGGATCCACTACCAGCTTTGCAGAAATGCAAAACCATCAACCACCATTTGCGTGTCATTTTCCTGGTTTCAGTGAACCCTATACGGACACACAAGACACTTTCCTTCCACAGGACATGGGAGAGAAGATTCCTGTGGCAAAAAAACTCAGAGGTAACAGATGTCCCCTGTGCTCCTGTGGAAAAACACTAGAAGAAACTCTTTAATATCTCCTGAGTGTGAAGACTTCATGAATAAATTTGCTTAAAAGTCTCCAAATGGAATATTTCTGAAATGTGCAGAACCGGAAGACATTTACAATTGATAAAACCATTCTATTTTATTCTTTGATATATTTTTTATGATTTGTTTATGTAATAAGTATAGTATGTATTATCTTGGAGAGGATATTTTCATGAATTACCAGAAGCCTCCATTAAAAAAGTGCAGCTGCTATCATGAAATGTAGTTTCCCTTTTGTCAACCCTTTCTTTTTTTATTCTTTCATTGCCTGAAACTTCTGACAAAATTTCTGGTCAGTCTCTATTCTCCCTTCCCTTCAACCATAGCCATAATATTTTTATGCTTTAATGTTACTACTTTAAAAGTCTGCTTTGTCTGGAAAAGCTGTGAAAATTTTGAAAAGCATTTAAAATAGTAGATCAGATAGATTTATCAAAAGTGTGATTTAAAAAAAATATCTTTTCCATCTTACTCCGTTATGAAGCCCTAAAATTTCATTATATTTAAGGCATACAGAAATGGTTTGCAACAAGACAACTCACTAACAATGCTTTTGTTTTTAAATCAGCATATATACATCTTAATTCTGGAAAACAATGCTTTCCCAACTATGTTTACAAGTATCTGTTTTAAAGTTACTTTTATACAACACAGTACCTACAATTGGATTTGCTCAGAACTTTAACAGCCAATTTTTTCCATTAAAAAATGAGTAAAACATTGAAGTATTTAAAATCAATCCCAAGAATACTCTACAGTATTTTTTTTTTTAAACTTATTTCGTGAATTGCTTCAAGTGGTATCCTCTAGATGCATTGTAATAAGACAGGACTCATCCATACAGCAGCAACATCAGTCAGGTTATAGCAATGTGCTAATTAAAAAGAGGAACACACCACAAATCTACTCGTTACTATTCATGGCAAGTGTACAGCAAATCACTTAGCTGTTTGCTTCTAAAATAAAAGCTTTTGTCTGTCTTGTGTAGAAAGACATGCACAGCCTAAAAAGACTTTTACTAAAGCATGACATTGAAAAGACATTGCCCTAAGGGTTGATAGAGCAAAAGGCTGAAACATTTATAGTTTAATGTTAGACCTTATTTTTTTTTCCTAGCTATTCACCTTTCACAATATGTTTCCTTTAATTCACTTCAAATCAACAGCTAGGGGAGCAGTGTAAGGAATCTTCCACGATATATTTTGTTCCAAGGAAAATGACAGGAAAAGCACCCTTGCTAATTAAAATAAAGAAATCTCTGATGCCTGGCAGTTAAATACTGTTCATCTTTATTAAGGCACTAGGAGAACAGCATTGCAAATAGTCAGGAAAACCATTACTCTCTTGGGTTGCAGTGTAAATAACTGATTCATTGAAAACAATGCAGTGTGAAGAATGGGTGAGCTTTGTTCCTAGACATGCACAACAGACTGTTTTGTATTATTTAAAAGGTAAAAAGAAGATTGGGCAATGACATACTATTTCATAAGGGTAGTTACCTGAACTAAGGGAAGATTAGGAAAAAGAGTGCCATATCAAAATGCACCAATGATCAACATTTAATAACAAAAATAATAAGAAAAGATGGCAAGAATACTGTTTCTTTTAGAATTTATTTTCAAGTAGAACAACAAACAGATGTTGTTATCCTCCTAGGACATGAACAAAACAAAACACCCAGCTAGGCCAAAGATAAAATTTCCACCATTCTCAGAACTGGCCTAAATTCTTGACACTGGCAGAAGTAGAAGTTTTACTACCGCCTTGGATGGGAGCAAGTTTAGGATAATCCTTACCCATCTGAAAAAAAAACCTTGCAGCTGTACACACATCATAGAAAAAAAATGTGCTCGCTGGCAAATAGTAAGAGAGTGAAAAGACTCATGTCTTTTTCTGAAAGGAACCTATGTGTTACCTATCTTTTTCCTTAAAAGAAGTTACAGTTTTTTCAGTTGTCTGTGTGTAGCCTGGCATAGATTTACATGACAGTAGGGAGCTAAAAATTCTTTGGCTTCTCCTTTAGTGGCGCACTCTCATCCCCACAAAGGCACTAGCCAGTATCATTTACATTTTGCTGGGACCCTGATTGTGCCAGTACCATGGTAAGAGAGCAGTAGACAAAGGCTTGTGTCTTTCCTCATAAGCAAGTTTTGGGAGGTGCAGAGAGCTGGTCCTGCCATTCCCCCCAGGGTGTTCAAGGGGATGTCTGGTGCTGTCAAGCTGAACAAGGGGTGTCATTCCCACCATATATCCAACACTGAGTGGGCTCAGCACACTGATTTCTCTTTAAGGTTGCACCAGCTCATGTATGTACCCTAAAAGAATATCTATTTCAGCTTTAAAATCTGTATTTCAGTTACCGTGCAAGATGTAAATACTGTCCTTTACTTAAGGACACATTGCTTAAAAGCCATGAGACAAGCAGAACAGCACAGATAGGATGTGGAAATAGCTGAGCGATGGATATTTTTAGGCTATGGGAAATGCTCTTAGCGAATAAGTCACACTTAAAAGGATTGGATGGACTCCTCTGCAGTGACTAAGAGGAAAGCAAGAGCAAAGCATTTAAAAATAGCCATTAGCATCAATATGAATCATTTAAACAATGGGTAGAAAAATTCACTTAAAAATTAATTAAATTCAGCTCTTTTTCTCTCCTTCTTTCTTGAAGAGAAAGTGTGTAACTGGTGGAAGCAGAGAGCATGGAGAGCAAGAAATATTACTAATTCTGTAGGCTGGCAGCTTAACAGCACTTGGCGCAGTAGGGGAAAGGGCAGTGGTTGTATCATCAACAACACAGGACAATGAGCCTTGGCACCAATAGCCATATATTATGGTGCATGTCTCCTTTCTTTTTGTTTTAGTATCATCACAAGAGGTGAACAAAAGGTCTTTAAACAAAGACAAATCAGTGTGTGGGGTGGTGCAGAGCAGACTGCAAGCTGCTGTTTGCAGTGGGAAAGAGAAAGTTTTTGGAAGATAACAAAGACAAGGCAGTCCCTTATTCAATCTACTGCAATATTTTTGTTAGAGGAGGTTTGGATACAGGTAAGAGGGAAAGGCAGAAGACAGGTGATAGAATTCCCTATATAGTGCTTTCCTCAGAACCTTTAAACAGTAAAAGTCATCAAAGAAATATCCTCCCATAGTGTTAATGACTCACTTGTTGTATCCAGAACCCGTGTTACACAAAATGCCAAGAGATTTGGAAATGAGCTGCAGTGCTACAGTATGCAGTAATAAATATGAAGAGAAATAAATAAGTTGACTGACCACCTGCTGTCTACATGTCACTGTAAATAAAACACATAAATAAAACCTCTTGCTCACATTTCCAGCCATGTCTCTGAACCTGTATAAAGGTTTTGCTATTTAGAGCAATGAATGGACCTATTATTGTAGCTAATTCACCTGGCAAAATGCACCTTTGTGTTGTGATGGGAAAGAAGAAATATCACCCCTATTTGAAGCAGAAAGGAAACAGGACAGGAAGAATTTTTAGAGGACACTGATGTTATCACAGCGTTTGGTAAAAGTTTCAAAAACTTCTAACTGAACCAGAGTGGTTCAATTAAACTTTAAGAAATGTTACCAGCTATTATTTGTATCCCATAATGATTAATAGGAATAGAAGTGAAGTTACACTGGTAGTGCCCTGTCCCTTGGGTAACTGAATAGCAATATGTGAATAGCCACAAAGCAAGCTATTAAATTGTTCGTCACACTGCAAGGCATTTATGAAGAGTGAAGAAAAAAACTATATGCAGTTCTCCACGAAGACAGACAAGTGGCTTTTAGATCACAGTGAATGACAAATAAAGAATTAAAGTAAAACTGGCAGTGGACAGGTGATCAACACTTTGACAGTCTCACAGACTGAGGGAACATGTGCTAATAAAACAGCATTCTCCAGGAAATACAAGCTGTGAAATGATGCTGGCAGAAATACATTTTGCTATTGTCCTTTAACAGACCTAACAGAAAAACACCATGTTGTTCCTTTACACAAAAAAAATTGCCATAAATTATGTAGGGAATGAAGCCTACTTGTAATATATTACACTTTTTGCCAGCTTGAGTTTATACTGGTCTCAGCCAGTGCACACTCAATGGAAGGGTGCACAAGCTGTATCTGCATACGAAGTGTAAGTGATGAAAACCTCAAAGAACTGTGATGGATATTTTTCAATGTATCTAAATCCCTGTATCTGTATAGGAATTATCTATGTAACTTGCATTGGTTTAACCTCAGCCAGCAACTACATACCATGCAGCTGCCCACTCACTCCCCTGTCCTGGTGGGATGGGGAACTGGAAAATGGTAAAATGGATTGAGATAAGAACAGTTTAATAATTAAAATAAAGTTAAATACACTACTACTGCTGCTGCTACTACTAATTGTAATTAAAAGAGAGATAACAAAAAGAGAAAAAGAAATAAAACTCAAGGAAAAAAAAAACCAAACCAAGTGATGCACAACGTAATTGCTCAACACCTGGTGACCAATGCCCAGGCAGTCCCTTACAGCAATCAATGGTTCCTGGCCAACTCCCCCCAGTTAATATACTGAGAATGATGTCATATGGTATAGATTATCCTTTTGGCCAGTTTGGGTCAGCTGTCCTGGCTGTGCCTCCTCCCAACTTCTTGTGCCCCTCCACCTTTCTCACTGGCAAGGTATGAGAAGATGAAAAGTCCTGGATTGTGCAGCTTAGCAGCAACTAAAAACATCAGTGTGTTAGCAACATATTTCTCATCCTAAGTCCAAAACAAAGCATGTACCAGCTACTAGGAAGAAAATCAATTCTGTTCCAAATGAAACCAGGACATAACTATACCTCTATAGTTACCTATATGAGATGTAATTTTCAAAAATGTCTGGTTTTCAGTAATCCATGAACTATTAGAAACTACTGCAAGGTTAGCAATTATGAAAAACAGCCTAATTAGTGTGGCAAAATATGCAGAAAGAATCCTAAATTAAAGCACTTATTTGAAAGCTGAAGAGTTTTGCTAGATGTGGAAAAACTGAGGCTGTGCAACATCAAATGTTCCCTTCTGTAAATTTTTACTTCAGTAATAATTTTATACTATTATTCTATTCCAAGTTAATCTACTAGCTTAATAAGGATCATTGACTACAACATTCACACAGTCCCTCGAAATTCCACATAAAAAAGAATTATACTGACTACATGGCAAAACCACAACTCTAACTTAAGAAACAGATGATGTAAAGGCTACAAGTCTTATCACTCCCAACAGGACACTTTGCACTAGCATTTTGCTTAAAGAGAGCACATGTTTCAGGTGACAGTCCATCCGTCATTTTTCATTAAATTGTAAAAACTGGGTAAAGCTATAGAAATGGGATTAATTTTGTGTTGTCATGCTTATTCAAAACACACGCTCCCCTGCACCCACAGAAACAGAAGAGTTAATCTAGAGTGTGACAAGGCAGATACTGCACTATTGTGAGCTCACTTCCCAAAGTGTATTTAAGATTCACTTCCAGATAAAAGATAGGCTAGGTTACAGTGTTTTATCCAATGGCAAGAAAACCAGAAGGAAAGGCATAGAGGTGGAAATAAAAAAGTCTCTTATTTCCTTTTTTTATCTGCCACAGACCATCTAGTTGTGGTGAGGAAACAAATGCCTTTTGGATTCCCTGGACTTCTAAGACACATCCATGAGCAATGCTCAACCCCTTTTCAGAAGTAATATTCCGTTTAAAAAAATTTGTAACACTGCACAGAAATATTGTGACACGATACCAATACAATTTCAAAGTAACTGGGCCCAGGCATATCCTGCATTTCACCATATATACAATTACATAATATCTTATCTTTGAAATGAAAAAGATACACATAATTACCTGTAGATAACAGATGACAACATCCCAGATTCTCAACTTGAAAGAAAATTGATTTTTTATAAATTGTCACCCACACGTTAAGAGCAAGTAAACATAGCTTTAGAGCCACTTTTGAACTCTCCCAGGCCCCTGCTGCTGCAGGTAAGGGCAAGATTGCTTACATTAGTCAGACAAGTCCTATAGATTTACAATCTGTACCAAGGACAAGTGTGTAAGTAGAGATTTATTGGGCTTAAGAAGAAAAAGATAAAGACAACAGCAACCACTAACTGGGCAAAGTAACTCTAGAAATTTCATCTTCTTCTGTGAGCTTGAGTAACATACTTGTCTAGTAGGTTCTTCTTGAGAGCTCTCCGTGCTCAGCTAGATAGGTTTGATTGTTTGTCATGATCTGGAAAAGTATGAAACAGATACAAAGTGACGAAGGTGATAGCTTGCAGCATCTGGGGAACTATATATACACCAAAAAAATTAAGTAACAATCATTCAAAAACCTGTCAAAGAAAACTAATGAGAAAAAAAAAAGGGGGGGGGGTTAAGTTGCATAATAAGCAATAATCTGAAAACTGGCAAGGTGACACACTTTTTAGAAAGGTATAGGAGGACAGTCTGTACAGATCATTCTGGACAACTGCTTTCAAATTGGCTATAAAACGACACCAGTTTTAGACTATTTAAGTATTTCTACACAACAGCATATTATGCAGTGCAAGTATATATCTTTGGCCACATATAGTTCACAAAACCACTAAAGGCACTTTGGAAATATTTTTCAGGTGTCAGTCACCTGAAATAATTAATGAATAGTTTCAGTATGACCAATAGGCTCACAGTGAACCTTCTGGTGTGCAAGTGTGTTGGTAGCTGAGATTTTACATCTCTGTGGCACTTTGTCTACAGTGACAACTCAAGATAGTGAGTCTGGCAGGCACAGTCACGCCGAAACGGGTACCGTTTCATGACCTAAGTACACCCTTTGTTCTGCATTTTTCCTGTCATTCTCTTCCTGCACGACCATAGCTGGTTGTATCGACTGACCTGTGTCATCCAAAGGAACTGGAAGATAGTAGGGTTTGCTCTACCTATAGGTATATAGTATAAATTGCTATTGAAAACAAAAAGAAAACTAAATTCAAGAAACTGTACAAGTCAAATGTGCTGGAATAAAGGTCCAGATGGGCTGGGATTTCTGAAACTGCGTGTGATGGATTTAGATTTCTGAAATGTCAGGTGAAATCTGACACAAACTTTCATGGCAGCGGTTGAAAGTAGTCTTGAAATAACAAGTCTACATGTAATGAGGGTAAGTTATTTGCTTTAATTAAATAATTCTCAAGAGGCAAGAAAGTATTTGTCCTAGACAATTATTTTTTAGGGAATTGACAACTTGCTTATGAATGGCAAAAAAGCTTACTACAATATTCAGAATACCTAAAATCATGTGGTTAAAGAGAGAACAAGAAGAAAAAGCTACAACCAAAAATGTTGCACCATGGACTTGGACTAAACTGTAGAGTCTGTAAAGCACTAAAACGGTAGCCAACTACCTAAAATTAAATTTTTACAAAAGGAATTGTAATGATTCCATCTATAAACTTCAGTGCTGGATGACTACTTTTTTTCCTCTGAGCAACTGTTATATCACGCGCTTTCCTTTACTGCGTTGAAATTTCTTACAGGTTCTTTACCTTGCTATTTTGTGAGCTATTTTGTGAAGTCAGAACAATGTCTACACATTGTATGAAGTTTGATAGAGAGTTAATGTCTTTGGAGACACATGTTAATGTTCTGCATTTCCTCAAGTGCACTTTCAATCAGTGGTTAACCTGCAGTCCAAGATAATCAATATCCCCAAGGCAAGGAGAACAAATACTAAAATTGTTTAGTCAGTTTATCCATGTTTTTAAAAAATACAGAAACCCCCAAACCACGATCCTGGAAACTACATAGTGGAAAAGGAGCTAGGAACACAGGAAAATCATGCATTGTGTGTTGCCCAACAAATCCAACGGGGTGTGTGGAGGTGTGTGCGTATGGGTGGTGTGTGTGTGTGTGTATGAGATAGCCAGCCAAATACCAATAAACCAGCCAAAACTTAGTTTATTCCAAAATTCATCTGTGATTTTGCTTGATTTCCTTTCCTCAGATTATATACATATAGATATCATAGGTAGATCTGTATTTATAAGGCAATCTTATGATATTATTCTCATATTTTTTTTTTATTTTCACAAGAAAGTAATGTTACAGTTGTACATGAGGAGTGTGTTGGTAGTGTTTATTTATTCTTCAGCTGTGTGGTCTCTTCATTTGCTCTGTATCTCTCACTATATCCCTGATTACTCTCCCTAATTAATTGCCAAAGGTGTTACTGAAGTTTTGGTTTTAGAGAGAAAGAAACTCTGGTAAATATATAGAAAGCTTTGTTTAACTTGATGAGAACCCAAAAGGATCTTCTTGCATTTGACCTTCATAACACATTAGTATAGCTAAGATTAATAAGCCAATTATTTTTGATAAGATAGAAAGTGCATAAGATTGATTGGCTCACGTTTCTTTTTTATATGACTAACAAATTAATAACATTTCCATCATAGGTGGAGGAGGTGCTGGGAAGCAGACCTGTGGCATCATGGGCAGAGATCTGAGATATACACAGCCCTCCTTCAGCTTGCATGTAGCTAAAGCCCGGTGCGTGCTTGGGACTGTTTTACCCACAGCGTGTGGTCTCCTGAGACACATATCTTAGAAGGGGGCAGGGGAGGAGGCAGCAGATTAAGCTGTGGGTTTCATGCGCATGGCAAGTTCACTGTGGGGCTGCTGTTCTCTTGGTATCCCTTGCTAACGTGACCTTACCCCAAACAGTCCCCCATGTTATGCTACTGCAAAAATCCACTGGTGCTGTCTTTCTGCAAGGGAACGTGAGCTTCAGTTCTATAACACTGGAGCTGAATAATGGAAAACATCCTGCAGGGAGGTGAAAATAAATGTGATGTCAGACAAAGGCTCTAGTGGATCCACCTTTGAAAATTTATATTTACTGAAGACTACAAAAACTGAGGAGAAAGTGGAGGAATCTCCGTAGCAAAAGGCAAGATATTTTTTGGGGGGGTTGAAACTAGACCACTAGACTGAAGCAATCCTGACTCTATTCAACATCATTAACGCCATTCAGCATTAGTCTCCACTGGGTAGGATGCCTATAGTCTTCCCATTAAAAACTGTATCAGACTAAGTTTGGGACAGGTAAGGGACCCACCAGGATGGCTTTCAAAACTTTAGTCATTGGAGTCTGTTAAGCATGTTGACATTCCTTCATAGAAAACACTATCAAATCATTTAACAGGGGAAAACAACAGTTTATGAAAGTACAATTAGTCTGGGCATGGTTTCATGAAATGCCAGACAGTTTAATAGAAGGACAGCAAATGTCACAAAGTGATGATGAATGCCATGATGGTATTTTCTCAGTCTAGAATTATTTGTGTTTTCCCTCCTCAGTTCTGGATCACACATCAGGTATTTAACAAGTAATTGGAAGAAATAAAAATGGGAAAAATCTGTCCAGGCCCACAAGTAACACCTTGCATTTGATATGCTCCATGAACAAGAAAATGAAAGTCACATAGTGTACTGCATAAGAAGCTCATAAATTATAAAGCAGCAGTCTCTAAATCTGAAACTAGCAGTAGCTTGTCAGTTGTGGATGATTCCAGCCCATTTTTGTATGGCTTGCTTTATTATTATCATTAACTATTACTATTATTATTATAATTACTATTATTATTATTTTTATCATTATTAAATTTAATTATTTATTTATTTTGAGTCAAATAGGAGTATAAGCATCCAAGCAAACCTGTCAGCACATTTTCTCAGCAGCTAAACAGGTGCAGGCAAAACTTCTTATCCTTGAATTGTGCTCTATCTTCTGCCTCTTACAGTTAGAGAGACAAAAATGCTCAATTACTCTGTGTACAACATACCTGGTGGTTCTATCATTCAGGGCATGATCAAGCAAGCTAAAGAATCATGAAATGCAGTAGGTTTATCAAGAATTTGCCTTGTGATTCAGAATCAAATCTCTGGAAAATAACCCAAATACAAGGCAGAGAAAGATGTCACTTTTAGATCCTTTTTAACACATTCAAAGGTATGTAACTGACAGCTCTTTGTCTTTACAAAGACACAACTTTCAAACATCTTCTCAGGCAAGGCTAAGAATACATAATTCTAAATAAAAGCTTTTCAGTACCCTGAGAAATCCTTTTTGCTCAACACTAATCATTTTTTTACTTTGTGCATAAAAGTAAAATTGTTCGTAAAATTCTCTGCAGAAATCCTTTTAGGTATCTCAAAAAGTCTGTTTGGTACAGATCTACTTGAGTTCTTATATATGAGCAAAAGTTTACTTTGTCAGATTTTATTCTTCAAGAAGGTCTTTCAGCTGAGTTAAATATCCATTTTGTGCAAAACAGTGACCATGCATCAGCTTGGACTGATTGCACAGTAGTTACTTAGTCTGGCAAATGGCAGCAAAATGTCAGCTGAAATGAAAGACACACAGCCCTGGGCTTATCACAGAAAGTGCAGATGATTCATGTAACATCGTAAATAAATAACACAGGCTTTGTGTTAAGGTAGGTTTACCAGTAGAGGTTCTCTTTTCACCACCATCTCATTTCAAAGCACCAGTAATAGAAGCTTTATTTGGTGACAGTGACATGCAGCAAGATAAGGTATCCTGTCTTTAATGCTCATATTTCAAGGTCACAGAGTGTTACATTCCAAGTGAACAAGCAGAAAACTCAATCAGATAGGACCTGCATTAATGGATCATCAAAATATTGATGGTAGATTCTCTTCCCTGCCTGCAGGGAATGTACAGCATAGTTGGTAATTATGCAGTGCAGGGGGGAGAGGGAGAGAGGTACCAAGAGATGCGTCAATCATTATTTGTCTACATTTGTCACAAAAATTATGGGCAATTATTTGCCAATGGGGTTTGAACACAGGATTTGTAGATAAGTAGAAGCTTTTACTGACTGATCTCAGAGATCAAGTCTATCAGTTTACAGTGTACAGTCAACAAATAAACCATTTTCTGTTCCTATAAGGGATGTGAGACAGACAGCCACTTCTGTTGCTAATGGTCCCTGTACTATTTGCCTAACAGGTAAGAACTTGAGATGCATTTGTTGTCTTTCTTCTAAATTTGGTACTAAGCCCCAGTGTTTAATCCTAAGCATATGTTCATTGCTCAGAAGGGTAAACTGGTCAGAAGAGAAAGCAGTGATTAAATACTGAGAGAAACAAAAGCATATGTTGGTGAAAACCCTGTGAGAAACACTAGGAGAGACAAACTTTCTTACCAGCTTATGAAGACTACTATTTCCAAAGTTCAATATTATTCTAAAAGCATGTTAAGCCATGAACCTTCTGCTTGTTCTCAGTGAAGATCAGACCATTCACTACAGGACAGCTCCCAGTACTAATTATTTAGGGTGTGACATGCCAAGGTGAGAGATACGGTCAGAACGTGTTAACACCAAACAAATTTTCTTTTGTATCTCAGTTATTTATGCAATTTATATTTAAAAATAATAATGTGTTATATAACAGTATGTTAATATCACTTACTATCCATTCAGATTTTCTATTCTCTGAAAATCAGAGTTACTCTTACAAGAAGTACAAAATAAGTGCTTAGTAGCTCAGGCACTTCTGTTCAGTGAATACTGAACGTTTTTACTTTAACAGTGGTCACAATATGTTGGGAAAAAGCAATGAAAAAGAATGCTGATTTAGTAAAACTCGATTACCCTTCAATTCCATTATTCCAGTTAATCCCAGCATATATCAAATCTTGAAATCTCTGCAGATTCATAGGAATCACTTGGTCATTGAGCATTTAATTTTTTTCCCTGTTTCCCACAGTTTGGTGAGAACTTTTATGTAACCTTGCCATTCTTTACACAGCTAGTTTGGAAAGCTAGATTCTGGCCATCTTCAAGGTTTCTAAACAGAAAAACAACACTCTCCAGGTAGTAATTTCCTCTAAGGTTTCTAGAAATATCTCAGATATGTAAAATGAAAGATTTCAGAAACCTTCCACTGTGATACAGAAGAATATGGTAAATCAGCTTTTGTTCATTACACTAAAAGGCTTGAATACCTTTTAAATTTAAACCAACAAAACAGGTTTAACCACATAAAACGTCTAAAACAATAGATGAAATATCCAGAGGATTTTCTGCAAAGCCACCTGTCTTAAGTGAAGTTTTCCTTCCCCAGGTCATAAAATCATAACTTCCATCAGCAATGAAACATCTATCAAGAATCAATTACTTTTTTCTATTAGGATAATGTCACAAACTTACTGTTCTTTCAGTACTGTTTGTGTTCAGTACTTTTCAGTGCTGTTTGTCTGACAGCAATCTCTTTTCATTCTATCAGGACAGTAGATAAGGCACTGGGATATTAAATTCCAAAGTTTATCATTAATCTTCTATATTCTAGTAGTAGGACTTTATGAAGACTTCATTATATATGAGTCTGTCTCATGTTTATAAGTTGTCAACTGCCTTGCATCAGAAAGTAAAATTTTCCCTAAAAATGAGTATCCCTAAAAATCTATACTGAACAGCTATCCTGAAACTATGTCTGTTTTAAGATCTTGAATTATAGACTCTGTTGATGATTGTCTTGCAAGTATCTTAAAATTTCAGGCTGATGATAAGTTAGAAACCTGGAGATGATCAGCAGGGACTTGTCGTCTGACATTAGATCTGCTTCCCTGGTGTGAGAAACAAATTCCAGGAGATCGAAGGCACTCAGGAAAAGCATGGACATTTAGCGATAAAACTACAGCTGAAACAAGAAAGCTCTGTGTTGTTTTTTTAATCTCAGAATAAAAACAAGAATGAAATGCTCATGTCTGCTGGCGACAGGATTATCTAAAGACAAATCTTGAGGTCTGTAACAATATCCTTACTCAGGGAAAAAAACTGAGTGAGTGGAAACAGGAGTAAATTGACAACAGAGACATCTGGAAAAAGGGAATCTAGGAACCGAACTGTAAGCACAGCTGGAGTGCAAGGGAAATCAGTCCTGAAGGAAAGATCTTATCATAAATGTTATAGAAAGATAAGGGAAGCATATAAAGTAAGGTTGGAAAAGTCACATTAAAGCAGTTACATTCTACTCTTAAAAGTGGAAAACAAAAGTGACTTGACATGGGAAGCCTGTGATCTGAGACTATCTCAGCAAGGTCTTAGTACCTTTCACCATCTTCACTCACAGTTATTGACATACCCCAGAACTGGAATGAACCTTAGGAGCCATAATAAGTTCGTATTGTTTTAAATAGGAGTTACTTGAATCATATGCCTGCAGATTCAGGTCAGAGCTCTATTTGGTGAAAGCGTCTGAAAATGTAGATGTTTGAAAGGTTTTTGAAATTTCCTTTTGTCTCTCTTTTCTGCATCATATAAATAATTTCAATAACCTTGTGGTGGGTTGACCTTGGCTGGATGCTAAGTACACACCAAGCCTCTCTATCACTCTGCTCATTAGCAAAACAGAGAGGGAGAATGTAAGGTGAGAAAAAACTTGTGAAGAAGATAAAGGCATAAAGGCAGTTTAATGAAGCAGTAACAAAAGTTGCACACGCAGAAGCTAAGGAAAACAAAAGATGTTAATCTCTACTTCCCATCAGTAGGTGATGTTCTGCCAAGTCCCGGGAAGCAGGGCTTCAGTACCTGTAGCAGTTGCTCCAGAAGACGAACACCCCAAATAACAAATGCCCCCGCTTCCTCCTCCTTTCTCTTAGCTTTTGTATCTGAGCAGATGTCGTATGGTGTGGAATATTGCATTGGTCACTTTGGGTCAGCTGTCCTGGCTGTGTCCCCTCCCAAGGTCTTGCCCACCCCCAGCCCACTGGTGAAGGGGGGAAGGTCAGAGAACAGCCCTGCTGCTGTGGGACGCTGCCCAGCAGTGGCCAGAACACCGCTGTTATCAGCACCCTTCTAGCTACCAGTACAAGCACGGCCCTACGAGGGCTGCGGCGCGGCTCAGCCGGGCCCCATACAAATGTACAAGCAGAACTATAATTACTTTCGTTATTTCTCTGGCAAAAGTGTATTTTTACAGAGAGAGAGAGAGACACACACACACACAGACACACAGACACACAGACACACACAGACACAGACACACAGACACACAGACACAGACACACAGACACAGACACAGACACAGACACGCAGACACACACACAGACACACACACACACACCCACCCACCCACCCACCCCCCCACCCACCCCACCCCCACCCACACACCCCCACACCCACACACCCCCCCCCCCCCACCCCCCCCCCACACCCCCCCCACCCCCCCCCCCCACCCCCCACCCCCCACCCCCCACCCCAAAACAAGCACCACTTTATAGACTATGCAATGGGCTTTTCTAGCATCTTAAAAACCTTAAACTTTCCCATAAACAAGAACTGTGTAAAACATGGATCAGCTCATTAGTTGATACAAATTCTTGCAGCTTCACTGAGTTCACTAAAGGTAGTTTATATGTAACAAATCTTAGGATCCATGTGTTTTAGGATTACTCTGCTATAAACCAAAAAAAAATATGAAAACTGAAGAACAATTAAAGAAAAGTGCTAGGAAAAGATTAATCAAGTGAATTGTCAGTCATATAATACCACACAAGTAATGTTTCAGACTCATTCCTTGTTGTTTCAAGATATTCAAACAGAAATCAATTTATGGATTAAAAAACCCTCCATTTCAGGAACTTATATGGGAAAAGATTTACAGGGCAATTCTAGATGATATTATCAATGCTCAAGAACATATACGTTACAGGCGAGAAACTTAGCTTCCCTAGTTCCTGTTCAAAATGTCTGTCTTAATCATGCAGACTTAATATTTTGGTTTTGCCACAAATCACAGAGCTAAGACAGATGCAACCCAATGCCCTTATTTTGGTAGATAATTTACTTAATTCTTTATGCTTTACATGTTCTCATAAAATGCCCTTTTTTTGCCATTGTTCTTGACATTCACAACTACAAGAGATTTATATGGCACTTATAAGTCTTACTAAATTCTTGAAAAATATTTGAGATTCTTAAGTCTAAGACCTTCAAAGCCAAAAAAACCCTGTCCATCTTCTGCAGTCCACTGCAGTTCGTTGTTCCCAGTTCTAAGTATAATATATGTTAAACTCAAACTCAAATCATACCCCTACTCCTGGATTTCTTTTTTCAGATCTCACTACATTATGTTTATGCTTCAACACTCTGAACTTTTCTCTGAATTCTTTGGTAAAATGGTGATCAACAAGCATCATCATCAACAACAGTAAAAGATTAAAATACGTAACTAGATGAAGAAAAATGTAGTTGTGCAGTTTTCTGCAAGCCAGGGTACACTATTTCAATCCTACTGATACTCCTAATGCAGCTTGAGAACAGAAATAGGCATTTGGTGGTGTCTGAGTATATCAGATGATGAAGCAATAAAACTTTAAAAACCTTGAAGTGAAAAAAACTGAAAATGGCCTGCAGCTAGGATTTAATCTAAATGGCCACTTTGCAAACAAGCTCAATGAATAAAATATTCTCAAGCACAAGGTCAATCAAATAAACAGAGAGAAAAAACTCTTCTTGTAGCAAAGCACTCCCCAAACTCATTTCAAATACTTAGCAATTGCAATCAACACTTCTGAAAGCCTTGCACAATTTCCGTCTGCTTTTCACTAGAGAAATAAGACATAAGTGTAGGGGTTTGCAAAAACAAAAGGATTTCAAAAATATTGATCTGAGGGATTATACAGTAATAGGAAAGGAATGCTCCAAGGTAAAATGTGATTGCCTTTTTCTTGGCTAAGAATTCTTTTGGTTCACATTTCTGTTATAATGCTGTTACATTATTTTTCTCTTGCTGAAATATTACATACGCAGTAGGAAGGAAGAGACCTTGGGACTTGGAAAATTTGCCTACATTTAGCCCTATTAAGATCATTAGACAGGAGAATCAGTGACACTGCAGCTAAAAGCTAGAGATGAACTAACCAGCACTTTATCTTCTGTTGCCATGGACTACAAGATGAACTCTGCAGTGACCTAAATTTATTACAGAATAGTGTTCATTGCTGCTGTACCAAGCACTCTGTTGCAATTACGGCACATTAGGCAGAGGAGTGAATCTCAAGGGGAAATGTCTAGTCTTTTAATCAAGCAGTAGAAAAGTCAGAGTGGACAAAAATTACACTGCTGTATATATCTGCAGTCAATCTGTACATGTACATCTAGAGGCAACCTTAACTTTGCCCAGAAAATGTTTTTATTATGTACAGGGGTCATGACTGTACAGTTCGCTCACTTAATCTTTTCCGTACTTCAGTCCATTTTTCCCTGTATTATATTCTCAACCTTCCTGAACTTTGTTGTGAACACCAGAGAGTTAAAATAACCTGTTTTAGGATTTCACCTTTAGACTTACCTATTTCAAATTACGATAATCCCTTTTCTGTATTTTGTTGGTGTATCTCACAAATCTGAAGATCTGGGGAAAGCATACTACGAGCTGAATGCTTGAAGGCAGGCACGCTGTTCTTCCAAACAGCTTTTAACATTTAATGGGATCTGTAAAGCTCACCTTACAAGTATTCTGAAATCTGATAAGTCATTCATTTGTTCTAATGGATAAGAGGAAAGCTTTTGTAAACAGAGTGTTTCAAAACATTACTAATGAGTTTTCAAATGACAGAGTTACTGTCATTTCTGTGGCAAGAGCTGAAAGTGCTGAGGTTTAAAAAAAGGCTAATTTGAATTGCAGAAAAAATAGGTCATGAAATTCAAGGTATATCTTAAATTCTGCTTATGGGCTGGGTAGAGGAGAGTGAGCGAGCGAGCTCTTTTTACTTCTATTCAAGTGAACAAAAGGATTCCTAATGCTTTAAGAGAAGGTAGGAGCAGACACAAAGAAGTGATTCACATAACTCAACCTTAAGCACCTGTCTGAGACACCAAAGTCAGGAACTTCATTCACTCTGGGCTACCTGTAATGTGACTGCAGGAGGCTGGTCACCTGCAAAGGGCTAATCAGCACCATGCAGGTTTGAATCACAATCTGAATATGTCTCCGCCTTTTCTCTTTTGTAAATAAGGTACTATTTAATGGCAAATAGGATACTAACTTGGGTGTATAATGTTGGATGCTTGAAGATGACTGGTGCAAACCCTCCCTGTGCCCAATGAACAAAAAGTTAATCAAAACGATGAGTCCCTTTCATGACAACATAGAAATATGATCTTAAAAACCATTTTGCAAGTCAGGCTGCTTGGTCACTCAGCAGACTGCAAGGATGAATGTCACTCAGCTGAGTAAGGCTTTGCAAAGTTGCAAAATCAAGGGGCTTGTTCTTGCTTTTCTCATTCTCCTTTTTAAAATGTACATGGCAACATGCTATAAACACAGTAGTAAAACAATATGGATGCAGAACAAAATAATTTACCTCCCAAAACCTTAGCTGTTTTTGCTTTCATCATGACCAGAACTATGGCCATCATCCTGGGAACAACCAATTTATATACTTTAGTGACTCCAGCAAATCAATGATTTACATTTCCTGAAGAGACTCAATTCCACTAGAGGGGTGGAATTATAATATATATTTATAACTGCAATGCCTTTTATAATCTGTCATTTCTGTTGATAAAATAAACATTACGTATGAGACACTATACACTTGCGCTGTTCATTTACACTTCCCTCCATTCATCTATTTCTACAATGGCTGTTTAATGCCTTATCACAGTACTTCACAACAAGCACTCTGTGGTATAAGCTGTGAAATATATGGCTCACCAAAACACCTTCTAAAAGGTGGGAACAGGTATGCCACATACATTATAATGAAGTGTAAACATTACAGGCTCATCTCTTTATGATACATTTCTTCCCATCATGTGTTTTAAGCACTGAACAGATTATGCAGAACTTGGAGGGCATATCAGAAACATGTTTGTTTGAAAAACGCAGAGGTAATTGTTCCTGTATCTGCAGGTTGACTAATATGCAAATGCTAAATCATTTAGCACAGAGAACAGATAAAACTGTTTGAGACTTACTGTATCTGAACTCTGTGCATTTTCACAGTGCCTTAGTGTAAAAGCTATATACCTCAGGTATTTTTAAAGTGTAGCTGACATATTGTATGATACTTCCCTTTCACTGACACATACTTCCCATCTGTGTGGAAAACTTGAGGAAATCAGCCAGAGGTAAGCTTGTAACACTGTTGTCAGAAGGTCGAAGGAAGTTCTATCTAGAGAACTGGAATAGATGTAGATGCAAAATATTTCCTGAAGCGTGAACTGAGTTTTGGAGAAAGGAATTTGGGTAGTTTGGTGGCGGAGCTTAAAAAAACCCACCAAAACCAACAACAACAACAAACAACAAAAACCCAACCAATAGTTAATGGGGCAAACTAGCAAAAACAGGGGGCAGAAAAAAGAAAAAACAAGTTTATTGGAAAAATTAGTCACAAATGAAATTTTCTAAAAGCAGAAATGAAGAAAATTATGTGAATCTTCAGAAAGAGATTGACAAGTGCAGCTGTCTCTGCAAATAACGTTAGGAATCAGAGGTCAAAGACAAAATATACTAATTTAATGTCAGCACTCACATAATACTTGGCACATTTAGGTAATTTCCCTTTAAAGGGAGTCAAAATTATATTTTCAGTCTCACTGCACGTCTGTGAGATAGAATCATGTAATTCCATTTTACAAATGGTTGCAACAAGGCATAAAACAGGAAGACAATTTGCTACACTAATTCAGTTAACTACAAATATCACCTGGAATGCTTAACATCCGCTACTAAATTAAACATTTCTACATAGAACTGCCTTTGGAGGAACAGTGAAAATTAAAGAGAAAGGCTAAAGCAGACATCCCTTTCTTGTTACCTTCCATATTTTCACCTTGAAGAATAGACAAAACCTTGAAGTAAAAAAAGAAAATAAGGAAATAGTTAAGCCTTTAAAAAATATCTATTTCATAGTTGTGGAACTGAACATATACACACACATACACAAACATATATGTATATGTGCATGCAGTGACACAGATGTATTTTTTTTTTCTGGTACACTTTACTGATCCTTATTTATAGTTGGAAGCTCCTTTACTCTTAGGAGGAAAGCTTCAGAGATTTCAGAGGAGCTGAGCTAGCTGGTTTAACTACATTCAACATCTCAAAATGATTGTAATGATGACTACACTCTAGCTGCTTGATGGGAACATTTTGGCAGCATAGTAATTCCCCTGCTGTTATTATTTGATGTGCTTTCATGATTATTTGTATGAGGACAAAGCACTATAAAAGGGTTAGACATAAGCAGGCACCTATATCAGCCCACACAGAAAAAAAAGTCTTAAGATGTTAGTAAAAGAAAGGGAATATGTAAAGTCTTATACATCTTCTCAGTGTAATCTGGTTTTTTTTTCTTTCCGTCTTTATTGTGGCATGTAAAACAGCAATCTGGGGTGAGACGGAGGCCAATGTATAGAAAATAATTGTGTATTTGGCACTCATTTTCAAGTACTGCTAAATGTTTTGGAATAATTTTGAGTCTGCAATGGTATTTCAGAGCTATATTACAAGGAAACTGCTACCATGTATCAGTAATACTAACAAAGACCATATTTGTTGTGCGGGCTCCTCCTCTCTGGCTTCCCATTTAGAGTTACTCTCATGATTCTGGCTCTAGGATATTAGAATATCACCTCGATCACATGTGCTGGCAATTTTCTCCCCTCTTGCAATTACATATGCCAGTCTTGGTAACTGGAAATAAGACCTGTTTAACAGGTCTTGGAAAGAATCAGACAAAAATGTTAGGATACCAGTGGAGAACCCTGAAATTTGTGGTTCCTGCCAGTGCCATCAGATACAAATTCTGGCCATTGCCTCTTCGGTCAAGAGGATTAGGATCATCAAGGCTTGTTTATGTTATTTCAACTAATTCAGCTAAAGCTACAATGTGTCTCTGAAAAAGATGTAAAAGCACTGGATCATGTCAGAAAGCACCAGCGTTCAGGGAGCAAGATCCCAGTCAATGCTGGTTTGAAGACCACAGCTATGTAGTTAATGAAGTCTGGTTAAGAATAGCTGCTGGCTGTCAAGCCTAGCTGGGACAGCGCAGCCCATGTCTCACTAGTAAGCTTTCCTGTTTCCAGAGGAGGAAGACAAAGCAAACTGCCTCCTGGAATGGCCCACAGGTCATGCTAGTTACTCAAATGTGCTCAGGGTTATTTGGTAGACTACTGTTTTCCATGAGCTAAAAGTATGGTAACAGCATAATGCTATCAACAGTGCAAAATCAGGACCTGCTAGCACTCCCAGGCATCATTCAGAGTAGCTGTAGACCATGGTCTTGGAGGATGCCTGTAGGAGCAGATCTGAGATTAGTGTATGTGGGCAGATGGCTGAAGGGTAGGTGGTGCTGTCACCACCACCGTTTAGCAACCTGACCAACCTTGACCAGCTACTGCATATCCTTACTTACCTATCAAAGACTCCCATCAGTCCTGGCACCTTAGTACCCGAGATGTTCCCTCTCCAGCAGCTAACAGAATTTACTTTTGATGCTTTTGGGATGTAGGTAGGCACTAAAATAGAGAGAAAACTGAGGCATAAAATACTTAAATTATTTCTGCAAGGCCACAGTCTGTAATAGGACTGGGAATTTGGCCAAGGTTTCCTGCAAAACTGAATTTTTATCTTACATTCTATCCACTACACTATTCTTCATTCTGTCATGATTTCCCACTCTGTGGGAGTGATCAAGAGCTAAACCCTGGAAGATGCCCGGCTTCTGCACCAGAAATACTGCCAGAGATAATGTCCTCACAAGACTACTTAGCATATAAGAGGACCACAGCCTAATTAATCCCACAATGACTCTTTCCTCTTTGTATTTTAAAATCTTGTGGATAATTCCCTACTTAAGAGATCACAGACCTTTCTCTGCCACATAGTTTTCTATATTAACTGAGCAAGACTTCATTTCTTTCCTACAACTATCACAGTCTCCAGTCCTGAAGTAAAACTATTTACTCTGGCTTCCATTTCTAACTAGCCTCTTACCTTCTGGGCACACAGGGGCTCCCTGCATTCCTTGCTGGCATTTGCCAGAGCACAAAAAGAGAGTAGTAACATCAGCGTTATGAAAATAACTATTTCTACTTTGCTTTCCAGCAAAACAATGTTCATTGAAATGCATTGGAATGGTAAATACTTACTACATAATATACAGACATTTGCTGAAGCATCCAAATCAGCATCAGCTTAACTTGGACAAGATTTTTTTTCTAGCAGTGATTCAAAGTAATGTTTCCTAGCTGTTTCATGGAAGCAGACTGAAATGTAAAATTTTTGATGACTATATTTTTTATTTTGGCGCTGTTTATTGAAGGGCAGAGCATCAGTACATTTGTAATGCAAGCTTGTTAAAGCCTCAGCATGTATGCAACGTAACAGATAGTGACACAAACAACAGTTTTTTACAGGACAATTCTTTGAAAGATGTGGAATTAACTTTTTAAATAAATAGATGAATGGTACTAATAAATTACCCTCATCTCATGCTTCTACATTTCTACCATATAGTCATTACACCGGTATATAATTCATAGCGCTATAGATGTTGAAGGAAAAGGCACCATATCAGGTTAAAAATCAGAGGCACTAGTTTGATCAGGAATTAAGGCTGATGACCGCATAAACACATATAAGTCATTTACTGTTACATTTAGAGATATGAATAGTACTCCATGATTTCTTCAATGCACCTTTTCCTTTCAAGGTCAATGTTGCAAAGAATAACAACAACAACAATAACAAAAAGAACTCATTTTTCCTTTTCATGCTTCCTAAGTCTTTTGAGAGGCTGGTACATTTTCTAACCACATTACAATGAGTTAGGTTTGCTTTCTAAAAGAATCTCCAACAGAGAATTCATTCAGACTTCTCTATCCGGGATCTTTCAGAAGTAAACTCAGGATTTTTAGCTTTTGGAAAGATCCAGTGCTAATGGAGTTGCTATTTTACTGTTTGACCACCTCTGTCCCATGTATTATTTTGAGTTCTCTTCTCTTACCCACATATCCAAACCTTTTCAAAGAGAGCACAGGTGCCTGCTCCCTCCAAACAAGAAGGTTCTAGGAGGTTGTCTTTAAATCAGCCCTTTTCCTCAGCTCACTGATTTGGTTATCTTCTCCTTTCTTTGATAACACTGGCTTAATAGTGATGAAATCAGCTGCCACTGTAGGGTTTTTTTACATAGTTTACCCACAATACATAGTTCACAGGTAAAGGCAAGCATGACCGTTCATTCCATATGATATGAATTGATATGAATACTGAGTTTTGAAGTCTAATGCTCTCTTTTACACTGTATAGGCCAACAACTTCCAAATATGATATTAAGAACTGAACAGTAGGAGTAAGGGCAAGTACACCACCTCCTTACTGCTTCCCTGCCATGTCTTCACACAAATTGACGACTATTTGCTGCAGGTAGAAATTAAAGACTCAAGAACCTCTCCCAGGCTCACTGAGGGTAAGGGGCTTATAGGGCTCTTGCTCACCCTCTAAAAATTCCCAACACAGCCCTGCAAACATGGCCTTAACTGGAGGAAGTGTGATCACCTACAGAAGAAGAATGGCTTTTGGACCATTTTGGTTTATGTTTTTCTGATGAAGGATGCTGTCCCTTGTCACAGAGAGCACTACACCATGTCAATGGTGATACTATTATTTTAAAACACAAATACTTGTCCAAAGTGACTTGGATCAATACTGCCTATATTATAATCTGAGCTGAACCTTACTGCTTCAACAAGAGAAAAATTGGGGTTTATAAATGTTGAAATAAGGCAGTTGCTAAATATATTAAGTACAGTTTGTTTCTGAATTTATGAAAAAACAATTTCTGAAATTATGTTGGAAAAATTATTTTGTTAGTTTCTACTGCAGGTCTTCAAAAGCAGTTACTACCGATACACTGTTGTGTGACAAAATTGTTGTACTTGTTCTGAAATAAGCTATCATGAGCTTCATGAAATAACATTTATTAAAACTGTGTATTCTCTTAGCTGGAAAGGACACCTTACCATCTAGTAATTTTTCTAAAATAATATATACTTCATAGGACAGTGCTAACAATGCAAGCAGTAGCAAACCAGGCATCTTCTATGGTCAAAATGTGGACCAAACAGACCATATACAAAGAAAATATGTCAATTCAAGGGGTACTGTCCGCCGTTAGTGCTTACTGCCATCCAGTTTCACTGTCTGCATTCTTACTATTCATGTACTCAAGCTCCTTTTTTCTCCAAGTCATTTTCTCAAATATTGATTTAAAAAAGAAAATTATTAACCTAGAGGTAACCAGCAGAATACATGTGATATGAAATCCTCCATCTATGGATATGTTGACATTGAGGTAGTTACTGCTGACTTCGGAGCACAGTAGGGACAGACCAACAGGATGAAATGTGGATTCAAATGTATGTACCAGATGCTCAGCTGATACAAAAAAGGATCATGCCTCCCTCACATGCAGCCCATCTGCACAGCACCATACGAGGTAACCTTTTGTTCCAGTGTTTGTTCTCTGCAATGAAGGACAAAAAAAGGCTGATCAGTTTGTGGCAAGAATTTTACTGAAAATAATAGGAGTAAGACAGGTTACACTACAGAGTGTTCAAGTGACCTGGGGGCCAAATCATTAGGCATGCTCTTACTGCAGGGTGCTACAAAGCTCGCGGTGTTGGCTGGGAGGGACAGCAGACCGTGTGCTCCCAAACCCTCTGAGTTGTTTGCAGGTGTTTCTTCTGCTCTGCATTTTGTCATGGCTTAGTCCAGCCCACTCTATAAGGAGGCAGAAAAAAAGCAAAAGGAGCCATGTCTTGGTTGTTAATTTTGCCTATGAATTGCTTGCAGAGGAGAGTTGGTACTCAGGTTTGGAAGGACGTGGCATGACAACAACAAATGAAGAAGTGTCACGATTCACATATCCAGCTTGTTTTATGTAGATAATCACTTGCTTAAGCCAAGGTGCTGTTTTGTCTGTTGTTCCTTACTTTGCAAAGCAGAACTGATTTTCATTAGTTAGTGACCAATTTCCTAATCATATATTCATCTGTGTTTTTCCTACTACACCATTCCATACTGCACAGAAGGTCCACAAAGCAGCAATTGAGAATATTTAGATGATTACATTTAATTGATTTTTGCATGTGAAAGTACTAAATGACTAATGGCTGTTTGCCTGGCAACCTGCTGTGATAAATGGTAGAACCATATTTTTTCTTTCTATAGGTCACAGCACTGAGAAGTATCGTCCTTGAAAGCTCCAACCTTTCTGTTCCTGGACGCTTTGTGACTCAGTGACTGTACCTTTTGTTATATAGGAGGATGTTCCAAAATTATTATCATTGTGCAAACACACATTGGTGTAATAAAAATCAGGGAATATTTTTTTTCTGTAAGGGAAAACCTGTAAGGGGAGAATAAATAAGAAAGGAGCTGCATCAGAAAAATTCTCTTGTCCATTATTATGCTGAAATATGATATTCTGGAAGCAAGGAAAACACTCAAATACATTTGGAGAGGAATTTTAGAGATTTTATAATGCAGAAAAGGTCAACAATGGTTACAATTATGCATGCAGTTTAATCTAGCATAATGTAGTCTCCCATGAGTACTATCTTAATATGATGCATTAGCAACTGCACAGCCCCACCCCCAACCCCGCAACTCACTTTGCTGCTTCATCTGCCCCCACAAACTTACATAAAAGCTGTAAGCCAGCATAATTTCTTTTTTATCCTAAGACTGTGTGTTCTCTTTTGTAACTGTTCTTAACCTGGATTTCCTGGAAGACTTCATACCTGATACTGTTGGGTGAAAAATTTTACTTAAAATTAAAAAACAAAGCTCTAAACCACCTGAAGAATTTTATGAATTTTGCATTGTTCATACAATTTTGTCAACTGAAATCTTAAAAACATGGAAAGAATCAAAACTTTTCATTTTGATCATCATAAAATGACATTTTGGCTACTGAAGTACTTTATAAAGCCTCTGAACTTCAGCAAAATACATATTGATACAAAAGTGATCTTACTGAATTTTAATGTAAAAAACATTTTTTTGTTTCTTTCAAATCAATTTGAAGATACATATTACTATTTTTCTGTTAGACCAGAAATTTAAAAACCTGGCTATGTTCAAATAGTTCTTATTTTGGGATAATAATTCAACTGTGCCTCTGAGGTTGTGAAAAAAATAAAGCAATGGGAATTTGTAATTGGAAGGAAAATAATTTAGGCTGTGGGCATGTTACAATTCTAGAAGCAAACACATACTTGTGACAAAATCTTACGAAGGATGTAATTTCTTTTGGGTCTCAATTTGCAAGGTCTGAGGGGCCATTATTCAGTCCTCTGAGATGCCATATCATGCTGACTCTATGTAACATTTAGGATATGTGCAGAATATATGGTCAGATTTCAAACAGGTTTCAATGTAACAACTGTTTCACCAGACCTTTCTTTCGACTCCTACATAGTAAGAGTCTTACTGTTTTGAGTTGTAAACGACGTTTCATCACTGAAGGGAAATAACATGGTTGGTTAACCACAATTTAAAAATAAAGATGAAGTCCTTGAAAATAACCAACATACACAGAGAACCATGGAAACCTGAAGACAAAATTTAGTTTTCTTCCTGCCCAATGGTGGGATCAATTATATTATTGTCAGCCTTGTCAGATGTTAGTCTGACTCTTTCTTAAAGACTTCCAGTGTGTGTGTGCGTGCAATCTCTTTTCCAGTGCCTTGCTGCCCTTATCCTTTGAAACATGACTTTTTCCACCCATGGATTAAGGTTACTGTCTCTTGTTCCCTCTGCCACAGGCACAGGGATGAGGGGTAAGCAGGGTCCAACTTGTGTCTTCAGACTGTGGCTTTGCACCTGATCTGTTCCTTAGCCAGTACACCTGCAGTTGTCCCCTGCTAAAGATCTCCTGCTACCTATCCCTGAAGCTCTAGCACATGAAAAACGTAGTAAGAGTAAAATACATGTCGTCCAATTTGCCAGGAATTATACACTACTGTGATTGCTGTATAAATGTTAATACTACAACTAAATATTTCAGTTCAAACACTTCAGCGTTGAAAGGGATTATGAAACCACTGAGGCCACAGTACAACAGAATGGAAAGAAAAGTGTTAAATATATTTACTTTTATTATATATAAACATATGTACATATCTATCTATTGCTTCCCCATTTGCATACTTGCACATGTATATAACATATTATTACATGTATTAGGTTAGGCCAACATCACCTACCTTTTTCACCAGCAACATGGTGTTGCAGGCTTCTCAAATATCAGCTCTCCCCCCCTGCAAAAACCCCCAACAGCTGAAGACATAAATCTTGGAGTCAGCGAAACAAAAAATAGACACTTTATTACACCACAGCATTTCCCTCCACTTTCTCTGTGGTATCATTTGAAGCCTGCTTTCTAAAACAGAAGTTGAACAAATGAATCCTTCTGTCCTCACTTTCAGTTGTCAGCAGTGCTTCAGCGTGAGATGAAATAAATTGCCAGGCTCTTTCATCTTCTATAATCAGCTCTGCACAGCTGAGTACACCCACAGTCCTGCGAGCTGCCTCTGCCAGCACTAATTCTGTGTGGAATGGGAAGTCTTTGTTAGTGCCACATTTCTAATGTTCTACACAGGAGTGGGTTTTATTATTTTTATTTCTCCCTTTTTCTTCTGCACAGTCTCCTCCGACTGATAAGCTATTGTACAATCCATTTTCTGCAGGAGAGAAGCTTTTAGGTGGTAACGTTATTTTCAAAATGTGCTTGATGTAGGGTACTTCTATTCCAATGGGTGCCACTATCACTGATGGTATCAGTGCTTTTGCAGCATAATACTTATAAATAGGAGTTGGTTCGAAGAAGCCTTCAACCACTCTAACAGCAGGCCAAAACATTTCATTTTTAGAAGTGTGAAAGCTCTAAATTCATTGCTGTTGCATCAGTGTGGGGCATTGTGGAGATTTACTTAACATAGGGTTAATTTTGTATTTCCACCACACTTGCCGTGCTCAAGAACAGCACAGAAGACAGCAGGCAAGCGAGGGCCAGAGTTTCCAGAGAGGCAGTAGCCTAAAATCACAGGATGTTGTCTTATATCAAATTAATCCTTGGGGAAGTGAGAGGCAATCAACTGAAAATCTGGCACTGCACATACAGAGATGTGGAGACAGGCTTTGCTAATGCACTTCCTGGGCCAGGTGATGGGTAATACAGCTGTGGCACCCTTAGCCTCCAGGTCATCAGCTCAAATCAAGGGCAGGTCAACAGAGTGAAATGTGTTGTAGGCATCTGTGGAAGTCCCACAGACACACTGAGGGCATCATCCTGCCCACCACTTCCACTCACAGCCTCTGAGAGTGTGGCAAAGACCAACTGCCAGACAAACTGAGCTGATACTCTCATTCCTTCCCAGAGATAGTCTTTGAAGGCTGTACAAAACTATACAAACTTTGACATGTGAATGTTGCCTTCTACAACCGGGCTAAGAACTGAAGTTTTCAGTCTCTTGCCCTATCCTGGTGTGTATTAGATACAGCTAAATAAAAATGCTGCATGCTATACTTCAGTAACTGATGTACTGAAGCTGCCTAACAAAATGGAAATAAGGCAGGGCAGATCAACTTTCTCCAACCATGTTAACTTCAAGAACAGAAAACAAACCCTTTTCCACATGTTAGCTGATGTCAGTAGTACAAGTCTAAGATCTGGTTACAGCCTGGTTTCTCATGGGCTGGTATATTCTTTGAAAAAGACTACATTAATTAAGTGGTGCAACCTAGCAGGAGGTTTAGTTTTATCATAAAATAATCACAATCCCAGCCAATTAGGAGGCCAAAGCAAAACACCTCGCTACCCTTGAGAATTTGATTAGCCCAAGACATCCACAACCAACAGATTTGGTTTATTAAAGCTCTTAAAATTGAGTAATGTTATTCTTCAGAAAATTAATACTTTAAAATCTCATTAAAAGGAAGCTGACCATTAACAAGGCAGAGATCATGGTGGGAGTCTGTTATAGACCACCCAACCAGGATGAAAAGGCAGACAAAATATTCTATAAGCAGCTGGGAGAAGTCTCACAAGCTCTAGCCTTTGTGCTTGTGGGGAACTTCAGCTTACCAGATGTCCATTGGAAATACAATACAGCAGAGAGGAAACAATCTAGGAGGTTCCTGGAGTGTGTGGAATAACTACCTGACACAGCTGGTGAATGAGCCAGCTGGGGAAGGTGCTCCACTGGACCTGTTGTTTATGAAAAGAGAAGGACTTGTGGGCGATGTGATGGTTTTGAGTCCATCAAGGACATAGCAATCATGAAATGATAAAGAGTTTTTGATTCTTAGAGAAGTAAGGAATGGGAGTCAGCAGAACTTGGACTTCCAGAGGGCTGACTTTGGCCTGTTGAGGAGCCTGGTTGACAGAGTCCCTTGGGAGGCAGTCCTGAAGAGCGAAGGCTCAACATTGCTCAAGAAGGCAGTCTTAGACATGCAGGAGCAGGCCGTCCCCATGTGCCAAAAGACGAGCCGGTGGGGAAAGAGACTGGCTTGGTTGAACAGAGAGCTTTGGCTGGAACTCAGGAAAAAGGAGAGTTTATGACCTTTGGAAGAAGGGTCAGACAGCACAGGAGAACATCACGCAAGGATGTCATGAGGTTTTGCAGGGAGAAAACTAGAAGGGCCAAAGGACAGCTAGAAGTTAATTTGGCTATCAGTCAATAAAATAAGTTTCTATGAATAAATTATCAATGAAAGGAGTGTTCATGGCTTGGATGGGCATACTCTTCACTGGGTAAAAAACTAGCTGGACATCTGGGCCCAAAGAGTAAATGGTCACAAGGCGTGTTCCCCAGAGGGTCAGTGTTGGGGCCAGTTCTGTTTAATGTCTTTATTAATGATTTGCATGAGGACACCAAGCGCACCCTCAGTAAGTTTGCAGATGACACTAAGCTGGGCAGGGGCATTGACCTGCCTGAGGGCAGGAGGCTCTGCAGGGGGACCTGGGCAGGCTGGAGCGATGGGCCCAGGCCAGTTGTGTGAGGTTCAGCAGGGCTCAGTGCCGGGTCCTGCCCTTGGGTCACACCAGCCCCACGCAGCGCTACAGGCTGGGGCAGAGCGGCTGGAAAGGGCCTGGTGGGAAAGGGCCTGGGGGTGCTGGGTGACGGCCGGCTGGGCAGGAGCCAGCAGTGTGCCCAGGGGGCCCAGGCGGCCAGCAGCACCCTGGCCTGTGTCCCCAGCAGTGTGGCCAGCAGGACCAGGGCAGTGACCGTCCCCCTGCACTGGGCACTGGTGAGGCCGCCCCTCGAACCCTGTGTTCAGGTCTGGGCCCCTCTCTGCAAGGGGGACATTGAGGGGCTGGAGCGTGTCCAGAGACGGGCAGCGGGGCTGGGGAAGGGGCTGGGGCACAGGGCTGATGAGGAGCAGCTGAGGCAACAGGGGTCATTTAGTCTGGAGAAAAGGAGACTCAGGGGGGAACCTTATCAGTCTCTGCCTGACAGAAGGCTGTAGGCAAGTGGGGGCAGGTCTCTTCTGCCAAGTAACAAGCAACAAAACAAGATGGGACAGACTTAATTTACACCAGAAGAGGTTTAGATTGGATATTGGGAAAAATTTCTCCACTGGAAGTGTTGTCAAGCATCGGAACAGGCTGCCCAAGGAGGTGGTTGAATCACCATGCCCAGAACTGTTTGAAAGACTTGTAGATGTGGCACTTAGCAACACGGTTTAGTGGGGGCCTTGGCAGTGCTAGGTTAATGCTTGGACTTGATATCTTAAAGGTGTTTTCCAACCTAAACAATTCTATGATTCTGCTGCACAGGGTACTGTGTAGCAGAGCAAGGCTTATATATTATTCTGCCTTTTAAAAATGTTTTAACAACCAATAAAATTGCTCCCTGTGCCAAGTAGTTTCCAGTCTTAAAGGCACAGCTGAAAGTGTCATTAATAATTTTTGAATTACCATATATTCACTGTTGACCTCTAAACCACCTGGTTGATCTTTGGGCACAAGAAAAAAAAACCACCTTACACATTTGTCCAAGATGTGTGGATCCTCAGTGCACTAAATTGGATTCCACTCATATTGAGGCTGAGGGATGCAGCAGGTGATCATTGTGTTCTCAAAGCTACTGAGAGAGGGGAAGGCAGGTTTCTGGGTGGTCTTGTTCTCTGCCTGGTGCTCACTGACAAATTCTGTAATGAAGAATTTCTGGTAAAGACATTTCACCTCCTAGCTCCAGTGATTTTATGATGTTCCCATTCCCACTCAGCTAAACAACCCTAAGGATGCTGTACCATTACAATCACATTTCCAGAGGACTGTCCTCTGCCAGAACGCTGCAAGGCTGGGTTTCAAAAGCTGAGGGGACACAATGTCTAAAAGCATATTTGGTGGAAGTGTCGCTATGCCTTCACAAAGATTGCCAAATATTTACTACCATATAAATATCAAATGTAGACATGGTATGTCCCCTTCCCTTGCACAATCCCTTACAGATCAGAACAGTATCATCTTGTAAACACTACATAATCATAAGTATGCAAAGCTCTGGAAATGCAAGCCCTGTAGCTACATCATAAGTAGAAGGAATGTGGGCCAAAAGCAGTATCTAACTGCTGGTATGTTAAAACTTAAAAACCAGGTCTGAATTTTGTTCTTTATAAGAAGTCAGAACAACATTCCCAGAGTAGTATTCCCTTGAACTTCTGAGTATTTCAAAACTGAATGCAAAATGGGAAACCTGAGTCCCATTTTCTAATGTCAAGAAAAGTTAAATGAAGTTAACACAGTGGTATAAATAACTTAGTGTAAGAAAATTGAAAATAAAGTCTAGATGTGAGTTTAGATCACTGTACACAGAATTTTAAACTTTTCCACATAGATTTTTATCTTTCTTCAATTAACTCTAATGCATTTTAGATAAATCCCTATCACAGGTGTAAATATTATCAAGAAAAATAGCAGTATAATTATATCAGAATTCACTTGTTTCAGAAAACTAATAATTGGAGTTTCTTGCTGAATCAACAAATCCTCCTAGCTGTCTGGGCTTCTAACAGGCTCTTGCCCACTGTTAGTAATGTTAACATCAAGCAAAGGTCAGAGGTTCCAACAACAGGTTCAAGGCTATCATGAAAACACAGCTGAAGTGACTGGACCCAAATAAAGGAACAAGCTATCCTTTCCCATCCACCTTTATTTGAACTGAGCATGCAGGTGTGGAGGTTTCAGGGCTTGCCTCCTGGCCATGATTAATGGTAGGGTATGATGGCTGACTCCACAAGGGTCAGAGACATCCAGCCAAGATGCAAGTATGGATCCACTGTTATTTCTCTTTCTGTCCCTGTGAACCTGTCCAACAACAACAAAAAAACCCAAACCAAACACAAAAACCCCCACAAAACAAACCAAAAATGCTTGTTTATGGATATGAAGGAGGGAATGCTGATGTCCATAAACAATAACAACATATAACTTATCTTTTTAATACTTCTGTCTGATAAAGAACAACCACCTACCTGCTTCTGGCAAAGTTAGCAAGACCAATACAAGATCCATCGTGTTAGTCAGGCAGGAGCTAGGTCGTAACTATATTATTTTTGTCAAAAGTTTTATCCAAAGCAATCTTCCACCCCATTAGGGAAAAGAAGGGCAGCATAACAGTTACCTGGAAGTGAATGAAATCAACATCTCTCTCCTAAAGTAAGGACTTTTTAGAAAGATATTAGTGTTAGCAGAGTATTTTCTCTCTTACTCACCAGTATCTGGGGGCAATGATAGCCTTCTTTGCATAAAAATCTAGATGCTGCAGGCTATCTACTGTAACAAATAAAAAATCAAATCCATATGCATAAAATGACATACAGACATGCATGCAGTAGCTATATTATTGCTACCGTGGAAATACTGAAGAGAGCTGCTGCAAACTAGTTCCTTTAAGCTTGACCACAAATGTATTTGAAAAGTTTAAAGCAAAATTAAGACACAGTGTGATTATTGCTATGTGTTGAGCTAATATAAATCTGAACATTAAATGTTAGCAAAGGATACTGCCCAGTGCAATCATTTGTTCTTTGTATAAAACTAATTTGATCTAAAAACCTTTTAGAATATTTTATTAGTTAAAATAAGACTCACAAAATAGGTATGTTCTAGGTAATTTTTTTCCAAATATGGATCTATCTCATTCCCAAATGTCCATTGTCCACAAAAAGCTCCTTGTAAAATATGTGAATTGAAGTTAGATGTTCTCAATGTGGTTTACTAAATAATGATACACTTGGCATACAAAAATATCCAGCTAAATGAACATAGAATATCCAGAGCTGGAATATTAGTAGATTAAATGAACGGAACCCAAGAAACAGGTGCACAGTTACATCTCAGCACATTAAATGTCAGTAAACATGATATTTGCTATTTAATCTTTTCTAGCTGTGTGTATGTTTAGACAGAAGGGTTTACTCTTGCAAAACATATTTCATAACCTTCTCAGCAGTAGACTGATTGGCAGAAACTTCTTTCTTATCTTTCTTTAGTATAATTACCTATTTGATCTTATTACTGTGTTTCCTGTATTTGACAGTGGTTTTCCTTTTGAAGTCAAAAGAAACTTTCTCATTAACTACAGCTGGCACAAGGCTAAGACCACTGACAGAGAAATTTGCTTTCATTCATATATTCCCGTTACCAGTAATACACAGCATATGGGTGAAAGAGACACAAGAGGCAACCAGTACTTTCAGACAATGCTGAGTATCACAGCCTTGCCATATTGTACATTAAATTTATGTTACATCTAGCAGTCAAGGAGAACATTAAATATGTTGATATTACAAGTTCATAATATCCTTTCTCCCAAAGTGCTGGTATGATTTTATAGCACAAGGATTTGTACAATTCAACAGAGCTGTGACTTTATTAATGGTCACTTATTACATTTCTGAGATTCCAAGTACTCTGCAAAGCAGAGTTCATAGACTGTGACCAAATCCTGCAGGCTCTGTAGGCAGATTTTCCACAAAGTACTTTTTTGATCTGTTCTTTCCTTATCGGCCCTGTGTTTTCATCACTGCAGTGTTGAGGGACCTTGTTATGTTCACTAGGCTGCTGGTGAGGGTAACAACATTTTAAGCACATTGAGGGTTTACATTGAAAACCACTTCCATAGGCATAGATTTCCTTTTCAGAGAATTAAGAGTGTGCAGCGATATATCTGAATCCCAGGCTGAACTTCCTGAAAGTTTTAAGTTTCTAGAATTAACATTTTGGCACCACTTACTACAGAAATGGCACCCAAGTGCAATACTTGGATCCAGACCTACACATGGATCCAAGTTTTCCCTGTTTGGTGCTTGATGTAACTTCTGTTGAAGCCAGTGAGAGACTTTCCACTGACTTCACACAAAATGCATCAGGCCTTTGGCTGAGAAAATATTTAGACAGAGGAATTCATCCCATCACTAATTTTAATATGTTTTTAAACTTCACTTACAACATTTTCCATTAAGAAAAAAAGCTAACAAACTGAAATGCCTTTTTGAATATGAATTCTGTCTTGACAATATATTGCAAAGACTTTCTAATGACAGATTAAACCGCTCATGTGAAATACATATGTTCATTTATTATATATATACTGTTAAGATTTACAGAAGACAAAATGTGTGTGGTTTAAAAAATAATAATAAAAAATTTGTTATTCTATTTAAGTCTAAATGGTCATGGAAAAACAGTAATATTTATATGGTTCAGAGAAAAACAATTGACACAAAGGTTGGTAACATTCAGTATTAATTTTAGAGATTATTGCTCTATACAGGTCTCCTGAGAGCACAAAAGCTATGTCAGTCTTTTTCCTTTGTTGATTCTTTGTGAAAAGCGTAGTCTGTATAGCTAGGTTTTTGTGCATGTAGCAGTACCTTGGTTTTACTAGGAAACAGTGGAAAATTCCTTAGCACATTAAAAAAATAAAAAGTCTAAAGAAAAAAAAAACCAACTACTATGAGAGCAAACTATCCACGAGTGCTGTCTTGCTAAAGCTAACAAGTTCCAAAACCTGTTAATTTTGTCTGGTTCTTTCTGGAGGGTTTATATTGCAAACACATTCCCAGTTATGCTGTAATCCATCTCATAGGTGGCATGATATCAACACTCTTGCAGCCAGGGCCAAGTCTGTGGGTATGAGGGTAAGAGAAGGGCATCAAAAAAGAAACAAATCTTGGTTCCTGCAGCTCAAAGATCCATCCCATCACAGCACAAGAAGCTTGTTTTGATTTTATATTTTGGTAAGAAAAACTGACATGCGTTTGTTTGTCTCTATTTGGGTTCTGCCAGATGGAAAGGTTTGCTCATCAGAGGCAGCTGTTTTAGCAAATTACCTCACTGTGGTTATAATGACTGAGTTATAACAGGCTATTGAAGAAAGTCCTTTAGTTTCCCAGTGAGATCATGATAACTAGAAACAATTTCAATAAGATTTTTGATTTACTTTGGAAAGGATTCAGTTGGAAAGACTGGTGATATAATGATGGTGGGTTTTGGGGTTTTTTTTGTTCATATTTCTTTTTTATATGCATTAAGCATTTGGTTTTGCTTTGAACTAATGTATTTATTATTTTCTCTTGGGTGATATGTTTCATTATTTAAAAATATATCTGCAATTACACTGGGAAAGAAGCTACTCTACATACAAGACCCATTCTAAAAATGCACAATGAATTCATTCTTTGCCTTTTAGACACCTACTTTGTGCATTACATGATTAAAATGATCACAAAAGAAAACAGAAAGCAATGCAGATAGCAAAAGCTGCATACGGTCTGCATGCAGAGGGTTATTTGAAGGGAAAAGCCTTTTTTTGGAATTTGAGAGAAGTGGCTTAGCTGTTTTGAAGGCTTGAAGCAAAAACCTACATTCTCCCCATTTTGATTCCATTTCTGTACTTTTTCTAGAAACAGAATTAGCGTGCTGGAGAGAAAAGTATCAGAGAGACTTGACATTTGGCAGGAACTTGGTCCCCTGGTCACAGAGGTGCCTTTGGAGGTCTAGTAAAAATTGGCTGTGACAAGCTCTGGCAGAAGCTGTGCTTCCTGCGGCCACTGTAACTGTAGCTACCCAGCACTTGTATTTGTAGAGGTAATGTCAGTTTTGTCAGTGCTTTTTCCCCAGCTCCATTTTGAGATATTTGTTACAGGCTGTATTCACAAAATGAGACCTGAACTGTGTGTACAAAAGACCTTCTTCTAATAGGCATATCTTCCTCCAAGCAAAGGTGCAGGTAGTGAGCCTGCCCACACAGTCCGGAGCAGCCGCGCTCTTCCCAGAGCCTGCCCCCATGCCCAAAGGGCTTAAACAGCTAAATCCTTGTGGCTTCCTCCTTGATCAAGCTGTTTCATTCAGTCATCTTTCCTTTGACTGTTAGAGCAGAAAATGAACTTTTGGACTTGGTTAAGTCTTTTAGGACACAGCTACAGAGTTTGCCCAGACACTAATCCTTTATGAGCCCCGGGTCTTGCAAAGGGCAACTTCCCTGTGCCAGGCACTTAAAAGGCACTTGGTAAAAAACCTTGCAATTAGCTTAGGAAAATCTGTTCCCCATATATGGATTCTACAGGTTAAAGTGATCAGCAATAGCTTAAAAATCAGCACTAGAAACTTAATTGCAATACAGCCTGACATGGTTTATGACATCTGGCTGCAGGAAGGGCATTCCTTACACCCCAGGGCATTATTTTAGTCCCTTGTAGAGGAGATATAATACTTCAGCTCAGTTAGCCAGTTCTATAGCTGCATAGTTCACTGGTCTTGGACAGCCTCTGTGGGCTAGCAGCCACAGCAGCAAATTTAGTCTAGACAGAACTCTTATTTACTTTTATGACTGCAAGTGTGTACTTTGAATAGATAATTTCACTGAACTGCTTACAGTGAAGCCCACACTGTTTTTTCAGAAGCAGTGACCAACACAGAACCCACCAGCAGTTTAAAATGCTCCTGATTGTCTTGCATTTAATTTGTAACTGGTTGTCCATTTTTTTTACAGTATTATGAAGCTCTTTCAGTTTTCTTCCCTAGTGATTCACCTCAGCACCTGTGCCATCTGCTGCGTGTACTTCCACCATAGTATTTACCATCTCTACCAGCTTATCAATAAAAAACTTCAGTGTCACCATCACTTTTTTCCAGTTGAGAATGTCATTTATTCTTTTTCTTACCTTCCTGTTTCCAAATTCACCTCACTTACACTTCAGTTATCATATGCTGAATACGAAGTATGGGGTACACTCAATTAGCACTATGTGGCAATATATACATATATAACATTTGTGGCTCATGTCTGTTTCTGGATATCCAGATGTAAAGTTTGTATTTTCTTACATAATTCACATATTTGGAAACACGAGGAGCTTCATAAAAATTTGGTGTATTTGTCAATAGGGAAGTCATAGTCATATATAACAGGGGAGTTCTACTTCAAGAATATGTTGTTCAATTCCCAAATCATAGAAAACCTTCATGATTATCCTATCTCTAGTCCATCTGGGAAAACAGCTCAGTTTAATAGCTTGTTTTTCTCTAAGCATACTTCAGGGATTTATTAACCTGCAGCGTTTCCTTCTTTATATCATCAGACTTATTATTGGGGAGGAATCTTTAGATAGCAGTGTCACTTGGGAAATCTGCTGGAGACTTAGAGTTCTCATACCTCACTTTTTGCTGGCCATTGGGAGAGGAGGCAGGCGAATAAACAGGTAGGATCAACATGTAACAGGCTGCTGGTGGGTAAGCTGCTGGGAGTGGGGGGAATCACACTGGGAGAACTCAGAGGAAACTCCTGGGAGTGAACACAAGTGGAGGTCTTGTGGGGGCTGCCTGAGCTGCTGTGTCTGGCCCCTTGCAAAGGCAGACAGTTATGCAACTGACCACTCATCAAAAGGGTCCACAGAGCCCCTGCCTCACATCCCCTGCATGCTCTGGCAGCCATAAAAAAACTTTCCAATAGCCTACAGCAAAATTAAAACCTGTAGTACAAAAGCAAAGCCACAGAAGCTATAAAGTGTCACAGGAAATGAAGCAGAAAAGAACAAGGACACTTTTAATGTACTAAATCCATGAAGTAGCAGGAAATGTGGAAATTACCAGATGACTTTAGAAGACAGATTATGCCACAGAGGAAGACAAAATAACCGCAACAGGCCTGCCAGTATGACCTTGGGAAAAATTTTTCCTGAAGGCATATTTGGCAAACTATAAGCCTGTATGCAAGTGATACCAAGAAATACTGCTAGGAGAAACAGGAATCTTTGCTCCTGACACTCTGCATTTAAATTTGGTAGCTTTCTTTCCCATAGTGCCTAAGATCAACAAATCTTCTATGAGGGAGTGAAAGAGAGTCCTTGCACGACTTTAAAACATTCACGTGTGTGTAGTACTTACTTGGAAAGTCCTGTTCAGTCCTGGGATAAAGTCTGCCCAATGGTGAATGAGATTCCAGGTAATCCAGAAAATCCCACTGATGGTAAAATGAACTATGCTTTTTCAAGGTCTTACGGTCCTTGGTCACTGTTCACAGGAATGACAAAACATACTTTCCTCATTAAAAAATCCACATATTCTTTCTGCCCTATGACACATGTAGTGTCAGAGGGAAGTTTAGCAGAATGTATTAAACACAGGCAAAACAATGTATTTTTTTCCTGTTAGTTCCAAAAAGTATCTAAACTGTGTTCCACAGAACTAAAAGAAGCTCCATCCAAGACAAAGGTTTTCAGACTAAGTTGTTACAGTTAATTTTCAATTACTTATTAATGTTTATTAGTGAGGAGGCATAAGTGTGTTTAGAAATAGTGAATGCTCTTACCACAGAGTTATTTGTTACAGGATAGGAAATAAGGAAGTATGAAACTGTGCAAACACAGTGCTTTGTGAAAAGACACCCCTTGCCTTCCAAGGGATTTTAGACACAGTATTCCACAACATTGAATGACAGACAAACTGGAAACAGCTGGATGAGACAAAAGACTTTCAAATATGCAACGTTTTCATTTTATTAACCAGAGCACATGTAACTAATCTTGGAACCCAGATAACTATTCTTTTCACAGCAATTAGCCTTGCTTCATTAATATGCTGCTTAACATTTGCTTGGGACTTCCTTTGCATTTTTTCCCCTCATGAGTGAAATATATTTTGAATTTTTAAAAAGATAATTAGAATAGATTGCATGCATTAAATCTGGGAACATCTACAGTCAGACTGACATTTGACCTTGAAGCATTAGCAAAGTCATAGACATTTGGACCAATACACAAGAGCCACTATTCCCTGTATTGTATATTACAAAAAAGAGATCGATTTGGCACTGGGCAAGCAAAAAGACCTTAGCCAGGATGCTCATTAAACTTACATCTTTCTGTGGCTCTTTAATTTTGCAGAAAAATGTAAGGGGACGGTGGCATAAATGACAATCGGGCATGATTCTGCAGCACCATAATGTATCATTTGGAGAATTCCTTGTTATTTTATTATGCTGCCAGAGATTATATAGTTTCACCCCTATTAGAAATCAATTAAACAGGCATTCTCATGAGTCCTGCTATCAGCTAAGAATGTGAACAATTTATTTTCTGAGGTGAAATTCAGGTGGAATCTGTTAATGGCTCTTGGGGCTCTTGGTATGACAGGAGACATGAAGGTGACGGCATTTCATATTGGTCAGTTGAAAAGCTCATAGTGAACATCAGGCTGTGGTTTATAAGCATGGACGAACCTTCGCTTCACAGCACCTAACGCCAGAGGGCCTGTTCAGACCTTAACTGCCTTGGTGACTAACTTTTAACACATTCAATGATGTGATTTAAAACAAAGCTTTTCAGTCTGAAGCAGAGAAAATGGGAGAAATTGAGGTACCACTCACGGCTGAAGGTCCATTGACTGTAGGGACCAGTGTCAGGCAGCTACAATAGCAAGACGCAGCGTGTCCCTTCAAGCTACAAAAGGTACATGAGCCCAAAGCCTTCACAAAACAGGAGTTTTTCTCCCTACCTGTTTTGAGTGACTTTTGATGTGGCTCTGTGCACATGACCTAAACACACTGAGGTCTAGAAGGATCACCCCCTCTGTCACCAGAGAAAGGTAGTCAGCTCGGTTTCATTTTCAGCAAGGAGTGATTTCAGAGGAAGGAGGAAGTGAGAAGAAAACAGCAAAACTATCAAAATGCTAGATCAAGAGATCTTTCACCCTAAACCTCCATCTGTTTCACTTCATCAGGCAGCAGTTGGATCCATTCCCTCTCTTTCTATCCACTGATAAATAGTCTTCCCTGGGAAAGTCCGGAAGTCTGTGATTCTATTACTATTATTCCTGAAAATTCAGAGATAATAGCTGCTTAATGCCAGGCTTCCTTCAGGAACAAATGAACAAAAACTGTGGGCTCTGGCTTCTGGATTCAGCTGAAGCATTTTCTGCTGTTATGACTTGTGCTACTATGTGGGCTTTGAACTGGGCCAGCTGAGGAACCAGTACATATTCACATCTGCCATGCCCACTTCAGGGCAGCAACCTTTGGCAGCCACACAAAGGGACAGCTGAGAGCAATAACCTTGTAAATATCCCCATTACGGCTTGCCAGAGACCATGAGTCAGAGTCCTCGACATGAACATGTTATCTGTAAGATGATGGAAGATTTGTGATGCATTTTATTCATGTCTCAAAATAATATCTCGTCCTTCTCAGGTCTGTGTGCCTCCTTGCTCCCACAGGCACATCATTCCTCATCGTCTCCTTCCTTCACGCTGTCACTGCAACTAATTCACCTAGAGCAAAACCCTGCTCATTTTTGTTGCCGATCCAGCTGATCAGCACAATGCAGTCTCAGGGTTATTTTCCTTTTACTGAAGTGTAGTTAACTGGATAAACCCTCTGCCAGCAGCATTGCAATTGACAGCCATTTCTCAGAGGCAGTCCCCCCTCCCTCAGCATGCTGAACCACCGCACAAGCTAAACTCATCATGTGCAAGGGCCAGGCCAAAAACAGAGCCTGGGGCACAAGCCAATGTGTTAAGCAGCTAAGCACTCAGCCTGCCTTCCCTGTGCTGTAGCTACAGCAATGCTGTGACCATCTCGTGGGGCTCACAGTAAATGAACTGATACTTCTTAACTGAAATACCTTGGTAAAGTATAATAATGAATCCGTAACAATAGCTTTGTACAGCATATTCCTATTCTAATCAGATATTTTATTGCTAGTAGTATACTTCTCAAAGCTAGCATTTCATTTGCCTCCTTTGCCTTGTAGAAATCCTACTGCTGTGACAATGGATGGCTGTAAAGCTAATGATCTTTCTTAAACTCCCCCTTCTGAGAGAGAAAGAAAGGAGGAGAGAGAGAGAAATCACAGTCATTTCCAGCCATTTGTATTAAAATACAAAGAAAACAAGAATCATTCAAAAATGATGTGCTGGGCAACCTGTATTAATATTTATGTTGGCATTAATATTGATAAGAATGCACCTCATGCTTTGTTGTCTACCCCCAGCATCCTTAAGTTCCCTGTTATTCAAGCTAGTAGCCATTAGCTTGCATCTTCCTCTGTACACAAAGCTTCAAAAAGCCTTGGCAGGGCTCCAGCTCACTTATGCTTAAATGGACACTCAAGCTTCGACGGACACACAGCTAAATAGAGGCCAATAATTCAATACAGTATGACTGTACTGGGGCTGCTAGTAAATCCATCAAGCAGTAAATATCATCTGAAGCCAATGCGAGCTTTTATCTTTCCAATTTTGTGTATGTCTGTGTGAAGCCCAGGCATTCAGCGAATCATGTAATTTATTCTGCAGTGCAGAGCCTGGGCTGTCTCAGACATCATATTGACTTTTTTTCCATCTGTCAGGGGCAGTCACTGCTCTGCTTTTGTGCAAGCGCATCACATTGCATTTATTTATTTATTTAATCCCACTCTCTAGTGCAATTGGGCAAGGACACATTTTCGCAAATCAACAAATACTAAGAAAAGCATCTGAATATCATTACAACAGCATGTTAAACATTTGTCCTAACTAGTTTGTTAAATCGGCAAATGCACTTCCAGCAAATGCTTGTAATGGCTCAGAAAGGACTCCCTACTGCAATGTTTTATTAAGCCTCAAATATGCCCTGTTATTTTCTTTTGCTCTTTAGGTCAGCAGAGATGCCAGTATAATGTAAATAATACCAAACAGCTGGGCTTATTGACTCGTGGTCTGCGTTTGGGTGGGTATTCAGACACACTAGATGATACAGATATAAAAATAGATGGCATAAATCAGGCTAGCATGCTCTCCCAGAACTGGAGGGGACAAATTCACTCTTACAGGGAGAGGAGGTGCTGTGCACACCCCATGAGAGCCGCCAGGCTGACCACAGCTTTCCTCCAAGGGTGCAGGTAGCATCACTACCAACTTCATCCTCAAAGCTTCTGCACATATTGGCAGAGGTGACAGGAGGAAACCACCAAGTCAGTGCATTTGCCAGCAGTCAAGGACTGTCCTGCCAGGGAGATACAAAGCCAAAAGGCCTTGGCCAAGAGGTACAAGGTCAAAATGACACACTGTGGAAAGCTTGTGTCTGGATGGCATATTTTAGTATCTGGAGCAAACATACATGTCTGTCACAACAAGGAAATGAGTCAGGGTCAAAACCTAACTACCTCAGCTGCTTGACATAGAAAGAGGTTTTATTTTAAAAGGGGAGACATAAAACTTCACCAGCTGTCTACTTTAAAATACAGGTCCTTTTTTGAAAAAAAAATCCTCACACACTATATATATCTTTTTAATTCCTTTTTTCTACCTCAAATTGCCTGTTCTCAATAACGTTAAGTCCATATCATGTCCATATACAAAGCCTGGTTCAGAAAACCTCCTGGGATATATATGCAAGGAACATGTAACTATGGGGGCTTACCTGACTCAGTCTGAACCCTTGGATTTCTCATGCTTTTGATGTGTGACTTTGGTGTGTGATTTTAAGTTCAAGCTCATGGAATTTAGGACAGTCATAGCCACACTGTAGGCACATTAGCCAGTGGTAATCAAATTACAATACCAAATTTGGATGTACTAGTTATCTCATACACCTTTGCAACAAAAGATTGCAAGACCAGACCAAGCATGCTGGTTATTGCAGTCCCACATGGCAAGTCCTTCTGGCACTCCATGGGGTCAGATGTGGCAAGAGCCAATGACTGCTGTGGCCTTCATCCTGCATGGTATGATAACAAACACTACAGCCACCCTCGCCGGGAAGTTGCCTCCTTTTTCACTTTTTCTTCAGCCCAGGAAAGTGATCGCACCCCAGCCTGTGCTCCTTCTGAGCCCTGTGACTCAGCAAGCAATTAGAGATTTTGTTCCATGCATCTGTAGAGGACATGGGAGATGTGTCCTACCACATCAGGCATTTTCTTGACAACAATAATTTTTTAGCAATGCAGGAGTCTGAGATTCATACTCCAGTCTGCCATTGATCCAAGGGAGATGTCCATAATCAGATATGCAGAGGCTGTTACTGGGTTATAAACCAGGACAAGGTGGGCCACTAGGGCTGATCTATCATCACTAACATATAGCTGGTGTCTGGCTCTTCAGATATTTCAACATGTTTTTTTCTTGCGCCAAGCCAGCATCCTTTTCTAAGCCACAGGCAGGGAGACTGGTGGCTACAGGGAAATGAAAGCCCTAAAGACTCCTGAAAAATTTATAGATAGAACAACAAGAAATGACAGACAACTTAAAACCATGAAATATATTTATTCCTTCAGGAACACTGAAAAATAAGGCCAGACTCCTCATGCTACAATGACGCTATAAGGAAACTGAAAGCCAGCAGGTAGATTATTTGCCAGCATAGAAAAATGAAAACAGTAAGATAGCACCCAACTGTATTCTCCAAAAATCATGAAATATTTGCAAAGGTCATAAGCCAATAAGCTCCCCCATAGAAAAATGAATCAATAATGTAAATTTCCATAGGTGTAGTCAATAGACATTACCCCAGATGGGAGGGCTTTACTTGTCCTGGAAAAAGTTCAGATAAAACTGAAAAATACCCATCCAGACTGTTGGTGGGACAGGGCTTGGGTTCCAGCAATCCCCCACCTTCATCTGATTTTCACTGCCAGATAAACCAGTTGGCTTATGACACTCCAGACTCAGCCAAAACGCAGGGCTCTCTGGGCTGCCAGCAATTTTAGATGCAGTGGAAGCTCAAGCCCCAGATAGTAACATAACACAGATGTAGTTGTTTTAATGAAATCATGTCATATAATTCTACTCACAAAGTGTACCTCCAGCACATTTTGAACCTCACTGGCATGTCAATTATAAACTGTAGAAACTCTGTATTTGCATATGAAAGGGCACAGTAAGGAAGGAGAAATTCATTATAGTAGTACCGTTATTCCATAGGCATGATGCCCATAAAATAATTTTGCTGAATTCCAGCTTACATGGGTTTGTAAATCTTATTTTCTTCTTGTTTCCATAGCAAAGCAGATAAATGACACAATAGAATTAAGCCTGCCTTTTAGAAAAATCAAAACTATTCTATCTGTGATTCAGCTACACTAAAATCAACAGCAGTTGAGTACTCTGCACTTGCCTGGATCAGAGCCTTAATGTACAGCCCTAAACATCAGGGGAACATAAACTAGACTTCAGAACCTCAACACAGAGGCATCTGAGGCTCTTCACTGTCTGCAGTACTCCACCTCATCTTCCTACACTTGCATGCACGCACACACACACACATGCACATGTGGAGAGGCAATAGCACCTAAACACGCATTCAGCATACCCTTATTAACCCCCAGTTAGAAGGTACTGCCTGGAACACATTACTTACAGTATCCTGAAAAGCAGCGTGCTGCTTTTCTAAAGAGACAAATTAAAAGGCAACTCACTGAGCAATTCTCCAACACCTGAGAGCAATTAATGTAACCAGAAACAGGAAACATCATCAATTATTTAAAACAAAATGAATATGTAACATTGACCTTCTCCAGCACTCATCAGTTTTATACCTCCATCTGAATAAACTCAGGGGAGACAAAACCACAAGACAGACATACACCACACTATAAAATGCAGCAAACACAGAAAGAGCTCTCTCTGTCTCTGCAGCTGTCCTCAGCATTTCTAGTTCTGCAAGTGATACTCAGCCTGTCAATCTCTCAGTTTTGATACGTGCACCTTTGCCTCCTATATTTTGAAATCCTATATCCCTTTCTGTGCATTTCAGACTGTTCTTGTCTGAATGACAATGAAGCAGGCCAGATTTTTCAGGCTGTGAGAGAGTGATCAAACAGCAGTAGACATTTTCCGTGAGTTGTCACTCCCTGATTTCAATGAACAAAAAAAGAAAGTATCTGCAAGTCATGCTGATTTGGACATTACAGAGAAGGGGGTTATAAGGCTCCAGAGCAGCTGGTTTCCAGAGCTCTATGTACTTTTTAAATGCAGAACTGAGGGTCTTGAGAAAAATGCTATAGTCCAAATCATCACAGACTTGGGCCGGGACAGACAGGATTTCAAGGGAACATGGAATTTATTAGCTAATGCAATTGCTGAACATAACATATGGCAGAAGGAGAAAGATATTTGGCACACTAATGGCTAAAGATTTTCAGAGCAAAGCCTATTAGACACAAAGTACAATAGGTCCTTTGTGACTGTTCAAGCTAAACAAGGCTTGAAGTGCTGGTGTCTGTTGTTCCCCCAACTCCTATTAGCAGTTTCAAGGAGACTTGTACATGAGTGCTTCATGCAGAAAAACACAAGCTTGCACGAGGTCATCTTTTTAAAATCCTCCTACAGATACCCGGAATCTTGACTTATTGTCTCAGATGAACTGCACAATGTCATTACCAGGGAGGCAAAGTGCATTACTAGTCCTCAGGACCAGATTCATGTTATTATTACTGTTGGGGTGCTATTAAGAACATTTCAGGATTTCCATTATTAACACTTTTTCCCCTGTTTTGGAAGAATAAACCTGTAAAAAGTGGCAGGGAGCCAAAGAACAGCATACAGGATGTCAGCATGGAAGCTATTAAAAGAAGTAGTGTGGTAATGCTGAGTTTTAAAAGAGAAATAAATAAATTATGCCAAATACTGCCAGGGATTTTATTTGCATATTTATTTACCATAGCTCTGTAGCTCCTAATGACTTAATTAATAAGAATTTTTGAATAGGAAATATCTTCAGTGTCACTTAATTACCTTTTGGAGGAGGAAATCTAAACTATTTCTCTCTGAAGAAACTAGGTATTACATGCCTGCACCACATTCAGCATCAGCAAGTCAGTATACTTTCTCATGCAGTCCGGGGGAGGTCCTTGCCAGGTGCCTGCAACCAGCACAGAGGAGTCCAGCACAACCACACACAGGCAGCCCAGGCATCACAGGAGCTGGGAAGGGACAGCTGCAGCCAGGAGGGGAGGCAGATATGGAGAACATCTCTCCAGGAATATGGAGCGGTACTGGAGGCTGGGCTGTTTTGGCCTTTCCTTGGTGAACGACCCTCCTCTCGCAGCTGTGGACTTGTGGTACCCCATAGCCCCACAGCTGGCTCTGTGGTGCAGTACACTTTTGGCATGTATTTGGGCCAGTGAGCCCAGGTGCAACACCATGTCAGGAGATGGACTCCTCCTGCCAGGACTGTGTTCCTATACTGGCTGCTCTGTGCAGGAAAACAGGCTTCAGGACCAGTGAGCTGATACAAGCTTGGCAGATTAGGTGCAGCTGGAATCACATAGAGTTAAAGAGAGGTTTATAAAGGAGATGTTTAGGACTCTAAAGACAGAGACATGCCAAAAAATTTAGGCCCCTTACTTACAGTGGCTGTCAGGCAGATCTAACAAAATTCTTAAATGTCCTAAACACCTTTTTTATAAATAACTTTAAAATACTTGACCCAATTTGTACAGCCATTGGCAAAGACAGAGGCCAGTCCTTTTTTGCAGCTTCCAACACAGCCCTCTCATCACTGAAGCTCCTCTTCATTGTACAACCTGCCACAACATACCAGTGGAGCAAAGACCTCAGCAGGATCCAGAAGCAGATTAGATATTTATATAGATATTAAAACATGCTGAGTTGAGAAATGAGACCATTAGGAGGAATGCAAACCCTCTCAGTTCAGGACTTAATTCAGTCTCCCCAGGGGTGGAAGCATCCATGCAGAGCTTGGAATATTGTCTGAGGAGCTGAAGAGTCCAAAGAACCAGAGAGACAACTGATACCAAGAACAGAGTCTTCCAATTTTTGAAGTAATTTTAGTCATGCGTTTCATATGGCAGCCAAACAAATGGCACCAAGTGTCCCTTGGGGGAGAGCATGATGGCCAGGACTTGCTGCTGACCACAAAATGAAAAGTTCTCTGACTGCTCTTCTGGATGAATGTTGTGAGTTCAGAAAATTGTTATAAACTTCTAAGCAAAAGAATTTTATTTTATAATGGATGTTTATATTTTTATACAACAAACAGTTCTGTATATATTAAATATCCTTACTTGTGATGTGTAATAGATTTATGTTTTCTCCATTCTTTCACTCTTGCTTACTGTAATATATTTTAAAATAACATAGCATTTGAATTAAAGCCAAAAATTTCTCCCACACTCAGTTACCCCAAAATCGTAACATTCAGACCAATCCTTTCTGATATTCAGGCAGTTGTATCATTGTATACCTGTTGTATAGTCAGCCAAAGTGTAATTCAAAAACACAAAGCAGAATAGTCCATAGAAGTAACTAGGGATGGGGCTTAAAACTACATGTAAACTATAATCTGGCTGTAGATCATATATAGTCACTTTGTATGAGCAATCCCATACCTTAGACTGTAGCAGGTATCAAGAGCAGCTCTAAATAGATATATAGGCTTGAACTGTCATGACTGGAACATCTTCAATGGGTGTGTGTCTGAGCTAGGTCAAAGCACTGACAAGCGATGTTATGGATCCTCTGAGGCCATGTATGCAAGCAGAAGGGATGCTGGTGATCCCACAGCTGTATCCCAGGTCACTGCCACAAAGAGCAGGTGCCAGCCTTCCACCGACTTCAGCATCAATCAGGACTTTCCAACCTAAAGGTAACCTTCAATTTCAAGAGCAGGAAACTCTTGTTTGTAAGTGTGTATCAACTACCATTGGAGATAATGAAGATACTAATTTTAAAAAACCTTTAAACAATGTTGTTTACAATAGGATAAGATTCAGTTTAGGCTGGACTTACCTCAAGCTGTCCAGATTGAATGTAATCATTTTTCTGGAAGAAGATGCACAGCAATATTTTCAGTCAAGCTGCTCTTAATAGAAGTTAATAATGGTGTGTTAAAAGCTATCATTCTCATTTAGCTACTGAAAAAGTGACAGCAGCATTCCTACCACTGAACAATCATTTGTAGCAAATATTTATCATCTTGTCATCACAAAGAGCTGAAAGTTGACTACATACAGGGTTTTATTATGATACATAATACCTATGCATTACACTAGTGTGAACTTATTTGTGTAATTTTTGTTTTCCATGTACATACCTCTAGGAACAAGTCTGAGTAGGGAAGACAATTTTTTTCTCACTTTGAACTAAGTGTGGTAAATATTGTGTTCTTCTGGACAAACAGAAGACCACAAGTCATGGCATTAGTCTTCAGTCAACTTAGCTATATTTTAATCTTAAACTTATGTATTTGATATGAAGATCTAGCTGTGTTTTAAAGAATTTACATAGTCCATGCATGTGCTTTCTAGAGACATAGCATTAAGCATGACTTGCCTGATTGTTTGGCCAAACTATTCCCGTATGCAAAGTAAGCAAGCATTATTAGTTAAAAGACACAGTTTTACTCCGTTACCTTTTTACTTTCTTTATCTCTTATATCATTCCAGAAGTTTACATTATAAAATTCATTATTTCTGAAATGGAAGCTGTGTTTTTTGATAGGTCCGTATTTTGTACTTATGTTTTGTTTAGCTATATTCACAGTACATTTTATTTTACTTTAATTGCAACATAGCCCAATATTATTGCTAATGACTAACGGTGTGTTCCTGGGAAATCATTTCAGTTTCATAATGGTTGATAGAAATAGATACTGCCTAGCAAGGTAATGAACAAATCCTCTACTCTGCAACCCACCAAATGACTGCAAAAAAGCCCTCAGTGGTATGTAGTAGCATGATTGTTACGTGACATTATTACATTACTGTTGCCTATAGCCACTTGAAAAAGTAGAAACTGCTTTGCTATTAGAAATTTAATTTTCTCAAAAATTTTAAATGGATACTGACATGCGAAAGCATTCTAACTGTCTTTATGGTTACTCTAAAAATGAAGGGACTGTTTACAAATCTTTACTTTTTAAAACTAATTTTGGGTCAGATTAAATAAGTCTAAAATTCTAACTTTGGGTCCCTCTTTACAGAAATTTATAAGTTAAAAAAATCTTTATTACGCAGAACGCAGTGTTTCATTTGACTTCGGAAATTCTGCTCTACTATTATGTCAATAAATGTCCTATACCCTTAGGCAAGGCAGAAAATTAATCAATTCTGCCTGGCAAAAATTCAGAGAGCAATTTTGTCAGACATGTTAGGAATCTCTTCTCTTAATCAGGATGTTAGCTGATCTCCAAGCTGCTCCAATTCTACTGAATTCAGAATGTGTTTGTAGTATGCTGAAAATCAAAGGCAATAGCTTAAGAAATTATTACATGTAAAAGTTGCAGAATACAACTCTAATATGGGAATTAAATTATGTTTCCCCAAAAGTCCTTTGTGGTACTTAAATGCCTGCCTGTCTGACACGTCAATTTCTTTCTGACCTAATAATTCCCAACATGCCCTTTGCCCTAGATCCTTGAAATTAAACAAGGATGGCATTTGTCAGCAAGTTTCTCAAGTCTGCTACCTCTCATTCCATGAGCTGTCATTTGAAGAGGTACATTTAACTTGTGAAAAGGTCATTTTTCTACTAAGAAGAGAACCTGGTGTTTTAGATGATTTGTGTCTTGATCCAGATTCCATTTGACTTTACAGAAATAGCTTGCACATGCATACATAGAGAGACAGACACACACACACACACACACTCCTCTCTCTGTGCACATACACAAATGAGAAACACAATAGACTTCGGGATAAGGGCCTCTTCAAAAAAGTCTTATGTATTTGTCTTACATACATGTTTTGTGGACAAGATCTGGGTGAAATACTCAGCACATGTGAACTTGCATTGTAATAAGGTCATCAGTGCTATACTCACATAAAACAATCCACCTTCTGATTTTCCTACATAACTTATTCTATGTCTACCTTACTGCAATGGTATAGTCTCTTCATTAAATTTTTTTGTAAAAAAATTATGTGAAGATGTTATCAAACACAAAATACTGATAATACTGGGAATCAAATCTACAGGAGGAATAATAAATTATGTCCTCCCATATGAAATAATTTTCTCTTCTTCAGAATTGAACATATACATACATAATGCTATGGCTTTCCACCATATTTCTTTACCCTTTCTATATACAGTTCAATTTACCATTCCTTTGTGTGTCTACCATACCTTCAAATATGATGTCATATTACAGAGCAGATCAAGATGTAGTTTATGAGAAATATGTATGTGGATTTTAAACAGCAAGAAAAAGAGTCTTAGTTCAGTTGCTTGGTATGATCTTCTGTTTTTCAAAGCACTCTAGAAAAGACTGGGAGAGTGCTGCCCTTAGTGGCAGGGAAGCCAGCCTATAATCCATCAGGGTGGCAGAAAACAGAAGCCCTACAGCTCACCTTCAAGCACTGCCCCAGTCACAGCTGGAGGATCAGTTGTATACTCAAGCGGTAGTTACAAATTTTTGCAGCACTGAATTCCATCACGTATCTGGATCAAGTGCATAAGCAATATGTAAAATCACCCATAAATAAACAGAGAAACCTGACAGCAAAAAGTTCCAGTTGCCTTATATTTACTTGAGACTGTGAGGTGACGTGGGAACCTTTGGATGTACAGTTATAGTCCCTGTCTGCTGCTGACACTTTAAAATCCGATGGTCATTTCATTATGTAAATTAGAAAATCACACCTTTTTCAAAATCACTCAGAATTCACCCAGGCCCTCAGATGTCTGTGATGAGGTGTTGTAGGTCCAACTCAAAGGCGTAGTCTGTACAAGAGCAACCTGCTAGTGCTGTCCCTGAGGGAGCTGTGCACCACCACTACTGTCCCAAAAGCATGTGGCCAGAGGCCAGACAAGGTCCCACTGCCTCACAGTGGCACCAGCTGCACAGCACATTGGTGGCTGTGGGTGGCCTCCCCACCTGCCAGCACATAGCGTGAACTATATGTTCTGCAAGAACAGGCTTTGCAGGGGCAAATTGTCCCTGCACCTCTGACTGATGTATGTATGGGTTCACATGACCCGGCCAAAAAGTATTGCATTTCTACTGTCACTGGGACAAGACCTGTGAATACATCTTTATAGCACACAACTGTATTCCCTTCTAACAGCTGTCAAATGTTTTCCTGGTGCAAGGCTATGTAAGTAACAGCGGGTTGAATGTAGCTCTTTAAAAGTATTTGTGTTTCATGAGGTGAAGAAAACTCTTTCTGGTCCAATGGAGACTTTTAACTGAGTGTGTTGTAAAGGGTTTTTTCTTTCTCTCTCTTTTATATCATGTAGAAATGTAAAAGTAATGGTAATAAGTTTTCCTCTTTCCTGATAATTATAGGGTGTTTCTGACAAGAAGGAAATTCAAGCTGACACATTCCTGGCTCAGTTCAACTACTTCAACTGATGTGATCTAGTCACCTTTTCCCCCTATTTTCCTTTTAAAAATATATTATCACTGGGAAATCTGCACCTCAGAATGAGCCATGTATTTCTGTTACAAAGGTCAGTCCATTATATAATTTTACACATATGTCCAATACAAATCAATTCCATTTGGCTCAAGTGAACCTAAAGAGGCCCAGAGCACATTCAAACCAAATTGTATCACATTCTCCTCAATCGAATTTCTAAGAATTAGGTTTCTTTCCCCCAGTCCACTGGAGTTAAATGGTGTTAAAATCCGGCTAAACACTGGAGATAAAAACATTTCTCTCGGTTGACTGTAATAGTTGTAGATGAGACAGACACGAAGGCACCAAAATGAACCCTGGATTTTGACGACCTGCAAAAAGGCACTGGGTTACTTTATACAAGAAGTCACTACACGGTAATTAATATTTCATCACTGTTATACAATTTTTCTGTAGAATCATCACTCTATATAAACAGTAAAATCAAAACACTTTGCTCTGTGCTATGCGGATAGCATTTGTGAATCTCAGTAATATGAGATAATTTGTTTAGAGTGCAGAGTTAAACATTTTGTAACAGAAAATTAAAAAGGGATCACTGACTTCTGTAATGATGTACCTATTGGTTTCAGTCCAGAAAAGCATTACTCTTTAGTTTAAAAATCAATCAGCTTTTTTTTCTCTTTGATAGGTATCCAAAGCAGTTTAGCCTATGTTTCTGTTAGCTACAAAGACTTCCACATTTCTCACTCCAAGTGAATATACTACTTGGAAAAGCTCCTTGGTAGAAGAAAACAAGCACTTCTGTTGGTACAAAACAACACAACAGGTAAAGGACTTTTTTACAGCTGTGTTGGCTAGAGCCTGGCTCTATGCAGCCCTTGATTTAGCAGCCATGGTGGGTGTCCCTGTGGGAAGGGGGTTGCTGGCACTGTTGAGCAGCCCAGGGCTGCAGCAGTGCAACTCTCTGACCATCATGGCTGTACCCCTGCAACCCCAGGGTAGATGCAGTTCTACTGATTCGATAGGGCTTTTGTTAATTATGCATATTTTACTCAGCATGCAGCCTTACTGTGCCTGCAAAAATGTCTTTGCTACTGGTTGCACTCACTCTCAGAGGACCACGTCTTCCTGTCTCAGACCAACACTGCAGCATGGATAGTACCTCAGCAAGACTGAAAAAGACAATTGTGAAGAGACAGATGCTCACTAACAGGTATAAATTATTCAAGAACAAACTGTTCAAGTAATATTAACTTAAAGGTATCGTCATCCATTTTTCTCCAATGGATGAAATCACCTAGTTAGTATTCAAGTGTTACTACCTAAATAAAACTGATTGATGCTAACGGAGCAGACTCAGAAAATTTTATCAGGATGCCTAAATTCTGCTCCTTCTTGCTTAATCAATCACCTCTCTGCTGAGCTGTGTAGCATTTTGCTACAAAAGTCTTAGCAGAGAAATTGTGCTGTGGCAAAATGAATAAAACATTTGCTACAGTGCTAGAGTAATGACTCTTAAGTGCCTTAGAAAAATGACCTGCAGGGACTCCTTCCTTTTACAGAGAGACTGGGTTGTACATTGGGAAGTAGCTACTAATAAGGTAGTAAGGATGATGTTTAAGGGTGGAGATTAAACAAAGTATGTACGGGTTAACTGAGGTGTCAGTCCAGTCCCTGCACAAATACCCATCCACAGAATCCTGAAGTATGCATTTGGTTCTATCCCCTCACGTCTTTCCTGTTGCAGACAGTTTTTACACTGGCGTTAATCACCTTCATCTCTTTTCTTGCTGTTTTCCTGGAGCTTATTGTGTCACCATAAAGGCATTGATCAAGCAGTGGCTGGCAGGACACAGCTATTTACTTTGAAGCAGTGGGAGGGTTACAGGGCAGGGAAGCACGGTGAAAATCTGCACTGGCTAGCACTTACAATACCTGAACAATTCATAAGTCTGCTTGAACAGGTCCCTAAAGGCAAAGAATAGTGGCTTAGGTTTCCTCACAGAAGCATCACTTTTATCTGTGGCATAAAGTAGTAAAGGAAGGAAAAAAACCCCATGTATTAAACATGCTTAAAAACAGCTTATTCAAAGATAATTACAGAGAAATGTAAAACCAGTGATTGAATGGTGGAGGATTATTTACTGTCATTTCAAATTAACTTACTTTAAATCCATCTAAAGCACACTTGAAATTAAGATGAGGCCTTTCTTCTGATTTCTTTTTTAAAACCAGAAAGGGAGAAAGAAGAGAGACCATTGGTTGGGAGGAGGGGTATTTCATTAGATAATATAATTGGTAGACAGCTGCTGAAAACAAAATGCTCCTTTAAGAAAGCAGCGATTTAAAAACTAGTGTGAGGTCATGTAACCTCATTATTCTCTTTACATCTTCCGTTAGGTCATAATACCAATACCTATTGCAGTAGCTTTCATCTCAGAGAGCATATGCCAGTGCTTCACTTTCAACTCTGGCTTTTTTATTCTTTGGAAGGATTACAATCTGCAACACCACTGCTTCGTTTTCATTACGTTGCTGTTCTACCTTTTAGGGGAAATCAGTTTCACATTGTGTTATTCTTATACTACTTAACAAGGTTTAGAAAGAAAAAGAAAAGAGGAATCCTTTTAAATTAAGAGGTCCCAGTTTGATAGCACTTCCCAAATAAAAAAAAAAAAAAAAGAAAGAAAGAAAAGAAAAGAAACCTTTATTATCTGAATAGTTTTCTTGAAAAGGACATACAGCAGTGGAACATTCAAATCCCAACTGTCTAAGCTGAAGTCATTGATGTGTATTATCTGCAGGCTGCTATCATTAATAAGGCAGCTTTAAAAGAACACTTCTTAAAGCCTGGACAATTTCTTTGGACTAAAACTCTGAGGACACCCTCTCTATCCTTTAGCTGAAAAAATAAATCCTCTTGTGTATGAATATATATAAAAAAGTTGTCTCCTCTTGCTGGACTTCCACAAAGTCTTTATCAGTTTCTTTGCTTACTCATAATTCTGTTTCTGTACCAGGCTAAGACCATTTTTAAGCATTACCAGAATAATAATAAAGTCCTCTGACAGATTAGTAGCATGACAACTGCTACAATGTCTTTCTTACAAGTCTTCCTTAGATATCTGCTACTGCTTTCCCCTGCCTCCTTTAGGAGGAAGATTTTATGTGAAAGTTTAATGTACTCTTTCTGATTATTTCATAGGACCTGAGGTAGTTGTAATGACCTACAAATAACTTTGTTTTATTTCAAGTAAGATTATCTGTGTTTTATCCATTCTCTCTCTCTCTCTCTCTCTGTTTTTTTTTGGACTTTTTTAAGGTATGGGAAAAGTTAGGACTTTTTACCCTGACCCCCAGAATGGAATCTGGTACTGATAAACCATTCAGATGATCTGATTCCAGCAAAATAGCAGTATTTTTATTTCGCTCTCATTTGTATGTGTTTCCAGTTACTGGAAAAGAAAAATTCCTTCTTGCTGTAGTACACATTTGACACAACAAACTGCAAATGATGTAATATGAAGCAAAAGAGGGAGGGCTTAAACAAAATAGTGATTGATACAAAGACTACTTTTAGTTTATGCTTTTTCAGTTAAATGTTGGATAAAAGCATGTAATAATTTTTATAAATGTAGTGAGATCTATTTAATTGCCATTGTCAGATATTTATTTGATTGTAGCTCTACTGGTGTCTGACTGGGAAATTGATATGGTTTCATGGGAACAGACATATAACTTAAAGACAAAACTCTACCACAAACTTCTGATGAAACTCTTTTATTAAGTACCTTTATTACACAATGACAGAATCACTCATCTTGCTCAGTCAATAATATAATCTGAAATGCCAAAGGTTTTGCAAGAAAAATAAAGCAACTAGATTCATTAAAAATGTATCAAATCAAGGGAACAACGAATAAATGTCTCTGCCCTGTAATGGAAACTGATAGCTTTTAAAATATACATCTTCTATTACTACAATTTTAGATAATCACAGAATCACAGAACAGTCAGGGTTGGAAGGGACCTCTGGAGATCACCTAGTCCAACCCACTGCTAAAGCAGGTTATCCTAAAGCAGGCTGCACAGAAATGTATCTAGGTGGGTTTTGAGTGTCCCCAGAGAAGAAGACTCCACAACCTCTCTGGGCAGCCTGTTCCAGTGCTCTGTCACCCTCAGAGTAAAGACACGTTTGCTCACATTCAGATGGAGCTTCTTGAGTTGCAGTTTGTGCCCGTTGCCCCTTGTTCTGTCACTGGGCACCACTGAAAAGAGCCTGTCCCCATCCTCCTGACACTCGCCCTCAAGATATTTGTAGACATTGATAAGATCTCCTCTCAGTCTGCCCTTCTCCAGTGAAACAGACTCAGCTCTCTTGACCTTACCTCACAAGAGAGATGCTCTAGTCCCCTCATCATCTTTGCAGCCCTCCCCAGTAGTTCCCTGCCTCTCTTGACTGGGGAGCCCAGCACTGGACACAGCACTCCAGATATGCCCCACCAGGGTAGAGCAGAAGGGGAGGATCACCTCCCTCAACCTGTGGGCCACACTCCTCATCATGACCCTGTTGGCCTTCCTGGCCACCAGGGCACACTGCTGGCCCATGGGCACCTTGCTGCCCACCAGCACTCCCAGGTCCTTCTCCACAGAGCTGCCTTCCAGCAGGTCACCCCCAGCCTGTGCTGGTGCCTGGGGCTGTCCCTCCCCAGGGGCGGGACCCTGCACTTGCCTTTGCTGAACTCCATGGGGTCCCTCTCCACCCAGCTCTCCTGTCCAGGTCTCGCTGAATGGCAGCGCAGCCTCTGGTGCATCAGCCACTCCTCCGGGTTCTGTATCATCAGCAGCTTGCTGAGGGTGCGCTCTGTCCCCTCACCCAGGTCACTGGTGAATGAGTTGAACAGGACTGGACCCAGAACTGACCCCTGGGGAACACCACGAGCTACAGGCCCCCAGCCAGGCTCTGTGCTGCTGGTCACAGCCCCCTGAGCTCTGCCATTCAGCCAGTTCTCAATCCGCCGCCCTGTCCACTCACCCAACCCACACTGCTGGAGCTTACCTGTGAGGGTGTACTGAGGGAGACACTGTCAAAGCCTTGCTGAGGTCAAGGCAGACAGCATCCACCGCTCTCCCCTCATCTACCCAGCCAGCCATTCCATCACAGAAGGCTGTCATGTTGGTCAGGCATGATTTCCCCTTGGTGAGTCCATGTTGACTACTCCTGAAAACTTTTTCTTCCACATGCTAGAGATGGCATCCAGGATGAGCTGTTCCATCATCTTTCCAGGTTCTTATACATAAATTGCTCCCAGAACTATGATGCTGTATGCTTTTTTCAATGCATAGTGAATATTAATAATTTTAAATCAGAGAAAAACCTAGATATTGATAATATGATGGGAACTATAACCTGTAGTGATACCAGTCATTAGGTATGCAAAATTCCAAGTGGGAAGCACTGAATATAGCAAAGCTCTAAAAAAGACACTGGATGAAAAAATTCAGCTCCTGGCAATGCTCTAGAGTGATCTTTTGCTGTCTTCAGTCATTGACTCTGAAATGAGACATCAGGAAAATGCTGGTCACAGGCCACAGCAGAACTCCATTGCTGCCTAGAGCTCAGCAACATAAGGAAAGGGAATGCATGGAGCAGTCTGGGCAAAAGAAGTAACAGTCTCCAGACCTAGCTCCCCAAATTGAATAAAGATTCCTTAAGTTTATTTGCTCCCAATTTCTTTGCATATTCTGTTTTACAGCTATGTAAAAATGGGATACTAAAGCACTGCTCAAAAAGACTTGGGTATCTGACCTCGAAAGTGTGTTCCATCAGTCCATGACTCTGATTTTATTGAGATTTTCACCCTGGTTGTATGTTCCTAGGTTTGATTGCTTCAACTGTGATTGAATGATTGAATGATGCCAAGATGTGAGATGACCTTCTGCACCTGGTCACTCAGTGACAGCTTTCTCTTAGGACATCAGAAAGCCTACATGTTATCCTGCCAGTTTAAAATACAGTAAATAAAGCCACTCTCTGATTTTGCTAGCAGAAAATGGACTATGAGCACCCAGCATGGTGGATTTACCAGCATAAATCAAAGGTCAATAAACTCGACTTGAGATATTACACCTATATAAAAGGCAACCAGGACTTAGATCAGAATGAGTAAATAAGCACATTAGGGAGTGGCTGTACATGCTTGTGCTGTGCCTCACACATTCACACATTGAAAAAGCATGTGGTCTGCAAAAAAAAAGAGCTGCCTTGCACAGAGAGCTCCACATTGCACTTCAGAACTCAGAAATTAATAACTCACTTCCAACAATTCTTCAAAGATTAACATTATCAAAATTATAGTTTAAGAAAAGGAACATATAAGGAGGCCATTTTGATATATTTGTGGCAATGGACCGCTTCAGTCAAAACCATCATGTCCTGTCTAGCCTTATCAAAACCACAAATAATAAGTCCTGACATAACAGATGCACTCATATCAGGAATGTTTAAAATAGCTATTCTGCGAAAAGTAGCTTCTTAATAAATGTTGAGAGAGAGAGAGAGAGAATAGTTTGGACAATATGTTGTATTCTAATTTATTACACCACCTTTGATGATTACCACTTTCCAAATGTGCAGTAAAGCATTTGACAGACCAGTACATGCCAAGGATGCCCCACAAACATTTTCTCTGCAATAAACTGTCAAAGACTTAGACATCCTACCTGCCTAGTCTAGTCTGGGCTCACCTTCAGACTAAAGTTGTTATATTCCTTTCTCCAAGGATTAAGACGATATAATTTAGATGCTTGCTAGATGACCAGTAGTATTCAGAAAAATAAATTATTTAAAAATTCTGTAAGTGTAGGGGGAAAGAAAGGAGATTAAGTTTTTATTACAACAGACAACAGGATTGCTATCAGTGCAGCGGTTTCCTATTGCCTGCTGAGCACAGTAATGAGGATTCAGGACTCTGTAAATGATACACTGTCAGAAAAAGCCTCTGGATGCACAGCAAGAGTGACATAGAAGCTTCATTTTCCTGCAGAACTTAATCTTATGAAACATTTATTTAAGAAACACCAAGCAATTAAAAATGTGTGTGTGTATGTGTGTGGGCATGGTTTTTGAGAAGCCTCTCTTCTCAGAGCTGAATATACACTTTTGCCAAGTGTTCTTAGAAGTGAAAGAAAACATTTTTAAAAATGTTGATAGAACTATGTATTAGTCTATCCTCCAAAAAGACATTTGTCCTCAAAACAATAAAGCGCATAAGTTCTGAGGTTAACTATATGTGCGGAATATAATAAACAGTAATAGTTACTGCTTGTATCATTTAGCATGCTCAGTTTCTGCTTGTAGAGGGAACATTGACCAGGATTGTTGCAAGCTAGCTACATAATTGAAAAGAACTGCTGTAGGATTTGTATTATAGTGCAGACAGGGTGAGAGCTGGCAGAAGGCATTCACCATCAAAAATCATTCTACAATTGATTGTCTTTCCCCTTCTGCATATTTTCACTGACTTTCATTGAGTTTCTTCTCAGTCACTCTCCCTTGAGAGAGTGAGACCCACTGTTTTGTGATGTTCACACAAGGTTTGTCATGCCTTCATGCCCAGCTGTATTTTGGCATGGAGTTCAGAACCATACTCATACTGTCTGCAGCTCTTCAATGCCTGGCAGGTTATCTCCTTCAAAGCCAGTCTGAAACAGCTATTCAGACTTCTTCCTCTTCTTCCTAAAAATGGAGAAAGTGAAATTAAATACTAAAACAATCTGAATTTTCTTTAATATCTTTCCCAATTGCTAACTACTAGTGTTATGTTTCAAGACTAATTCTCTTTCCTATCGTATTTACACCATCCATTTTTCATACTATGCCGTTCCTGCAGCAGCTCCCATCCTTTATACTTCTGATAAGCATTTGGCAGGAAAAAAGATAGAGTAAGTGCTGCCCTTCTCTTCAGCCTCTTCTGGTTAGACATAAGACTGCTTTTGGAAAGATTTAAAACATTGAGTTTATTGACATTGTGACAGGAGAGGGAAGGTTGTGGCACTGTCAGATCAAGCTTATCCAAGCTTAATCCTCAGAGCAGATGGTAGTTTAGGGCCTACCTGAATAGTATACATAATTTCTTTGGTGCAGCCTGGCATGGACCCAGTATAGGTGCCCTGTTACTGTACAATGAGATCAGAAATACAGGAGATGTTATGCAGCATCCAGTTATATAAGCCGCATGAGAAAGGCAGAGACACCCAATCTGGGCTTAGTTTAGCTGCAGCAAAAAGACGTGAGCACGAGTGATCCGTCCAGTCAAGGACATCTTTTAGCAAAGCTTTAAACTTCATACAGAGGGAACAGTGAAGCTAAAGTCCAAAATGGCTCAGGGTGCTTGTCCTAAGGAGGAGAAAAATGATTCTCCATACTAAATATTGCCCTGGCCCATAATTTTTTCCCATTTCTGTCTTCCTCCTAGGGGCAAGTTTATAACTCATAATTTCACCTACTGTTTCTTATATTTTCCAATTCCCTTTCATGAGGACGTTTACAAACATTATACAGGTTTGTAATTTTTGACCAGAAAAAGAAACACTACCGCTGTTCTCAGTTGTCCCTTGTGGATTTTTCTCTTCAGTTAAGTCTAGCTCTCAGTTTTTCCTCCCACCTTTCCCTAAAAGACTTATATATTGACATGGAAATGTCAACAAAGATGCACATTATATTGTGAGATCTGGTTTCTGCAAACCATCAAAAGCTGACTGTACCACTCAGTATTCCCCTTTTCTGTTTGCAGCGTTAGCTGATTTGGCTTTGTGGAGGAGTGTAACAGACCACGAGCAAAGTGGATCAGCTTTTAAGGTTTTATTTAAAATTCAGAGCACTCAGGGACTATGACAGAGCCATGCATTCAGAATAAGACAAAGCAGTAAGCATGAAGAATGTGAAATATATTAGTCTTCATTTAAAACCAGGGAAGTCACTATTCCTCTTTCATATACTTGATTGGTAATTTTGTGTGAATTAGTTTCAGAAAGTAATGTTTTGTATGAGTAGATTTTGCCAATAAAATGTCACACTGACTAAGATGAGGACAGTAAAATATCTGTAGCTACTGTTTTCACATAAAATAGCAATAGATTCAATATTATGTAATTACAGAGACTGAGAGAAATAGAGTGTAATGAATGTTAATATGCTTTGTGCCATAATACTGAGAGGTATTAAACCTTTTATTTATTTCATTACACCACAAATATTCTTATGTAGGGCAATGCTTTCAAGGCCCTAAATAGTAGGAATGTATGGAATGGTAGGAATACACAAAGATCAGGTGGGATTACAAAACCTAACATATTCATATGTAAGCTATTATGAGTGAGGGCACTTAGAAGAAACAATAAATATTCAAATAGTTTTCTGTGTGCAGTTCTTTGATTTAGTAGTGTTAACATTAAGTTGTATGGATGAAATAGGGGTATTGGTGACTGCTGGCTTTTAGACTGTGATCATCATCATCAATGTCAGCAGCGTCTTGCCAGAATGTGATAGATAAACCTTTGTGTGTTGCTACTTAAAGTACAGTGCTGCTATCATCTATAATATATTTTCTTGAGGAAATCAACCAGTCATGGATTTTTTAAAAAATCTAGTGAAAGGAGCAGTGCTCAAGGTTTGTCACTCAGACAGAATGTGAGAATGATGTTCTTCCAGTCCAGTTCATATCGTCCAAGGCACATAACACAGTTTTTGGATGGTGTTATGTATGACCTTGTTATCTCCCTGGGCTCAACAAAGAAATCCGTAACTTCTCCCTGATAATGAGTACATCTTTTAAAGTCACTGGTATAAAAGTACAGTGCTCCATGTTGGTACCTGAGGAAAACCTTACTGAATACTTGGGTCTGCAGAAGCAAACCAGAATGTATGCTCTCTAGTTCTACTGAGGGAAGCTTCACAAAAGGGATCTGTATTTTGCACAGACATAAGGTTTAGGGGGGGGTTGATTTATTCATTTATTTATTTATTTAAGACCAGGCCTTTGTTGTTTCGAGCTTGGGCAATGGTTTTCTTTTCATTCCTTTTCTATAGCATAGTAGGAACTGGGGATACACTATGATTACTTCCATTCCAGGGGTGCTTTAGGTTTACAACACCGGTTCAGTAACTGACCCAAGCATGTTCACAGGTCCTTTCAAGACACATAATTAAACTGCATCTATGCCTAGTGTCATGGTTTAACCCCAGCCAGCAACTAGGTCCCACGCAGCTGCTCACTCACTCCCCTCCTTCCACAATGGAATGGGAAGGAGAATCAGGGACAAAATGTAAAACCAGTGGGTTCAGGTAAGAATTGTTTAATAACTAAAATAAAGTAAAATATAACAACAACAACAATAATAATAATAATAATGGATAGGGACATAACAAAAAGGAAGATAAATAAAGCTAAGGAAAAAAAAAACCCAAACAATAAAACCAAGTGATGCACAATATAATTGCTCACTACCTAGTGTCTGATGCCCTGTCGGTCCCTGAGCAGTGATCCCTGCCCCGGCCGACTCCCCCCTAGTTTTGTGCTGAGCATGACATCATATGATATGGAATATCTCTTTGGCCAGTTGTCCTGGCTGTGTCCACTCCCAATTTCTTGTGCCACTCCAGCCCACTTGCTGGCAGGGCAGTATGAAAAGCTGAAAAGTCCTTAGCTTAGTATAAACATTACTTAGTAACAACCAAAACCATAAGTGTGTTATTAACATTATTCTCATCCTAAATCCAAACCATAGCACTGCACCAGCTACTAGGAAGGAAATTAACTCTGTCTCAGCTGAAACCAGGAGACGTAGGTGCACAACTCTTGGGTCAAAGCTCATACAAAACTTTGAGATCCTTCAGGTAGAGAGGCAATAAATACCATGATAGTAAACCTCGTTTTGCAGCTATCCTGCAGGGATCGTTAATATTAAAATGGCCATCATAGAAAAATCTGCTGCATTTTATCTACTGTGGATGCTTTACGAGGAAGTAAAATTTCAATATATTTACTTTTTAAAAAAAGTAATTAAAAATAGTAATATTTTTTGTTAAGCATACTCTTTTGCAGACTCACATGAGCAAAGGATTTAGAAAAACTGAAAACAGTTTGAAATTAAGGCTGAAGCTGAAAGTCTACAAAGTAAATGCTGGCAATTTGCATAGGTGATTTCCTCTCTCAGGCCATAGAACCAGTGAACTGAAATCCATTCATCAGAAGGCATTAGGAATTTCACATAAAGTGCAGAAAATGGTATTTCATAAGATTCTGAAACACAACTAGTCCTTCAGAAAGTCAAGATTTGTCAGTTTGGCTCTTTAGCTTTTCAGCAGTTTCCGTTTGATCTTAGGCTGCTGACTTTGGACAGCAGCTTCAATCACAGTTTGCAGGCAAGCGACTTGATGCCAAGAACAACTTTGTTTGGCAGCAGGAGCTGACACATGTGCTTTAGTTCTCCTGCAGTACCACATGAGTCTTCCAAAAACTGTGGTTAGAGACCATAATAAAGATCTAACTGTTACAGCATATTAGTGAGGAAATACACAGTCCCTGACTTCAAGTCTCAAAAAATATCTAACCTTGGAACCTTGGGTTTTATTCAGAGAGCTTTTTTAAGTAGCATATTTCACTCAGCTTTTGACAGACTTTATTTGAAATGGTTGGGTATCAACATTTATTAGAAAAGGATGACATTTTTTAGATAACATTGTTTTGCAAAATCTTGGCAAAAAAAAAAAAAAAAAAAAGAAGGGAAAGGAAGGAGGCAGCCCACTAAGGCAGCTCACCAGCTGATGGTTAGGGCACTTATGAAAGACATGGGACAACCCTCCAGTTGTGAACTGTTTCAGGGCACTCATATAACTTTTCAAGAACATTTAAAGAAAAAATTACTTTGTTTCCCTTTTGTGCTCAAGGGAAGCATACTTAGACATACCCAAATATTCCCACAGAATTCTTGTTTTCTGCCAGTCTGAAGTCCTCTCCTAGCTTCTGAAAAAGCACCCATACATACTACTCCATTGTAGCTATCATCATTTAATACTATGTTAATTTAGGAAAGAAAATAATCAACACAAATAATTAATTGAACTTTATATCACTTGTTGAGTATAGAATGAAAACTGACCTGGAAAGATTATCTGTGTACCTGGTTAGCTATATAGGTCCTTATGACAGAACCTCAATCATTAATTTATAGAATGGTTACGTTTTTAACACCTTAAAAATTATTTATTAGTTATCTTATTTTGTTTATATTTTCCAGCTGCAATTTTGTGGTGAATTTACACCTCTGTTCTTTTAACTGAATGCTTACTACTGGTATTATTTAGGCAAGGACAGAAACCAAATTCAGTCTTTCAATATATCATACCATTTTCATAGACTATTTCTATGAAATTTCCCAGTTGTCTTATCAAATAGAAGCGTAATTCGGAAAATTGGTGAAATCCATTCTGCTTTACCCTACAAACTGCTTTGAAGAGTAAAAGTTTAGGGGTTATGGCAAAAGAAAACTAAAGCAAAATAAAACCTGAGCAAGGTGTCTAAAAAGACTCTATTTGTCCTACATGATGGGGCTTTTCTTTTTATTGTGAAATCAATCTTTCAACCAAAAACTTGAAGATTCAATCTTTGAGTAAAAATATTTACACAATTTGTATATAGAAGAAAATGTAAAAAGTACATATTTTCTACTAACCTCACTCAAAGCATCTCAAGAACATCTATATCTCAGTAGCTCAAACATACATTTCATAGTATCTTTGTCATAGTAATAGCTTTCACTAAATAATGTTACTTCCTAGACAAGAAGAGCAATTCCATTTCACTGATAATGAAGCAATCTTCAGCAAGATGTCAAAACATCCTAAGTGGTTAATGACATTTCTTGTGATCCATCTGTTGGCCGTCCTTCCCCTTGGGACAAAAAGAAAATCCTTTTTATTAAATATAAATCGGTATTTAGATAAACACCAGCCAGATGAAGAGGAAAACACTCTGACAGCCTTCAGGCTTAGCGACGATAAGACGCTCAGCCACAGTGTAAAACCAATATTTTTCCCACACAATCAACCTTTGTGAATGTCTAGCAGTGCAGCTACCTTGATCTCCAACGAAGAAACCAGATACTAGTTTGTCTAAATAATGATATATATATATACAGACCCACATATACACATATATAGTCACAATGTTGCTATGCACACATCTCAGATATATTTTATCTTTGTTTTAACCTCCTGGCCAATGACAAGGAGAAATGTTCTGTGGCCTTAAAAGGAAAAGAAGCAGGAGGGATGTAATAGCATGAGCAGATATTTCAAGGAGAGAAAACGTCGACTCCTCTCCCTGGAGGCTGCTGTGGGAACGCTGGCATATGCCAGCTATGGCCCAAAGATAGCCAGGGGACCTGGGGGTGCCAGATGTGTCTGTGGTGTATGAAGATTGTTCAGTGTCTAAGCTTGCAGAGAGCTGCTTCACTCTGTGCCTTGCTCCACTCCACCCATAATAGCAGCTCTGACAGTCCCATGGCCACCTTGTTTTCCTCCCCTTTTTTCTCCTCATTGTCAGAACTTTCCTCTTCAAGACAAAATTCAATAAGAAGAGTATTTTAAAAATAACATTAGCATAACACAAAAATACTCATAAACTAATAATGAAACCATAAACTATATCTTACTATTTGAAGGTAAGTTAATGTCTAGATCATCAGTTTTTCTCTGGGCACATCAACAGCATTTTCTGCCAATTTGTGGAGATTAAAAGAGTAACAATTACATATCTAAGCTCCTACCTCAGTTTAAATCACTTAAATTTACCACCTTTAAAACAGGACCCATTGTCAGAGAATGATATCCCATACTTGCCGTGTTTAAAAAACAAATTACTTGAGAGGTCAGTGAAATTTGCCATAAGACTATTATTTCAGAGCACTGAAAATCCCACCACAATGCTCTATGCATCTGGGCTATCTAGGCTATCCTGCCACTCTCAGGACCTGCTGCCACTGTCACCTTTCCTAGCAGGATTGGGTGATTTTCAGAAACGGCAAGAAACTGATCTTAGCCACCATCATCTCTCGGCACATCTCAGACTCTTCCCTTACTATAGAACTGAATATATTCAGATTAATCTATTGCATATACACTGTTTATGTTGCACAGAAATCAGAAATAATAGAATAAATCCTTTCCTGAAGATACTAAATTTAGTGAGGTTAGACAGAAAGACAGTGCGGAACTGCATAGCAGGTCCAGTGCTTCATGGTGGGTACATCTTGGTAGCTGGGATTAAGCATAACAGTAAGCAAATTTATCACTTCCAGGAAATGCCAGCATAGTGGAAGGGCTGTGACATGTCACCTTCCCTCTATGATGGAAACACATCAAATACCCAACCTCATAAAACAAGTTTGGATGCTCCTGACTGTAAAGAGTGTAGAGCTTTCCTCCTGTAAACAAATTAATTCTTATTTGTTTTAGATATCTGTATTTCCTGGACTAGCAGCAATAGCATTTTTTGCTCTATCTGGTCTGGAGGCTCTTGGCATGTGCAACAAACCTTAAAGGTCCTTCCATATTCCTGTTCATTTGAAGCCAGTATCAAGATTTTCTCATAGACTTCTCAATCCTTAAATGACCTTCTGTATGCTCTCAAACTTATTTTCATCAGCACCTGAATGAGCACCATCTTGTGGTCTTTAAATATATCCCATCAAATATATAGTGTTTCCTTGTAAGAACATAATATTGGCTGAAAACAAGCTGTCTAAACCACCATGGTCTAATATGCTTCCCTACCTTTGTGGGGTCTTGTCCTTAGCAATAGTTCTGGCAATACAATAGTTCCCTTTTGACCAGGGGCAGGTTAAGCTTTTCTACAACGCTTTTCTTCAAATCTGACAAATCTGGAATTGAGCACTCTAAACCACTATGATCAAGTAACCCTGAGGATTTGCACATAACCATCAAATCCTTCCCCAGTTTGTTTTCAATTTGCAAACCACGGGTTTGTAGCTGAAAAAATAATCTTTTTATTCATGTGTGTTTCACAGCTCGCTTTTGGCAATGCTAATAAATGGCTTATGGTTGGTTTCAGCTATCAGTAAAATAGCCACGCATTTAAGGGGGCACCAGAAAAAGAAATGGAACTTACTACATGAGTGAACTGGAGACAAAATGTCCTCCTTTGTATGAATATATTGGTATTAATTTTTTATTAGCACTGAGGCTACATCTCCTGTCTAGTTCTGGAAAAGAAGCAAGAGTACATGTACTAGGAGGTACTGCCTATGTTGGCTCTTCTCATTGCATTTCTAGCTACACAAGCAGGGCTGTTTGTGAAAGAAAAATCTTCCCCTCTCTCCTTTCATGTTTTTAATTCCTTGGCTTAATATTCCCAGTCCTCAGCCTTTCACTCTCCTTCCTGTTTGGGTTCATCCCTCTCCCCTGCAAAATGTATCTGTTGGGTCTTTTAAACGTGAGGTTGAGGCTTTATGGTGAGATATACCTTCACTGTTGATAATCTGAGCTAAAACCCGGGC